>NC_058167.1:1510700-1869558 GCF_020080835.1 Cotesia glomerata | reverse complement strand
TAAAAAATCTTAATACTATTTATTAAAAGACTTTACTGTGAAAATATATTTGAATATATTATAATTAATTGATGAATATTAATTTTTTTTTTTTTGAGATTATTTCTTTTAATGACTTAATATTCGTATTAATGACAGCAAACGAAAGCGTCGTTCGTGGTTATTTTAATAAACACATATTAGTATTTAAGAAAATTTTATTAAATACTTATGAAATTTTATTAAATACTAATATAATTTTATTTATATGAAATATAATTTTATTAATATTAACTAAATTTTTTTTCAAGTCCAAATAAACTGTTTTATTACTATTGAATAAAATTCTCTCTCAGTGTAGAACCATATGTTAATGGAGCGAAAAAAAATACATAGCCGTTCCGAATAAATCACTGTAATATATGATTAATTATTAATAATTAATAAATTAGGTATAGAACTCCGTTAACTATAAGGATAAATCATGTATAAAATTTGAATTACTTGAAGTAGCTCGAAAGATACTCTCAAGTTAAGATGAATCATTTGGTCAAGAGGTAAAGTGTCAGTCTGAAGAGCGCGAGGTGTACGGTTCGAATCCCCGTCGGCACCGATTTTTTTTTTTTTTATGGACCTGATCGAGTCAGACATGAACAGATCTGATCAGACCTGAACATGCCTGGCCAGGTCTGATCAGACCCGGTCATTTTTCATACCTGATCAGACCTGAAGACTCATGCCTGTTCATGTCTGATCAGATCTGAACATTTTTTCCCGGGTATAACTATAATTATTATTTCATTATGTTACAGAAAAACCGACTGACAGAAAGAAGTAGAGCAGTGGAAGCTGGATACAAGAAAATGGAGGGAGTGTTAAGAGTGCAAGATTTTCTTGTCCAGTTATTTAATTATAATCAAACCAGATATTATAGTTTGTTTTTTGAGTTAATCTATATTCTCGTCTAACGTTAATCTTACTTTGATTTGATAGTAATGCATCTTTAATTACATTCAAATCTCTAGAGATAATATGATTCCCATTTGTAACTTCTAAATCATTCTTATTTGGGAAAGTAGGAAATATATGTGAATTCTTTACCTTTGCTGTTTCCGCTTTAGTCTTTTCGCGATCTAACTCTGCTTTATACCCTTTTGTCATCACCTTTAGGGCATCTAACATTGCAGCAGAGACTTCCTCGAGTCTCCTAGCTGTTCTTGCAATTGACGTTGCTATTTCTTGAGTCTGCTTGTTTGACTCCAGCATCAACCTCTTCATATCTTCTAAATCTTTATTACCAAGCATTAACATCTTTTTGCTGCTTCTAATTTTAATCTTGGTATTTTCACTCTTGTCTTTAAAATCATCATCATCTTTAGTATCATCATCTTTACTTTCATTCTTACGGTCATCTGTACCATCATCTGTACTCGTCGATTGACCTGGTTTGACAGGAGTTGAGAAGTTGTTCATCCTTTTAAGTGACTCTTTTACATCTTTAATGTCACTAGATTTCGTTGATGAATCTGGATTGCCTTTTGTTTGTTGCATTAAACCTTTGTGGAATTGAGACAAACTGTAGAGCGTGTCCTCAGTTTTCTCAGTCTTAATCTGCAATGCTGGGTCCTTCTCAGCATTTCCAGAATCTTCAATTTTCTCGAAACTTCCCTCACTGTCGTAATCAACCAGTGTAAGCTTTTTATCTGACTCTGACATCTTGTGGTCAATCACTTCACTCAATTTATTTTCAATAAATCAATCACGTACGCAGTGGAAGCGTGCACTGGAGCCCAATAACCTATCAGGTTTATTGAATAAAGTGAAACACAAGGTTTATGTTAAACTGAATCTAGGTTTATTTATTCTTCTAATAAATATAAACAACTTCTAAATAATCTTTGATATCAAAAATATACGTATTATAAAGTTAATAATATTAATAAAGATGCTTGAGTTGTAACTACGTAGTAATACACAAAACAGACAAGTGTCCAAGCAACAAGTGTGTGTCACAGCGAGCGAGCCGGAGAGTGTGGTATATGCAGCTCGGCTGCGCGCGAAAACGACGCCATCACAGTCAAACAATAATCATAATAATTAAGTTGTCGCCTTGAGCGGCATATATAAATATAGAATATAATAAATAATTAAATAACTGGACAAGAAAATCTTGCACTCTTAACACAATCCTATGCATCACAATACTTCATCACAATACTTAGAAATTCAAGAGCATTACATCATTGGTGATATGATTGTTAAATGTTGACATTGTAATGCAAAACATTTTGTTGCTGAAAAAGTCGCTAATAAATATAATTATTTTAATGATTGTTGCCGTCATGGCGAAGTAGATTTGAATCAAACAGATCCTCCAGCTTTAATAAAATCTTGATTTTCGGGAATTCATGAAAAATCACAAAATTTTTTTGATTGCATTAGAAATTTTTAATAGTCTATTCTCTTTTGCTTCTTCCCATGCTAACTTAGCAAATCTTTCTTCTCAAAGACGTTGGTCATATTGTTTCAAGATTCAGGGACAGATATATTATCAAGTAGGGGAAGGGGGGGGGAGTGGGCCCCCCTAAAATTTAGAAGGACTCAAAATTTTAGGGGCAAAGTGGGCCCCCTGAAATTTTTTATAAAAAAGGTGAATAATAAATCATTTATACTTTTAATAATGATTAAAAGTGGTTTTTGTCAAAAAAATTGTCATTGATTATAAAAAGTAAGAAAAAGAAATAAAAAGAACGGTTCGTCAAATTTTGCCATATTGCTTTTTCGTAAAGGGTAATGAGAAACAAAGACTAAAAGAAAAGAAATATGTCAATAGGTTCATTCGCACGCTTTTTCATATTAAAAAATAGCAGATTATTGATGGAACGATTTTATTAAATTTTTTTAAGTCTATAGCTTCGCTGAAAGTTGACCTTTGAAAATTTTTTGTTAGTTTTTTTTTTTGGAAAATACATTTAAAAACAAAAATTTTCTATATGATACGTTTCCGGAAGATCAATTTTTAAAAAATTCATTCATTGTTGGGTTGGGTAAAAATTTTTAAAAATCCTAAAAACAGTTTTTGGTAGTGTAGGAAAGGACAAAAATTTTTCAGCCGAATCAAAAAGGATCGAGTTCAAAAGTGATCAATTTGACAAATAAAATACCCTGTATTTTCTGTAATTCTCCTAATTTTTTAAAAGAAGTAATTTGTTAAAGACGTCATAATAGATAATGAAAGAACAACAGTTTTGTTTGGAAGTGGTCGTAGATAAAAATTTAAAACTATACAAAAATTTAAGATGTTAATATCTCCTGAAATATTGATGTTAGCAATTTAGTGCTCGGGATCTTTTTTGTAGAAAATCAAATTTACTACAAGTTAGTTATTCAAATGTTTTTCGTAGCTCTTCTCAGTGACGAGAAAAGGACAGAAAAACGTAAATTTTATGAAAAAATTGGATTTGGTGGTCCATACTCCCTCGCCAGTGTGAGTTACGATTACGCCACGATGGGTAGTTTTGTGGAACATTCAATTCTAAGTAAAATAACCCATCTTTGATTGAAATAATGCTATGAAATGCTGCTGAGCTGTGAAAATTTAAGGAAACAGCTCGAGTTTTACGTGTATATTTAATGGGAAATCTTTTCACACCTTGATCAAGCTTTGAGAAGTTACATTATCCCCAATGTTACTGAACTTATAATAAGTGATGCTCTAATATATGAAATATGTATAGACGTGTTTTCTATTATTTCATCTGCACGTAACATTCCTGATAGTGGTATAATGAGTGTACATAGGATTCGTGTTACTAGACGTTTACGAAAATGATAATCCTATTTAAATACTCACTAGAAATTTAAACAGTGCGCTAGGCGCGCGCCTTAATTTTAACCAATGATAAATCGTGGCCCGGTTGTTGCGAATTTCGACTTATAACTAACTTCAATACTTTTATATATTTTTATTGAGAGGATTATTTTTGGGAATAATTTTTCGGAGTATCCATTATTTTAGTAAATATCAAACAAGTGAATGCACAAAAGATTTGATTACGGGTCTCTGAGTTATTACTAAAGCATTACTTGCACGCGCGCGCTTGCGCACGAATATCATTTCTAGTATCTTTTTAAACATGATTATTAAAAATTGTTAATTATCAAACATAAAAAATCATCTTATTTTTTATCCCTTAATATTTCTTGTCTGTACTGTCTACTGTGCCGTGTCTTGATTTATTTCTATAAATGTAATTATATTTTTTTGATAACCAACTATTGTCACACTTACATTTTTTATGATCTTAAAATGACCGAAAATCTAACAATTTTAAATTAATTTTTTATTAAAAAAATTAAGGAAAACAAAAAATAAACAAACCAACAAAAAAAAATAAATTGTCGATAACTCCACACGGCGTTAATATACGATTTTTACAAACATGCAGCATGAAGTTTAGTGTAGATGATAATTTTTATACATTGAATAATTTTTCATCATAGGTGTAATATTTTTATTTATGTTAACATACCGATAATAATAATATTTATCATTATGTTATTTGAATTAAATTGCGCTTAAGTATTTTACAGGTAGCAGCGGTGTAGTATAGCAAAGTCGGTTGACGCATGCGCAATTCCAAATTTAAATATACCTATAAATTTTTTAGAAAAAAATTAATTAAAAATATAAAAACGATCGAACAAATAATTTAATTGATCGAACAAACAATAAAAAATGTCAAGCTATCAGAAAAAAAAAAAATTTATAATTTGAGGCATAAAATGCCAACTTCAGAAAAAAATTTTGTTTAATTTTTTATAAATAAACAATAATCGAACAAATAAAAAATTCCAACAAACATTCAAGAACAAACGACGAGCAAACGATTTTTTTATATTAAAAAATTTTTTTATATTAAATTAATAAAAATTGATTTTCGGTTGCCAGATTTATGGTGCTGGTCCTGCCGCCTCGGTCGCGCCTCCAGCGGCCAGAAGTCAAATCAATCCTACCAAAGCGCCAGTCATCGGAGCGGGAAACCCTCTCACCAGGGGTGAGCAGTTACGCGTAACGAACAGTTTCCTACGTATTTTACGTAAACTACGTAAAATACTTAAATTCCGGTATTATACGTCGATTTGTATGCCACCTGGTGGTTATCATTGGACATTGTACATTTTTAAAATTCTAACCGTCTCAACAGTTTTCGCAATAACTAATCTAAACTTTTAATTTTATCTCAAAATGGGTGCATTAAAAAAAAAAAATTTATCAATCATTTTTAAAGAAAATGATTTTGTGATTGAAAAGTTAAATGGTAAAAATATTGCTCAATGTTTAAAGTGCAATTATAAGTTAAAAAATACTGCACAAATTCGGTTACAAAGTCATCGGTAAATAGTTATTTAATAAATATTTATATTTTCATTGAATTAAAAAAAAAATTTTTAGTCATTTTTTGATAATTAATTTTGTATTTTCTTCACTTATTTCAGAAATAGATGTGCTGCCAAAACTACTGATCCCTCGGGAAAAACTAAGGTATATTGCAAAGCGATAATTACACTGAGAAAAAAAAAATACTTTTATTAAGAAAATTTTCTTGATACAAGAATTCATGTTCTTGAAAATTTTCGAGAATATATATTCTTAGCTCAAGAACTTGTTACATTGATTGAAATAATTTTTACTTAATTTAAATAAACCTATTCTTTTGTTTATCTATTATCCAAAGATAAATATTGACGCTCTTCTCTTCAGAAATTAGTAATTAAAAATAATAGAATATTTGATCTCATCGAATTTCTTGAACCAAAAAATTGTTAATTGAGTAAAAGTATTTTTTTTCTCAGTGAATATTTTCAAAAAAACAAATTTTTTTTTATTTTGAATAAATTTTTCTTTACATTTCTATAGGTGCTAAGTAGATCCTCTGAAGAAAGGTCAGCTGATATTTCATTTGATAATCAATCTAAAGCGACTTCAAGCATTTCATCAAATAGTAGGAGTGATTTATCAACTATTGATGAAACTTGTGAAATTTTTCGTAGGATGCAATCTTCTGTTTAGTATTGTTGAATCAATTCCGTTTAAAGAGTTTTTTAAGTCGTTAAATCCGAACTATCATCTGCCATGCAGAAAAACTCTCTCCAATACGTTGTTAAATAAATTACACAGCAAAATTTCAAGTGAACACACAAAAATTAATCAGTCAGAAGGAGTAATAGTGATAGATGGTTGGAAAAATTCGGTTGCAAATACTAAAAATGTTGTATGTATTATTCATACAGCAAATGAACCAAGTTTTTTTTTAAACTCTTGGGATTTCACATTGTTATCTGAAGATACACAACAATTAACTAAAGTTATTGAAGAAGCTGTCGAAATAGCCAAAACAAATTATAATAAAACCATTTATGCCGTAGTTTCTGATAACGCTCCAGTTATGACAGCAATGGGTAAAGCTGTAAATTTATGGCATGCAGGATGCAGCAGTCATCATGGAAATTTACTTGCCAAGGACCTTATTGATAAATCATTTGCAGAATCTATAAATACCATTTTACGTACATTCAAAGCTTCTAATTTAGAACGAGAGATAATAGAAAACGGAGGAACAAAAATTAAATTGGCTTGCAAAACTCGTTGGTGCAGTTATCGTGATGCGTTTCGGTGTTGCTTAAAAAATTTAGATATAATGAAAAAAATTATCAGTAATAAATTAAACAATCCGTCTTTTACAAAATCAAAAAAACAAGAGAAAGAAAAATTAATTACTTTGAATGATCAGATTTTCGATGATTCTTTAATAACAAAATTACAAAATTTCATCGTTTTATCTGATCCAGTTTGTTCATTAATTAATAAATGTCAACAGTCAAATTTTACTTTACCTGATGCAGCTGAAGAGTGGATGAAATTAAACGTTCCAACTGAGAATGAAAAAATTCAAGAAATTGTCCAAAAACGCATTGACAAAGTATTGACTGGAATTTTATTAGCAGTGATTTATTGCATCCAGATTATCAAGGAAAACAGTTTCGTCATACCGATAAATATTATTCTCAAGCTATTGAATTTATAAGGAATGAATTAAATGAATCTTATCATGAAATGGAAACTTATGAAAATAAAGTTGGAATTTTTGAATCATTACTGAAAAAAGGAAATGTCCCTCCAAAATTATTTTGGCAAATGGCCGAAAACTCATACCCAGTAATTTCTCAATTAGCTCAACGATTGATTAACATTCCATCGTCATTAGCACAAATTGAAAGATTATTTTCAAACAGGTCATTTGTTCATTCTTGTCTTCGAAATCGTTTAACACCCGAACGTTCAGAAAAGTTAATCGACATTTATTATACATTGAAAATGAGTTCTGGAAATTCGAAATAAGTATTTAAAATATATATATTGTGTAATGTGTATGTATTATTATAAAATTTACAATGATAATTAATTTAGTTATATACTTGAAGAAATGAAAATTTTTGTACTTGAAAATTGTATTGTAAATAATTTTATTGTTGTGTTTATTAGTAAAGTTGAAATTCACATCAAATATATTTTTAATAAAAATTTTCCAGAATAATGATTTCTTAATTATAAATTATCAGTAAAAGGATGAAATGAATTCGTAAAATATCATGTATCCAGAACAAAGTTTATTTCTACTTTCTATGAAAATTTTTATAATAAAAACAAATCAAATACATACGTAAATAATTACCATATCTAAACTGGTATTTATTGATTATTCTTACATATTTGTTTTAATATTATTGTTACATAACGTTTAGAATTTGTTTTTAATTTGATCATAAACTGAGATCAATAAATTAATCTAATATCACAGAAATTAGTAAGAACTCAAATCTCAGTTATTTATTTATCAAATTTTGATCATTTTTAAAAAATAATTAAAATTTGATTATAAGCTAATTTAATAAATAGAATAACTTTTTTAATTTACCACAGTAAAATAATAATAATAATAAGTTACTTTGATCACAGATTTTCATTTTTTAAGTAACAATTAAAATTTGCTTATAAGCTAATTTAATAAATAGAATAACTTTTTTAATTTACCACAGTAAAATAATTATAATAATAAGTTACTTTGATCACAGATTTTCATTCATTTAATTTTAATGACTGTTGAGTAACAATTAAAATTTGCTTATAAGATATCTTGTATATAATATAATCCTTAGATAAGTTGTTTTAATTGATCACAGATAAATATAAATAATTAAATTGCTATTTACAAGTTTATAAAATGTAAATATACTAATTATGATTTAAAATTACCGGTCTTTCATAGGTTGAAACAAACATTCAATATAACAATCTAATTGTTTAATAATAATTCCTATATCTGTATAATATATTTAATGATTGAAAATTTATATAATATATTCTTTGTTAATTAGCATTCATAAATTTAAGATTTTAAAAAACATCAGTGAACTTAGGCACTAATTTTTCTGGTAAATTTTTACCTAAGTCATACTGATTAAATTTTATCGTACATGCTGGTATTTTTAATAATGATTGAGCCAACATACTAAGATTTGGATTTTGTTCTGAAGCTATATACTCCAAAAAGTTTTTGAACAGGTAGTTTTAGTAATTAACTTTGCAAATAAATCTTTAGAATTTTTAAAACACTCTAATTCCTGCAATCCTGTATCATCTAGTTTATCAATCAAAAATTCATAAACTATATTACTATATTTACTAATTTTCATGAAATAACTACCTCTATATAATGGATGCAAAAAATTTGCCGTCAACGCCCGGAGAATAATGATTTTTTTTAATTCATTGTCAATGATGTCTAAAAAATAATCATTTTTTATCAGTAATCTTAATTTAAACCAATCCTCGATGGCGTCAGCAATATTAAAATCATTTCCACTATTTCTAGTTATAAATTTTGAAAGAAAATCAAATACTGATACAGATTCTTTTAAATTATTCTCAAATACATCATCGAATATGTTCAATGTCGTTTCTCGGTTAAAGTTTCCCAATCCACCAAGAATTTGACGTAGGAGAGGTAAATTATTAAGACATACCGATAATTTGGAATAGTATAAAAACTGAGCATCTTGTTTGACAGCTGATAGAGTATCTCCACCTCGTTTTACTAATTCTTTTTCAACATCAGTACTTTTTATAGCGTTTAACAGACGATTAATTTTGATTTCTAAAGAATCATCGTGAATTGCTGCATAAGTGTATCGACAGTTTCTAAATGACAATCAAAGTGCCACATAAATATAGATTCTGATGGAAGTTGCGATGCTGATGTGGAATCAAGAATACGATTATTTTTTGGTATGTTTATAAATGATATCACAGCATACACTAATATATAATACTTTTTAAGTGCGATCGAGCTTGACTCGTTAATCATTTGCAAATAATTACTTATATAATCACGTTCTTCTCCCAAGATCCAAGACTTTAGAAATAATGTATTATTTCCAGTTCTTGTTATAGCAATAATCTCTAAGCCACTTGTTTGAGCAACATTTTTACAAAATAATAATGTTCCTTTTTTCTCCTTCAAGTTTAGTTTACGATCAGTAAATTTATCGTGAGCTTTTTCAAGTAAAGTTGTCGATAACTTAACTTCACTAGGGACTTCATATGCAGGCCGTAATATTTTACAAAATTTTTTAAAATAAAGATCTTGAATTAGATCAAATGAAATTATTACTATAAAAAAAGTTACTTAAAGATTTCTTCGTTTTTTAGACAATGTTATATTACAGTTATCTTCAGATTCAGAAATTGAATCAGAGTTTTCCCAAATACGCGACTTCCTATAAAATAAATTTATAGTTTAATAATTTTAAATCATAGAGAATAGAAAAAAATTGAGACTAAGATTAAATTTACCTGTGACTCTTCAATCGTTGTTCAGCGGTATTATTCATTATTTTTTTACACTTTATACATGATGCAACTTGTTTTCCGTTTTCACGAATACGCTGAAATCCTCCTTCTTCCCAAAAACTGTACTTCGGTCGACCTCCGCTTGGCATATTTTTTTCTTTATGATATTATAATTCTATGAATTATTAATGTAAAAACTTCAATTTAATTAAATATTAGGTTAATAATGATAAATTTTTAGTTTATATTTATTTATTTACTAATTTAAGTTCATCAAAAGTTCGGTAGATGGTGTTGAAATACCTAACGTAAAATACGTCACGTAAGAAACCCAACCGGTAATTTACGTGTATTATACATGTATAAAACTAAGTATAATACGTTAAGTATTTTACGTGCCCTTCCCTGCCTCTCACTCTCTCCAATAAACAATCCCGCACAAACTCAAATAATCCCGCCTTTTTGCACGCCATAGCTGTGGCGTGATTGTGCATTATTATTATTATTATTATCTAGATTATTATTAGATTATCGATTGTGACCTGACTAATTATAAATGAGACGCTAACTAATTTATGTAATAAATGAGTGAATAAATATTATTAAATACGAATTAATCTTGCAAATATTATCATTATTATTAATATATAGTGTAGTATCCTTTAACCCTTTAACAACTACAAGCTGCAATAAAATAGCGCCACCTATCGGAATAAAAATTTTTTCAAAGATGCATTTGGAATTTTACTCCATCGGGATCCTGGGTTATCGGGATTATACCCAATCGGAAATCTTGGCCATCGGGATCTATCCCATCGGAATTCAGGCAAACGGTTTCTATTTCACCGGAGTTCTGGGTTATCGGGATTATATCCAATCGAAAATCTTGGGTATCGGAATCTTGGTAATCGGAATCTGGGCTATAGGAATTCAAGTCATCGGAACCTATGCTATCGGTCTTATAGGTCATCACTTCCTTGGGCTATAGAGGTCTACCCTGAATTACGACCAAAAAAATAAAAAAAATCCTCAACTCTATTTGATAATTCTGATAATAGAGAGCGCTTCCGTCATCTCGGACGATTAGCATTCGTTGTCATGTAAACTTGACTATAGTATAACCAACCTTTGTAGGTATACCAAGGTAAATGCAAAAACTCGGATACCTGTTCATGTTAAAGAGATGCACATAATATTTATCCAGACAAGATTTGGAATCCTTTTTTGTTATACTCAGTATCTCACGAAAATATCATATAATTCATGAAACTTGTTTTATGAATTTGGAAGTAAATAAGTTTCAAATGAATGATAATCATCATGATTATAGTAAACAATAACAACCAATACAACAATAGCAATAATAATAATGGTAAAGTTAGTGTCAGAGGTGTCGAGTGTCTAGCTGTCAATTAATGACGTTTTCTTACTGCAAGCGGTTATTTTAGTTCATTTTTATGCAACAGCAAGTTTCGAAAATTTTTTTTTTTCGATTTTAAATGAGCTCTTTTGTATACATAAAACAACTGAATTATTGATAGAGTAAGTTTATACATTATAATTATAATAGCGATATTTTAAATCACTGTTAATACTTTATTAACGATAAAGAATTTCCAAATTTAAGTAAAAAAATGAAATAATACGAGTTGAGTTCTTTAGTGATTTGTGGCTATAAATTTTATGTTAGTGAACTGACGGAAATTATCTTGATTATCATAATCATTTATTTTTGATCTACAACTAAGGTAAATATTCTTCATCTTAATTACATTTTAAAGTATTCGTACACCTAAACTCATGAGTAAAGTGAATGTAAATACTAAAACTTATTCTTTTATTTCTTAATACTCATTTGTATGAGTATTCATTACTACAAGTATTCATTAATACTTTACTTTTATGTACGTAAATTGATTTATATGAAGGTTTTAGAATTGTGCTACTCATTAAGAATTTATAATGCATAATTCAGTCATATTTATTAGTCAAACTGCATGATTGCATGCGGTATTTTTAAGCTATTTCACCATCAAAGTATAACCTTGATCTTTTTTTAATTGATGTGTACAATGAAATGGATTGAATAATTCATTTGAGTTACATCAACAAAAGAAAATATTTTTTCAGTGAAGTGAAAATATGAAACAGAATAGCCACTCCTATAAACTAATTACTGTATATAAATTTCTACGCTTTGAATGCATGATAGTAAAAAAGACAAAGGCATAAATAGTAGTTTTGTGCTGTAGAAAAGAAAGTAAATAAATAAAATATTTATAATCAGTTGTATAAACAAGTTTGAAAAATTTTTTAGAATTATCAATAATTCTTTACTAAATAACAATCAGCTTTACAAAAAATATAAAGAATTAGTAACGGTCACAGGCTTCTTGAATTGGTTAATGGGCATGCCCTGTAGTGCTAGCTACCATCTACTGTAGTATTCTATAGAGTACGATTTTTTGACATTTGATATCAATAAAATAAATGTATCACTAAAAACGTGAATGTCCATGCTCTATTTATTAACTAGATTTGAGACTTATACCACTAAGGCTGCATAATTCACTCGGTTAATAGCCAGTCGCCTCTTTTTCTCGCATCACACTCACTGCGAGAAACGGTATCATCCTTGTTGCACTAATGATTATAAAGCTATTGCAGTTTTATGTTTTTCTTTTAAACAAATGAGAATTTCGAAAAAATCGCTATGCTACGAAAAAGATAATTAAAAAATCTATTACTTAGCAGAGCATTTTTTTCAAAATTCTTCTTTTGTCGAAGAGAGAAACAAACCTACAATTGTAGGGACCGGCTGTTAAGCTGGTTAAAAATGTTAAAGAGGTTAATTAGGTAGCTAACTGATCAGCTTAGCCAAATTAGCCGGTTAATTGAGTTAGTTAAGCTTATTGGTTATAAGCTAAACCGGTTAAATAAATAAATTTATTTACGTGAATTTACTGTGTATTATGAAAAAACAAGTAGGAAAATTATAGTAATTGTTTAGAATCGCGATAAAAGATAAATGCCAATTCAATGAAATTTGGAATTTCATTGTGCAAGTCAATACAATAATTCAATTAAATTTTAAGTCTAGATCTAAAAATGCAATTCTATTAAGTGCCCAGCGGAGCGGGCGGGTAACAGCTAGTTATTGTATGACTAGTGATAATTGTTCGATAAATTTCATAACGTTCATTACAATTTTTAATACTTAAAGAATATAATTAAAAATTTTATAATATTTGGAAAAATAATGAAATTGTGAACACTGCAATTTTTTATTTGAAATATTCAATGATTGAACAAAGAATCATTCAAATTATTATTAAGGATATTAGTTTCAACGTATAAATGAAAATAAGACAATTTAGGTACACCGAAGTAATAATGATCATTAAAACAATTATACTTTCGTGTCTACATAATCAAAGGCTTTGCTCAGGTCGAACAGCACTAGTATAGTTAATTGGTTCTTGTCCATTGCTCCTCTAATATCTTCTGTAAGCCTTAGCAATGCTGTTTGTGTGCTCCGGTGTTTACGAAATCCTGATTGAAATTGACTTAACAAGTTATTATCTTCAAGGTAGTTTACTAACTGATTAGCGATTATTCTCTCAAAAACTTTTGCTAAATGAGACAGATTAGCAATCGGTCTCGTGTCCGACGGTGTCTTCGGAGGAGAAATCTTTTTCAAAGGTATTATGTAGATAGTTTTCCAAATTTCTGGAAAGACGCAGGTGTCAAGAGATCTGTTGAGCAAGGCAGTAAAAAAAAGAGTAATTTGCGGGATGTAATCTCTTAGTCATCGCAGATCTAGTCCATCCGGACTTTTACCTTTTGACTTGGAGAGAGTTAATTGAAGAGCTTTTGTTACATCGACAATGTCAATTTTTTGCCAATGGAATGAACTTTCTTCTTGGCGCTAATAGCAGGTCGGAAGACTGTTGAGAAATTCCTCGCTGGCAGTTGCATGCTTCCTAACTATATTTGCATAGTATTCATTTAGCTCTTGTGCATCGAAGAAGTTCAGAGGTGACGAAGAATTTGACTTGGTAAGTCCTAGATGTCTAAGCATACTCCAAACAGTTGATCCGTATGGTAAACTAGATAAAGCCGACTTCAAGTAAGACTCTCGTGCAAGCGCTATTTCAGTTTTTAGATACTTTCTTCTGAGCTTGTAAAGTGCAAGCAGTGCTACATCACGATGTCATTTAGCTCTTTTGTAAAGTTCATCACGCTCCTTGCATTTAATTCTCAGCTCTTTGGTAAACCAGGGACTACTGAGCTGAGTAAAGCTTCTAGTAAGTACTGGTGCATGAATGTCTAGAGCGGAAAGCACATTCTGTTTGAACATAGCAAGAAGATCATTTGGATCTAAATTCTCCGCTACTGAGTTGTCCACTTTCAAGGAATTGAACAAGGAGGTTGCTAAAGCTTCCTGGTCACAGTTTTTAAAGTTCCTAAACGTGACTTTCTTGCTTATTCGCTGCAGCTGGTCTACTTTGTATTGACACAATAAGTAATCATGACCATCGGTGAAAGGAGAATCAGATTTTGCAAAAGATACTAAGTTAGTAGCACTATCAATCAAGATAACATCCAGCCAAGAATCACAATCATTTTTGTGAAAGGTGGCATTGCACGGTATGCAATATAAGGAGGACTCAATGATGAAGTCTTTCAAGTGATTTGCGGTATAAGAGTTTTCCAGTAAGTTGCAGTTTAAGTCCCCTGATATGATAATATTTTTATAGTTAGGCGCAAGTTTAGAATAAACATCAAAAAATTCTGTAAGTAGCATTCCTTTTGGTCTTCTATAAATACAAGATAGTAGAAGATGACAGCTGTTTCTTAAAGTGACATCGACAATCAGGAACTCCGGTTGATTTGAATGATTGGATTCTGAAATGTGTAGAACCTTGACTTTGAGAGAACTGTGGATCAGACAAGCTACTCCGCCTCCTCTAATATAATTTCCTGTATCTGCATGTTTTAAAATACAATCTCTTCGTATAACTGTATAATCATTTAGTGAGAAAATTTGATTATCGAGTGATGGTTTTAGCCAGGTTTCAGTGAGAATAATAATATCAGGTTTTGTTTCATCTACTAGATTAGAAAATTGGGCTATGTGACTTACAAGACTATTTATATTTAAACTTAGGACTTTAAGAGGTGGTATAGCTTTATTTGTAGAATCATCAGCTGAATCATTTTGATGTCAATCTAGCTTAGATAGATCAGAATTACAATTGATACAATATTTATCCGAATTATCGTCCTTTTTGGCAAAAATTTGACCACTTCGGACCCATACGTATTTGAACTTCATGGTCTTGGCTTTTTCCTTCGTAATAAGCAGTAACCTGTGAGTTTCTGGTGGTAGGAATTCGTTGAGATAAATATTTCCTCCATAATTGTTATTAATATGACCAGGAAAAACGGCTTTTACAGGAAGTAGTTTAATTTTACGTTTGGTCTCAAGTACGAAGTCTCTAATCTCAGACGATTTCATGCAGACTAAGAATGAATGCGAGTTAGGCGAGTCTCGATTACTATTCTTATGAGTATTCGATTTGGTCCTGTTTTCAAGTTTTCAAGTTTGTTTTCAATATTAAATAACTACACTTGAAAAAAATTTTTTTTTCTCCCGTCTGGGCGTAAAGCGTCAACTTTAGCCCCTCTGCGCTGAACGAAGTTGACGCTTTCCGCCTCCGTCGAGGAGAAAAATAGTATACACACCATGGGCAGTAAATAAGAAAGCCTCAGATCACCTCGGTTTCGCCTCGGCCAACAATTACCTGTGATCTGAGACATTTCTTACTTTACTGCCGTAGGTGTGTAATGTACTATTTAATTAGTTATTTACAAGAACCCACTGCGGTTTGAGAAAGATGAACATTTTTTTCTATTCTTGACCTTAGAAACGTGTTACTAATTTTTTTATTTGACGATTTGCAGATTTTGAGAAAAATTTTTATGAAAATCAAAGTAGAAAAATCAAAAGGTGATGCCAACATTTATAATGAGATCTGAAGTGTAGTCACCTAATCACAATCTTTTCGTTTTTTTATACTTAAATATGTAGCTTGAACATTTATGGTTTTATTCAAATTATATAATACTAGCAGTCCGCCCCGGCTTCGCACGGATATTTAACAAAAATTTCCAAATTATTCATAATATAAGATAGCCTATGTCACCCGGAGATAGTGTAGCTTCCTAACAGTGAAGGAATTTTTCAAATCGATTCAGTAGTTTCGGAGCCTATTCAATGCAAACAAACAAACAAACAATCAAATCTTTCCTCTTTATAATATTAGTATAGATCAATTGATTAACAATATCCGCGTAGTTGTATATGTTGATAACTTGAATCCGTTTATGAGAATGCATAAAGAAAAATTTGCTGACTGGAGAACAAAATTCTTGGCTCAAGAAAATTTTCGGGTGCCTGAAGGAAGATCAAAGTTGTGTTGGCCGAAGTAAAAATTTTTCTTGAAATTCTATTCTTGGTGGAAGTAATTTTTTCTTAATTCTAATTATCATAAATACTTTATACAATAAATTTTTATATTTGATCGAGATTTTTAGATACTTTAGGAAAGTAGCGCCACCTACTTCAGCTGAGAAAAAAATTTTCTCACCTTGAGAAAATTTTTCTCTTGAATATTTGATACCCATTTTCTATTATTTTAGCGTGCAATTATACATATTGAATGAAAAAAAATGATTCAATATTATTTGATCTTCCCATTTGAGATGTTAATCAATGAAAATACTAATGAAAATTTACTCCGATCGAGATATTTAATTTTTTGGAGCAAGAGAGAAATTTTCTCAAGACAAGAAAATTTACTTCTATCAAGAACTAAATTTTTTGGAGCAAGAAGCTGAATTTTCTCGAAATAAGAAGATTTTCTTGACTTAAATAAATTTTCTTGGATCAAGATACGTATTTCTTAAGAAGGGTTTACATTTTTCCTCTCTCTCGCCCTCTATTGGACAAACGAAAGTATCTCTGTCATACTTGTACAACAAATGGAATCTTAAAACGCATTTTATGCATAAATAAATGAAAATTTTCCAAAAAAGCGCTTCGCTCTTCGATAGATAATTTAATTATTTATCGAAGAGCGAAGCGTTTTTTTTCGAAATTTTATCACATACATGAGAAAAATACGTTTGAAAATCAACTATAAACCGCTCTTAAAGCAAGAGAATTAATTTTGTTGGAATAAGTAAAATTTCTTGTGTCAAAAAAAAATTTTTTTTTCGCTCCAGAAAATAATTAGGAAGAAAAATATTTTCTTGGCTAAAGTGAACCTTTTTTTCTGTGTGCTTATCCATGACTACATTAAGAACGAATCATGTGGTGAAGCAATTGTGCCCTATTTTCGTCCAATAGAATTGTGCCCTACCTTCGTCCATCTTGAAAAAATTAAAAAAAAGTTTGGAAAATCCAAAAGTGTACGCCTCATAACGTTCATTCATTTTTTAAGAAAAAAATACATTGTGTAATTGTTAAAAAAAAAACAACAATAATTAGGTAATTTCTTACAGAGTATTTTTCATTTTTAATTTCCCGCTAATAAAATTGAAAATTTTCGAAAATCGGGAAGTTATTAGTTCTACCTCATTTTTCGAAAATCAAGTTTTCATCAGATCTCGACGTTTTAAGGTCCTAGGAAGCTTCCCTGGCGATTTTTACGATGATGTGTGTGTGTGTGTGTGTGTGTGTGTGTGTGTGTGTGTGTGTGTGTGTGTATGACGTAAAAAATTATGTCGATCGCCGCCGGGCCGGTCGAAGTCGTTTGATTCATTCGTGAGTTATCATTGACCAAAAAAATCGAAAAAAGTGATTTTTTCGAATTATTTCAAAAGTTTTGGTCTGATCATTTTGTGTTTAAAAGTAAATTATAGGATTCGAAAAACTGCGTTGAACGTTGGCAACCGCGTGAAAATCAGAATATTCATTCCAAAGTAATTGCTGTTTTAAAATTTAAAGAATAGAGTTTTATTAAACTTCTATCAGACTTTTTAGCTCGAAGAGCTTTGATTAAACTAGAGGAAAAACAAAGACAGTGAAAATTAAAAAGTTAATTTTTTTTTTTCATCAGTCAAATGTAGTATTATTTTATTCATGTAAAAAGTTGTTAAAACATAAATCATTTTATTTTAATCAGGAGAGGTTGATTGGAAAATTATAAAAGGAAGAGGAGAAAAAGAAGAAGAACAGAAGACAGAAGTAGGTAAAGAAGAAGAACAGAAAACAGGAGCAGGAAAAGAAGAAGAACAGAAAACAGGAACAGGACAAGAAGAGAATCCGAAGATATGAGATGGAGAAAAGGATCAGGCACGAGGAGAAAAAAAAAAGATGAAAGATCGGAAAATGGACCGCAGGAAAAAATTAAGAAAATAATAGAGGAGAATTAATTAGAAAGAAGTCGAAAAATGAACTACTACATATTACATCAAAGTTTTAGAGATATAGTAAAAGTTATGAGACTTAAATTTTAGAAAAATTAATCAAAATTTGATTTGTTAAAGTTCGGTAATCACTCCATTTCTTGAAAATTTTGAAAATTTTTAATAGCAAAAAACGGTTAATCTTAACACTTCTTTCTAAATGTTTAGAAATCTTATAATAAATTGTGATAAGAATTATGGTATAGTATATGTTGAAGCCAATTTATTCGTCATGTGATTGGTCGAATATATTATAAGTAGTAAACTCTATATTCAGTCGCGCGTTTGCGCGAGCAAATTCAATTCTAGTCTTAACATAAAATTGAGATCAAATATGTGTGAAGCCAATTTATTCGTGATGTCATTGGTCGAATATATCATAAGCATGAAAATATATGTAAACTCTATATTCAAGCGCAAATTAAATTCTAGTTTATTTTAATTTTACAATGGTTATTTGTTAGTTTCAAAATTGAAAAAAAAAAAAAAAATTTTTAAAAAAAGTAATAAAAATATAATTAAAAAAAAAAGAAATAAAGTAAATGTGAAAATTAAATTTAACTATTATTATTTATTATTATTATACTTTACTTGTACACCTCTCGGTTTTTACAAGGCTGATTCCGCTTTTTCTCTTAGCTCTACGCTTTTTCTATTTCTCATATTAGACCTCAGCAAGTCCCACCCGACAATTCATTTTTATTTTTAATTTTTGCGGCTGTGGACCGACTTGTGCTTTCTGTACCGTATTCACCCTGAACCTCACCTCTCAGGTTGTTGGAACAGAACCATAGGGAAACCACAGAGAAAACCCATGATAGTACAGTCAGAGCTGGGCTAAGTCTACAGTGATTGATAAGAAACTCTTCTTTATCGACCACTGGAGCATTAGGCCCCTCTCCTAGTGTGCAGAGATCCCTCGCGCTGACCAACGCCGACTAGAGTGGTCACCCATTCAAGTTGTTGCTTAAATGGGTGATCACCCAAGTCAGACGTGTGCCGCCCGGCTATCTCTGCCATTTTCAGAGACTGGCAACGTAACGCACATATTTTTATTTATAATCACTGAAAAATAGTGGTGCGTGCCGGGATCGAACCCGGGTCCCACTCTTTCGAAAAGAGGGCACCGAGCCGACTAGGCTATTGCCCGCCTCTAATGAAATTTATCTAATTTCCTTCTATAATTCACCCAGCGAAGCGAGCGGGAACTCGCTCAGTACCTGACATATCTGCCGGGCATTCCCCTATCCGCCATCTGGGGAGGCGCCCGATGCGGGACCCAGAAAACCCGACACGAGGTGTGTGTGTGTGTGTGTGTGTAAACCGCTTATAACTTCTGAACAGCTTGACCGATCAGAACCAAACTAGTGGTGATCCAAAGAGTATTGTTGCCGTTAAATTCCATAAAAGTTTAAAACGGTTCGGTTGGCTAGATTTTGAGAAATCTCAAAAATAAAATTTTTGAAAAATTTTTTTCTTGGAATAACTTTCAAACGGCTGTACACGGAAAAAAATTTCTGGGAAAATTTACGATACAACTATTGTAAAGCTGGACTATACTTTTATTACTATTAATTTTTAAATATTTTAGAAGAAAATTTACTATTCATTCATGAGATTTTACAACTTACTATTGTAAAAAGTAAGAGATTAAAATTTCCAGTGCTGCCTCTGTATTTTTCCAATAGAACTATAACAAATTTTACAATAGTTGAATTGGAATCTTTCTCAACTAGTGTGAGCGATGGCCGTGCATAGCGCTAGACTCCGAGTTTATGTAAATGTTAAAGGACATGGGTACTAGTTTACCTCGGATAGCCTAGAGGAAGAGTCTCTGGCTGCCAATAAAGAGTTCTAGGTTCGATTCTCGGATAAGACGAAGATTCTTATTTCTTTTTTCGGTTACTGTATAGATTCCAATTAGACCAACCTCCTATCTCTCTCCCTCCCTAAAATTTCTTTTAAAAAAACCTTGTGTCAATTTTTACAATACAGTCGAACCTTGATAAGTGACAACTAGGTAAGTGAAAAAACTGGATAATTGAGAATAATTATCGAGTCCCATTACTTTTACTCTCAAAAACCTCCATACGTGAGAAATGAAAACCTCTGTAAGTAAGAGCTATTTTTGACGTCAAAACCTCTATACTTGAGACTACTATTCACGCTATACTTCACGCTATACTATTCACGCTATAAGTGAGACTTGAGCACATATTTTTTTTTCTTTCACTTATTCTCTACATTTTCCAAATCTTATTAACACATTTCTGTACAGTTTACTAATCATTTGTATAGCAAATTACTTGTATATTCGTTAGTCGCACAACAGCTTCAAATAATTAATTCATTTGAGAGTGGCAAAACCCGAGCTGAAATTCTTGCTGAGTTTGGTGTTCCGGAATCAACATATTATAAAATAATAAAATTCAAAGAAAGCATTAAGTCTCAATGCGCTGAAGGGCATGGAAACATGAAGAGAAGTCGCCTGTCTGAGTTTCCTGATGTAGAGAAGTGTCTTCTGGAGTGGATTAAGCAGACAATGGATAAAAATATTCCGATAGATGGACCATTACTGAAAGAGAAATCAAAGCAATTCGCTTCCAAGCTAGGTATTAACAATTTTTTGGCGAGTAATGGCTGGTTAGATGGATTCAAAAGACGTCATAACATAGCTTTTAAAAAATTAGCAGGAGAGAGTAAATCAGTCGATCAACGCGTGTGTAGTCAGTGGGAAACTGATTTACCACATCTACTGCATGGCTATGACCCAGAAGACATTTACAATGCTGATGAAACTGCTCTATTTTATAAGTGCCTACCAGATAGAACTTTTATATTCAAAGGTGAACAGTGTCATAGAGGAAAAAAAAGTAAAGAACGCCCTACTATTCTCCAATGCACGAATATGACGGGTACAGATAAACTACCTCTTCTGATCATCGGAAAGTCAAAGAAACCAAGATGTTTCAAAGGTGTTAAAACTTTACCAGTGGACTATGAAAGTAATACTAAGGCTTGGATGACAAAAAAAATATTTAAAAGTTGGCTGATAAAACTTGATAAAGATATGCATAAACAAAAGAAGAAGATAATTCTATTTATCGATAATTGCTCTGCCCATGTTGACGTACCAACGCTTTCAAATGTTAAGGTTATATTTCTGCCCGCTAATACGACGAGTAAGCTTCAACCTTTGGATCAAGGGATTATACACGTGTTTAAACGACTTTATCGCCGAGAAGTTGTAAAGTATATTCTTAAGTGTATAGAACAAAGTATTGACCCTGGAATAAATGTTTTGTTAGCAATGAAATTCGCTAGAAAATCGTGGTATACTGTTAGTGATATAACTATTCAGAATTGTTTTAAAAAAGATGGTTTTTGGAATGGTTTAGATGAAAACGAAAATTCTAGATGATGACATAGTTCATAATTGTTTGAGTACATTGACATCAAATGTGCTTTAGTGTATTTGCTTTTAGTATATTTGTAATAAGATTTAATAATAATCCTAATTGATACTGTATTTAAATGTTTCCTATACTATTCTATTTTCTTATACCTCTCTAAGTGACAAACGCCATTAAAATACCTCAATAAGTGAGAAACCTGGTTTAATGGAAAACCTTCATAAGTGAGAATCAAATGTTGGTCCCATCAACTCTCACTTACCAAGGTTCGACTGTAGTTGAATTGTAAAGTTTACAAACACATATTGTATAATTTGCTCTATATTATTCGACTTTTTAAGTTTCTTGCTAGCCTTGTTTGTAGGATAAAATTTACAATAGTAGATCGTAAAAATTACTGAATGAGAAGTATAGTCCACCGTTACTATTTAATTTAATAAAAATTACAATAGTGAAATAGTAAAAATTCCTTCAATTTTCTTACCGTGTACCGATTGATTCCAAAAACTGATTATCTCTTAACCTTGAAAAACGACGTCGATCGCCACTGGTCCGGTCCAAATCGGTTGATTTGTTCGTGAGATATCAAAAATGAAAAATTTCAAAAAAATTAGGAAAATAGTTGACCCTGAAGGCCATCCCTGCAACTTCCTGCCAATTCTATACCTAAACGCGTGAAATTGCACTTATGACGTTTTTGAGCTCTTCAAGCTCAAAAATACAATTTGTGTGTTATTTTGAGCTCGAAGAGTTCAAAGAAATAGCTTTTGTATGCTTTTGAGCTCTTCGAGCTCAAAAGTCTGATTGAAGTTTGATAATACACTATTTTTCAAATTTTCAAACCGCAAGAACTTTTGAACGAATGAACCAATTTTTACGTGATTCGCGGCATTTGACGCAGTTTTATAAGCCTCATAAAGAATCTCTAAGTTTAATTTGATCGAAGTAGGAATTTCGGAGTAATTCCGAAAAAACACTTTTTTTTGGTTTTCTTTCGTCAACGATAACTCACGAACGAATCAACCGATTTTGACCGGAAAAAAAATTTTTTCACGTTCATAAGTACTCTGTCGAAACTTATAGATACTTTTTACATGTTACAAACGTTGATCACTTACAGACTAAGATCCTAAAAGGTTAATATCTGATAAAGATTCGATTTTCGACTTTTAATAATGATAATTTTTCGAATTTTGGTCTTGAAAAGTTAAAAATGTTGATGAATTTAGGTTCTACGTTTATTGGCTCTCTTCATTATTAAAAGTTCTTACTTTTTATAGAATGGCCGACAAAAATGCTGAACGAGAAGCTCTTCGGGGAGTTATTCAGCAATGGAATGCTAATAGATTGGATCTCTTTGAATTATCCGAACCAAACGAGGTAAAGTATTCTCATACTCAATTCATCAATTTTTATTTTTTATCCTGTTCTTTATTATTCTTTTTTTTTTTTTTTTGTATTGTTTTATTTTACAAACACGCCAAAAATCAGAAGATCGTTACTTTATAATTAATTCTTTTTCAATCAGTACACTATGCAATTAACCGTAAAATAATAAATATTATATTAAATTACTTTTTACCATAAGTATCATTTGTAAAAATGTAAAATATTTCAGTCTCAATTACCATTGCTTATTAAATCAGTCAACATCGTAAACAGAATGTACAGTTTATTCTGTTCATTTTTTTTTTCAAAAAGTTACTTTTTTGATTAAAAAATAATCTCTTTTCAGGATTTGGAATTTCACGGCGTCATGCGTTTTTACTTTCAAGATAGCGGTCAGAAAGTTGCTACAAAATGTATCAGGGTCGCGTCTGATGCCACGAGCCAAGCAGTGATTGAAACTCTTATTGAGAAGTTCCGTCCAGATATGCGGATGCTTAGTGTCCCAGAGTATGCACTCTATGAAATTCATGAAAATGGAGGTTCGCATGTTATATAATTTTCCAAAAATTTTATAGATAATTGTTTTATTACATATTAGTGTATAATTAACAAAAATATGATAAGTATTGTCTATCTTTGCATCGCCGTTCTGATTATTCCTGACTGGACATCCAGCCGCGCACGCGCGCGCGTCTGTGTTTTTTTTTTTTTTTTTTTTTTTTTTTTTAACGAGGGGGAGGGAATCTTTTAAAGACACCGACAGATGATGTTATCGGTAGTATGGGATTTCCACCCACTAAACCCCCCCTCTCTTAGCTCCCCAAACAAAGGTGCGGGGAAGACTGGATCGGAACCGCGTTAGCATTACTTCAATCCAGTCCGTGTTCCGTCTCACGATGCCTGCTCCTCATTACTGTTCCCTTTCTGCGGTTTTTAAGTAGATTTCATTGAAATCTATCTATTGCATTGGTCCTCATATCAAAATTAAGTCAAAATTTTGTTATATCATCTAACTAGTCGAGTATGGCTCAAAAATAGTATTGGTTCGAAAGTTTATATATGTATGTATGTAACATAACGCGGCTTGTGTACACGATAGCACCTACAATTCTCAACGAATTTAGATGAAAACTCGGTACACATATTCTTTGGATAATAACCTTGAATGAGTTCAAAGATGAGCGAAATCCGTCAATAAGTTTAGAAATGGTAGCTCTTCAAAATTATCAAAATTGTGAAAATCACGTTTTCGGTGACTTCATTAGTGTATAACTTTCGATTGAAAAGAGATGGCTAATAAAGAGATTATTTGATAAATTCATGTGAAAGCTCATGAAATTACCTTTAATTTGACGTACATAACATTGACATTTTGACCATTTTTAGTTATTTTATCAAAGTTAAGAATGCAATTGAACCATTTTCAGGCAATGTGTAGTACAACCGACTTATGAATGTTATTTTATCAAGAATTCTCAACAAATCCTAATGAAATTCAGTACACACATTTCTCGGACATTTAGTTTGCATGAGCCCTAAAATGAACGAAATCCTTCAATTAGTTCAGAAATAGTAGCTCTTCGAAACTATCAAAATGTATGTAAAAATATGACAAGTATCAAATATTATTCATTCTGTGAAATCTACTTTCCATTTCGGGTGTAGCTGAATGGTGTTTTTTTCTTTTAAAAGTCGCTGCGCGTATGCTGTGACAGGTGACCAGTTATCTTCATGTTTTAGCATGTTGGTCACCAGGCTCGTGAGGAAGAGCCTGGTGCCTATAATTTCTTCGGTGTTGAGTCTGTAATTTCTCCACCAATCACACTCAAAAAAAGTATGTTCGACGTTGTCCGTTTTGTCTGGGCAGTATTTGCACGTCGGCGTGTGTTACAATCCCATTCTGAAGAGGGTAGTCGTTGAACTGGCCAAGGCCCGATAAAAACTGGGTCAGAAAAATAGAGCTCAGCTCTTTCGAATGTCAGCAAGTCAATGGGTGTAGCCCCTGCTAAAACCAGTACGGCTGTTTCAGAAACCGTACGGTAGGCGCAGGTGACCCTGAGAGCGCCTCGTCGCTGCACCGCTGCTAACTTCCGCCAATAGGTCTTCCGCTTCAATACATCTGCCCATACTTCCGCTCCATAAAGTAGGATGGAGTGATCAACTTCGAGAAGAACTCTTCTCTTTTTGGTTCTTGGGCCTATGGTGTTGGTAATGATCCTTGACAAGCTTGACTCTGCTTTGCTGGCCTTGGCGCATGCGCTATCGAGGTATTCCCGAAAGGACAGCTTTTCGTCTATCACTACTCCCAGATAACGGAGTGCTCTTGTTGATATCAGCGTTGTGACGTTGTCTCGCCGATGTCCACATTAAAGGGTTTCGGGAGCCATCTCTGGCATGTCAAGACAACCATCTTGGTTTTATGTTTGGCAAGTTTAAGGTGTTGTTGTTCCAGCCAAGTTTTCATGGTCTTAAGGGAGAGGGGGGGGGGAGGGGTAAGGTTAATTCGTACAAAAAAAAAGGCATGTTTTTTGTGATTTTTTTTGCGACGACGCAGTTAAAATCTCTTTATTAAAACTAATGGTACAGTAAAATATGACATTCGAAGAATATTATATAAAATATTCACGAAGAAATATTAAAAAATACGGCAATGGCAGCAATTATTCGGACGTGTCTCAGAAAAAAAAAAAGTAGAATTGCGGTGCCCCTCATAACTTGGTGCTGGATCATCTGAAATCAAAAAATGAATGTTAATTCGTAAGTTAATAGTTTTCCCCAGGTAACGCTGGGAGGGTTTTTCGAAATTTCAATTTTTCACTTTTTTGGAACACTTTGAAGCCTCAAATTAGCCGATTTCTTGTCGTAAAAATCGCGTTTTTCCATTCAGTGTTCTAAAAAAGTGAAAAATTGAAATTTCGAAAAACCCTCCCAGCGTTACCTGGGGAAAACTATTAACTAACGAATAAACTTTCATTTTTTTATTTCAGATAATCCAGCATCGAGTTATGAGGGACACCGCAATTCTACTTTTTTTCCGAGACACGTCCGAATAATTGCTGCCATTGCCGTATTTTTTAATATTTATTCGTGAATATTTTATATAATATTCTTCGAATGTCATATTTTACTGTACCATTAGTTTTAATAGAGAAATTTTAACTGCGTCGATGCTAAAAAATCACGAAAATATGCCTTTTTTGTACGAATTAACCTTACCCCCCCCCCCCTTTAATGGTTTTTGGGACCAACAGTTCAGCCTCTTCTACGCTGTCTGCCCCTATCGTGGCCGCGACTATCGGCGAAACCCGTAAGCTCACGTGCTTCGGCAGCGGAATTTCCAAAAGCTCGTTGTATTCAACGTTTCATAGGTCGGGGCCCATGATTGAGCCCTGTGGTACTCCTGCTGTGATATCGTGTTTTCGGAAACGAACACCCATACATACACACACAGACACGCACACGCACGAAAACATACACACGCTTTGGGTAACGCTAATGCCTTCAGAAAGACAGCAGTCGAAAAAATTTGAAAAAAATCGAGAAAATTAAAAAAAAAAATTAGGACGACGGTTGACCCTAAATGCCATCCCTGCAACTTCCCGCTCATTTTGTAGTTAAGCGCTTAAAATTACACATTACGTTTTTGAGCTCTTCAAGCTCAAAAATATGATTTTTGTGTCATTTTGAGTTCTTCGAGCTCAAAACTCTAATAGCAGTTTAATAAAACACAATTTTTTGAAATTTCAAACCGCAACAACTTTTGGATGAATGAACCGATTTTCACGAGGTTGACGGCATTCAACGCAGTTTTTAAAGCCTCATAAAAAACTTTTAAGTTTTAATCGATCGAATCAAAAATTTCGAAGTAATTAAAAAAAAAAAAATTTTTTTCGGTTTTCTTTCGACAACGATAACTCACGAACGAATCGACCGATTTTGACCGGGCTGGCGGCGATCGACGCGGTTTTTCGATGTTAAGAGCTGAATAGATTTTGGAATCAGTCGGTCGAGCCGATTAAAAGTTATTCCAAAAAAACCACATTCGAAAAAAAATTTTTTTGTAGTTTTTTTAAGATTTCTCAAAATATATCGGTCCGAATCGGTCCAAATTGTATATAAAACCTAACCTTGGCCAAGCCCTTTTGAATAGCGCCAACCGCGTTGAAATCGGTCAAGTCGTTCAAAAGTTATAAGAGGGTCACATACACACACACACACACACACACCTAACGCAGATGTTGTCAGGACATGGGTGCTTTCGAGAGTATCTGCACCGCTTTAAGCACGACGATTCTCCGGAGTGCCCGTCTTGTCCAGGGGTTATTGAGGACGCAAGGCACGTTTTCTTTGTGTGTCCACGTTTCGATCCTCAGCGTGAGGTTAGAGAGGATCCTGAACCAGAGATTGCAACCAGATTCACTAGTAGAAGCAATGTTGTCATCAGAAGCTGCTTGGAACGCTACAAGCACTTTTGCCACAGAAGTGCTTACAGAGCTGCGTTCCATTGAAAGAAAAAGAGCAAATGACAGAAACTAGAAGGAAGGAAAAATAACACCTTAGCCACCAGAAGGAATAGCGGTAGCTGGATCCTCCCCTCACGAAGTAATGCCTGACGGCGGTTTCCATGAGGGATTAGAGGAAAGAAGGAAAAGGGATTTAGGGTTTAGTGGGTAGGGGCGTTAGTGTCGAGTTTTAGTATGACGCTGCGTCGAGTCGCCACATATCCAGGCACACACACACACACACACACACACACACACACACACACACACACACACACACACACACACACACACACACATACACATACATACAGACATACTGACATCATCGCGGAAACTTTCAGGGAAGCTTCTTAGGACCTCAAGACGTCGAAATATGATGAGAACTCGATTTTCAAAAAACGGGGTGACACCAATAACTTCCCGATTTTTGAAAATTTTCAATTTTCTTAGCGGGAAGTTAAAAATTGGAATTTTTTTTTTTTTTTTTTTTTAATTTCTTAAACAGTTAATCTCTTTGATCAAAAAAATAAAGATTTTTGAGAAAAAAAATTTTTTTTCATTGAAAAAATGAATGAAAATCGCAAAATTGCTCATAATGGTGATTTTTGCGAAATCAAAGAATTTGAAGCTTCGGGGCACTATGAAAAAAAAATCGCAGCGCTTTGAATTTTTCAGAGATTTTAGAGGATATTTTGAGGTTAAAAAATTACCGACGATGGTCTTCGTTTATCCATTTTATCCAAGGTTATACCAAGTTATCCAAATATCCTTAATTATGCGAATTTTTGTCTTTTTTTCAGTCCGAGTTTTCAATTAAAAAAAAATTCTTTTCTCAAAAGCCGTTTACACTTTTTTATAGAGAATATCATGTAGTTTTCAAAACCTTCCTTAGATTTTCTATACTTTATCTTTATATACTTTATCTTTATTTTCTATACTTTATCTTTATTTCCAGAGTTATTGATTATCAAAGTCAAAAAGAACTTTTTTGCTTTGATTGACGATAATTCCGCGGCAAATCATCGTAAAGGCTTTTTGATTACGTCAAATTAAAGGGTATTAAATTTTCTAAAATAGCTTTGGTAAGAAACAATGGAAAAATTTTTTTTGAAGCCCGTAGACCTTTTTTTAGACGAGAAAAAAATTTGGAAAAATTTTTTTTCGTTAGTTTTTTTAGGATTTCTCCAGACTTGGACATAACAAAATTTTATGGCCATTTTTGAAAACTAGACACTTGGAGCTACAATTTTCTTTTTTTATTTTTTCTGTACGACCATTTTCCTCGGAGTTACAGCTCGTTGAAAATCACCCAAAAATTTGGAATTTTTTTTATATCCCTTAATTTTTATGACTAGTGTATTAATTCAATCATCATATTGGTTGAAAATTTTGAAATTTTTAAGAAGCAAATCAATTTTAATAGAACTTTAATAAGAAAATATTTAAAAAATTTGGAATTTTTTTTATATCTCTTAATTTTTGTGACTAGTTTATAAATAGGAATGGTTTTAAATTATTTCGGTTGGTTATAGATGTTCATAAAATTTGGAATTCTCTAATCTTTATCATCAAGATACTAATGTGTGTTACGGAAATAACAATATTTTAAGATTGTGAATGATGCTCATTCTTGCTTTTAGTTCGGACAGTGACCTTATTTTTATCTGTAATCACTTTGTTTCATTCTATTTACATGCGATTATCGTGTCCTCACTTTAATCGTAGTTTGATAATTTCCGATTTTTTTATCTACTTAATAATTATTGATATATTTGTCGTTATTCATTTTTTTGCTATCAACAGAAGAACGAAAACTTGGACTTGAAGAAAAACCTTTACTGGTTCAGTTGAACTGGCATATCGATGATCGAGAAGGTCGGTTTTTACTTCGACGGATCGATGACAAAACTAATACAGCTGGAGTAGGTTTTGAAGAAGTTACAAGCTTCCGTAGGAAGTTAAGTAGACGAGAACGAAAACAACTAAAAAAACAAGAAAAACTTTGTCGTTTTAAGACTCCTGAACAGGGTCATGATTCACCTTTGATCGATAAAAATGGTGTCGCTGAGAAGCTTTATGTTGGTATGTATTTGTTTAAATGTTTTAATAAAAAAAATTTTATCGAATTAAATGATTAGTAATAAATTAAGTAATAGGAAAGCTACAAGAGAATTGATTAAACTTTTATTAAATCTTCAGAATTGCCGGAAACAAGTTTTACCAGAAGCATTTCAAATCCAGAAGCTGTGATGCGTCGTCGTCGTCAACAGAAGTTAGAGAAAAAATTGCAACAATTTCAGAGCAAAGATGGTGGTCCAGATACAGGTGGTACCTTAAAAATTTACGGGGAAGCTCTGTGTAAAGATGTTCCATATAAAACGTTGTTATTAAGCATAAGAGATTCTGCTGCTCAAATTGTAAGAGAAATGTTATCTAAATATGGTCTTGACAAAGTGGATGCTCAGCAATATTGTTTAGTACAGGTAAGAAATCATGTAGTTGTTATTCATTATTTTCATAAATCCTTCAAAACAGTGATTGATTTTGTGTCATTGTTATTCGTTTAACATTTTCTGATTTATAACAGTTGTCAGTTATTACTAAAATTTACTCCCTTTTCAAGTTAAAACTCGTTACCGCGGTGAGTTGACCTTGTTAAAATACTGTACATACTTTCCTACCATTTCAATACAATAATAGTTAGTTGTTTAAGTAAACATTCCCACATTGAAACTTGAAAGGCTCTGATGTGTCACACATGTAATTATATTGTAAAGACGATGGAGTTTAGGTATTAATTCTATTTCCTCCATCAAAATTTAAAAATCAACCAAGACTATCAGAAGAGTAAAGCTGCAAGCTATTTTTCGTGTTTTCATCATGTAGACGTCTAAATTTGAGACCGACTCTGAACTAATTGCGCTCATGACTGTAGGATAATTTTGCAGTTTTCGTCTATTGTTTCTCTGAGGTATTTCACGACTTTTATCATAATTATCTATTTATTCTTGATATGAGTGGTCTGCAACCGTTAGAGAAACGCTTTGAAATTACTCTTTATTATTATAATAAGCTTATTTTTTGATGGAACCTCTATTTTTTTCTCCAGAAATACCAATTGTATTGATATTCAGAATATAAATGACTATATAAACGAAATAGCTTAACCAAAGACAATGGAAAAACACATCTTGCCAAGTCTATGGGCGTTTCAAACATCTATAACTATTTTACTTTATCGTCTTCCCTGCCTGTTCTTTCCAAAATCCATCGAGTATTATCGTATGTAGTGTGATCTACCGTCCGATAAAAATGACAATCTTAGTTTAATTAATAAATCACTCTCATGGCAGATTATACCGATATCTTCTGTTTCTTAGGACAACGTCTTCAAAAAATTTAGTATCTTAAAAAAAAATTATTTAGGAACTTCTTACATTACTTTTATTTTTGTGCATCGTAAAATCTAGTCACAATAATAACACTAGCACCCTACACAGGAGTTCTCCAAATCTCACCAAATTTTTCCAACCTGGATTTTTTTTGCTGTATAGTGGTAAAGTTACGACATTTACCGCATTAGAAGAGGAACTTATTTAGAGGAGAACGCTGTATAGAGAAACTTTAGTTCTCATTTAGAAGTGATAAAATGAAGATTTTTAAAAAACGTTGGGGTTATCGTAACCCCACTATATTTATTATATCGAACTTGAATGAAATTCATAGCTTTCAAAAAATTATTATGTTCTTTGAATTTTAAATTTACAAATGTTTCACGTGTTGTTTTGATCTTCTTCAGTACAAAACTCTTGAATTATTCTAGTAAGACATGGAAAAAATTTGTGAATATTTTCCTAAATTTCCAGGAAAAAAGGAAATTAAATTTTCGTTTATGTTTTTAATTGTATTTTTATCAGAAAAAATTAAGTTATACTTAATTTCGCAATAGACCACCGGATTTTTCATACTCTGGCGATAAAAATAAAAAAAGTTAGAAAAACGGTTGACCCTGAGGGCCATCCCTGCAACTTCCCGCTAATTCCATACCTAGGCGCTTAAAATTGCACTTATGAAGTTTTTGAGCTCTTCGAGCTCAAAAATAGAATTTATGTCTTATTTGCAGCTCTCCGAGCTCAAAGAGATAGCTTTCCTATGCTTTTGAGATCTTCAAGCTCAAAAGTTTTATCAGAATTCGATGAAACACGATTTTTTAAATTTTTAAACTGCTGTAACTTTTGAATAAATTAACCGATTTTCACGTGGTTGGCTGAGATCGATATAGTTTTTTGAGCTCTATAAAACATTCAGAACAAAAAAAATTGATCTGATAAAACGTTTCGATAAAATTGATCTGATAAAAAGTTATTACAAAAAAACACATTTTTCGAGTCTTTTCGACAACGATATCTCACGAACGCATCAACCGATTCTGACGCTCTAGGTGGCGATCGATGCGGGTTTTTAAGGTAAAGAGCTGTTTAGTTTTTGAGGTCGATTGGTTCAGCCAATTCGGAGATATTTAAAAAAAAATGAAAAAAAAAAAAAAAACTTTTTTTTTCACTTTTTTTGTAATTTCTCGAAATCTACTGGTCCGAATCAGTTCCAACTTACAGGAAATCTAAGTTTAGGTTCAGCTGTTCAGAAGTTATAAGAGGTTTACACACACACACACACACACACACACACACACACACACACACACACACACACACACACACACACACACACACACACACATACAGACATACTGACATCATCGCGGAAACTTTCAGGGAAGCTTCTTAGGACCTCAAGACGTCGAAATATGATGAGAACTCGATTTTCAAAAAACGGGGTAACACCAATAACTTCCCGATTTTTGAAAATTTTCAATTTTCTTAGCGGGAAGTTAAAAATCTGGAAATCGGTTGACCGTGCGGCCAGCCCTAAAACTTTCCGCTAAGTTTGAATTTAAAGCGTTTTAAAATGTGTTTTTTGGTTAATATTTTAGCTTTTCAAGCTCAAAGCACCGTTTTTCACATTTTGAGCTTTTTGAGCTCAAAATGTATTTATCAAACAACTATAACTTTTGAATGCTTCGTTCAATTTTCATTTTCAAAAAAGCATTTGAAGTATTTTTTAAAGCAAAAAAGAAAACGTACAGGTTTATATTGATTGGTTGAGAAATCTCGAAGATATCTGAAAAAAATACCGAAAAACAAAATGTTATGAATTTTTAAGCAATTATAACTTTTGAATACGTCGTTCGATTTTCATTTTCAAAAAAGCATTCGACACAGTTTTTTAAGCACAAAAATCTATACATGGTTTTATTATGATTTTTTTGCACGCTTTGAAGTTATTTTTAAGAAACATAAAAATTAAAATTTTTTTTTTTGGTTTTTTTTTTTTACTTTCTTCGGAATGGCTCGATGGATTAACTCTCAAATCTAATCAGATCTAAGTTTTGATAAACTTTCGAATGCGGGAATAGTCAGAATCACTTCCTGGGACCTCAAAACGTAGAGATCCGATGAAAACTCGACTTTGGAAAATCGGACTGAAATCAATAACTTCCCTTTATTGGAAAATTTTCAATTTTCTTAGCAGGAAGTTAAAAATAAAAAAACGTTTTTATGCAATAAAAATCCACCGAATAGTATTGATATAAATTACTGGGGTACACGTAACCCCTGTGTAAGAGATTTATTATATTTATATAGCGTAGGGTGCTACGGTTAATTTGATACGAAATAAATTAAATATTACATGATTATTGTAATTTTTATAGGTAACAACAGAAAAAAATAACGGAAACGCACATCAAGAATATATTTTAGATGATGATGAGTGTCCATTGGCTATCATTATGAATATATCATCAGTTTACGGTGAGTTAAATTAACTTTAGTCACTTGAATTAAATTATTTTATCAATTTTATGTTATCATCAGTTAATTCAGAGAACTATAAAAAAATCTGAAAGACGGTAAAACCTTGCAGTTTATTTCTCTAACTTCGCGCTATAATCGAATTCAAAATAAACATATTTGCACCTAATGAGTTCTTCAAGCTCAAAAATAGAAATTAAAGTACGTACTCAAACTCTTTGAACTCAAAAATCTGACAATTATTTAAGCACCATAATTTTTCACTTTTTGAATTGACTAATTTCAGAAACTTTATTTAATATAAAATTTCGTAGTTGAATTATTTGCTAAATTATGAGGAATATGAAGAATTTAGGCTGGTCAGTCATTATACATTATTATATTACGCGTAAAATAATAATGAATATTAATACCAGATCTGATCATATCGGGCTATATAAAAGAGTAGAAAAAATGATTGATTATAATTTTTCAATTTGTAATTTTTTTTTACTTGAATTTATATTTCAATTGACATATCGCAATGAACAGAAATTGACTTAGTAGTTGAATAAATTAAAAAACGTTATTCCAAAAAAACCACATTGGTTTACATCCACACCCACATCCACATCCATATCCACATCCACACCCACATCCACATCCACATCCACACACACATCCACATCCACATCCACACACACACACACACACACACACACACACACACACACACACACACACAAGCGTGGCATCAATAAAAGACCATCGGTGCACTGGTGGAATGATCAGATTAACGCCCTTTGCACAGCTTGTCACAAAAAAAGAAGATTATCACAGCGTGGCCACCGACGACCTAACTCTGCGGAGCTGGTCGCAGAATACAAAAAGGCCCATCGAGAACTGAACAAGGCCATCAAAGATAGCAAAAGACGCTGTTGGAAGGAACTCGTCGATGAGGTAGAAAAGGACCCATGGGGCAGACCGTATATATAGGGTGGTCATGACCCACCTGAAGCGCCAGCCAATGCCATCACCTACGTGTCCACAGCTCCTGGAAAGAATAGTTTCTACGCTGTTTCTTCGACAAAGTAAGTTCGGCTATTCTTCATTGCCAGTAAATCGATAAGACATTCCACCAGTCACAGAAGAGGAACTGATGGAGGCGTGTAACCGAGTAGGGAATAATAAGGCGCCGGGATTGGATGGAATCCCGAATATTGCATTAAAAACAGCTATTAAAGCAGCGCCAAATCTATTCTTAGATACCTACGATTCATGCCTTAAAGAAGGGATTTTTCCTAGAATATGGAAACAGCAAAGACTTGTACTTCTCCCTAAAGGGAAGAAGCCACCGGACGAGCCATCATCCTACCGATCACTCTGCATGCTAGATACAGCGGGTAAGATATTAGAGCGTACAATGCAACAACGAATAGAATCAGCCGTCGATCCACTCCTAGCAGAAGGCCAGTATGGTTTCCGGAAAGGACGATCAACTGTGGATAAGATCAACAAGACCAGAAGTGGCGACTTGTTGATTGCGTTTTCGAGGGAGAGCACTGACAAAGGCCAAGCCCTCCAAAAGACGATCGCAGACATCTTTAAGGAGGAGGCCAAAGTGATCTGCAAAGGGCCACAGGAGACCATCGAGATCCGAGATGTCGATAACGACACGACGAAAGAGCATATTCAGACCGCTCTAAAGAGGGAAGCTGGAGAAAGTTGTGAAATCCCACTAGAAGCAATCAAGATCAGTAAAGCCTTTAGGGGTACGTAGACAGCCACAGTGTCACTACCAGCAGCTGCAGCACAAAAGTTACTGGAGGGAAACTGCAAAATAAGGATCGGTTGGGTCAATTGCCGAATGAGAGAAACGAAGAGACCCATACAATGCTTCAAATGCTGGCACTTTAGGCACTTCGGATCTCAGTGCAAAAGTGAAGTCGACCGGTCTAAGCACTGCATAAGGTGCGGAAAAGAAGGACACAAAATTGCTGATTGTAAAAATCCAGCTAAATGTGCACTGTGCGTTGAACGGCAATAGGTGGCTTCTTTATAATTATAATTCTTGTTAAAAAATAAGACGCCACCTATTTTTATCAACTATTTTGTTTTGTTTTATGATATGTATCATTGCACATATGTATCATTGGGTATATGTGTGATCGAAATTTGAATAATTGGGATATGTATCCTCGGGACTTGTGTAACTGACACATATGTATCATCAGGTTATGGGTAAAAGATACCCGCTCTGCGCGAATTAGAGGCAGACGTAGCACTTATAAGTGAGCCTTATAGACACTTGAGTAACCAACCCTGGGAATCCGACAGCACTAACAAAGCCGTCATCTGGTCCTGCGGTAAATGTCCTTTTCAGAGAACAGTCAACAATAAAGAAACCGGCTTCGTAGCAGCATAGGTAGATTGCCTCTGCTTCTACAGTTGCTATGCACCACCTAGTCTCTCTAATGAACAGTTTGAAGACTTCCTTGATCGGCTAACTGAGGATGCAAAAAACACTTCCTCGTGGCAATAGCTGGTGACCAATTCCTGGGCAGCAGACTGGGGTAGCAAGTTCATTAATACACGTGGAAAAGCACTTCTCGAGGCAATGGCCACACTGGACGTGATCCTTCTTAACACCGGTGACACGCCAACGTATACTAAGGGAGAAGCAAACTCAATTGTCGACCTTACATTTGTCAGCAGTTGCATAGCTCGAAGAGGTTTCTCTTGGAAAGTATTGAACATCTACACAGCCAGCGACCGTAGTGCGATACTATGGGAAATATCCACTGGCCAGAATCTAACAAGAGACAACAGGAACGCTAGTGCGGTTGGGTGGAAAGTTAAATCTCTCGACCTCACTGCTCTAGTAGTAGCCTTAGAGTGCGATCCGATCATCGTAGAAACTGCTGAAGAGAAGACCAAGGACCTATCGAGAAGAGTCACTCAGGCTTGCGACGCCAATATGTCTCGGAAACGTAGCATGAATTCAAGACCTTCGGTGCACTGGTGGAACGATCACATTAGCATTCTACGTCAGAGTGTCTTAAAAAAAGAAGAAAGTCTCAGCGTGGCTACAGACGATCTCCGCAGAGCTGTTAGCAGAGCATAAAAGGCTTGTTGAGAATTGAACAGAGCCATCAAAGAAAGCAAAAGACGCTGCTGGAAGGAACTGGTCGCAGAAGTAGAGAAAGATCCATGGGGCAGACCGTATGAGGTGGTTATGACCCACCTGAAATGCCAGCCAATGCCATCACCTACGTGTCCACAACTCCTAGAGAAGACTGTTACTGCGCTGTTTCCCCAACAGCCGGTATTCACCTACAAGTTGGAGCAGCTCAACCCTGAAGACATGCCAACTATCACGTTGGACGAGTTGATAGAGGCAGGCAAACGAGTAGGGAATAATAAGGCGCCGGGATTGGACGGAATCCCTAATATTGCCCTGAAATCAAGCACCGGCATTATTCCTGGACGTTTACGATACATGCCTGAAGGAAGGGACTTTTCCTCAGAAGCGGAAACAGCAACGGCTAGTTCTACTTCCGAAGGGGAAAAAGCCGCCGGAAGAACCGTCATCCTATCGACCACTCTGCATGTTAGACACGGCCGGCAAGATATTCGAGCGCATAATTCATCAGAGAATAGAGGCTGTAGTCGATCCACTCCTGGCAGAGAACCAGTTTGGTTTCCGAAAAGGACGGTCAACTCTGGATGCGATCAAATTGGTTGTTGATACAGCCAAGGATGCAATCGCCGGAACGAGATGGAAAGGTGGAAAGAAGAAATACTGCTTGGTGGCTGCTTTGGACATCAAGAATGCCTCTAACTCCGCTAACTAGGACTGCGTTATGCGGACTCTAGAAGAAAAAAACGTACCAGGATACCTTCGCAGAATGGTAGCGAGCTACTTCACGAATAGGGTTCTGAAATATGACACGAAGAACGGTACGGAAGTGTACGAAATTTCCGGAGGAGTGCCACAGGGATCAGTTTTAGGTCCTCTGCTATGGAACATCATGTATGATGGCCTCCTGAGAATAGCATTGCCTACGGGAGTCAAACTTGTAGCATATACGGATGACAGTAGCTGTCGTGATCGTCGCAAAGCACCTCGAAGAGATAGAAATGGCATTTAATGTTACATTCAGACGAGTCAATTTGTGGATGGACATGGTGAACTTGCAACTAGCTAAGCATAAAACCGAGGCAGTGCTCATCACCGGTAGAAAAACGGTAGAAACCATCAAGTTGAGAGTCGGAGAACAAGAAATCACATCACAACCATTTATCCGTTATCTGGGAGTGATGCTGGATGCCCGACTCAACTTCAAACAGCAGGTGGAACACGTCAGTGCCAAAGCGTCAGTAGTGAGGGCTAGTCTTGCACGGCTGATGCCTAACATCGGTGGCCCATTGCAGAGCAGGAGGCTACTATTGTCATCAGTAGTCACATCAGTGCTCTCTTACGGAATATCTATTTGGGCTGATGCACTGGAAACTCAAGAATCATGGAAAAAAGCTGGACCAGTATATCGACTGAGTGCCCTACGAATAGCTAGTGCCTTCCGCACAATATCAGAAGAAGCAGTGTGCGTCATTGCCGGAACAATACCTCTTAAAGTTCTAGCAGAGGAAAGACGGGCCCTTTATCAACGAAAAAGGTCAACTGCACTGAGCCCTGAAGAACTTAGAATTGAAGAACGGCAGAACAGCATAGGCCGATGGAAACTACAATGGGATGCTGCAGAGAAGGGTAGGTGGACGCACCGCCTCATACCTCGGATCGACATTTGGCTTAACCGGAATCACGGCGAGGTCAATGACTATCTCACACAGATGTTGTCGGGACACGGGTGTTTCCGAGAGTATCTACACCGCTTTAAGCACGATGATTCTTCGGAGTGCCCGTCCTGCCCAGGAGTTGATGAAGATGCGGAGCACGTTTTCTTTGTAAGTCTTCGTTTCGAACCATAACGTGAAGAGTTGGAGAGGATCCTGGACCAGAGAATGCAACCAGATTCACTAGTGGAAGCAATGTTGTCGTCAGAAGCTGCCTGGAACGCTACTAACACGTTTACAACAGAAATCCTCAGACTTGCGTCCCATCGAAAAAAAAAGAGCAAATACCAGAAGACAGAAGGAAGTAAGTTAACACCTTAGCCACCAGAAGGAAGAGCAGTAGCTAGATCCTCCCCTCACGAAGAAATGTCTGACGGCGGTTTCCATGAGAGAGTAGAGGAAAGAAGAAAAGGGGTTTAGGGTTTAGTGAGTAGGGGCGTTAGCGTCGAGTTTTAGTATGACGCTGCGTCGAGTCGTCACATATCCAGGCCAAACAGCTATGCCTGGAATCCGCAAAAAGGTTCCCCCCCCCCTAAAAAACACACACTCATACATACATACATACATACATACATACATACATACATACATACATACATACAGACATACAGACACCATCGCGGGAATAGTCAGGGAAGCTTCCTAGGATCTCGAAACGTCGAGATCCGATGAAAACTCGATTTTCGAAAAACGGGGTAAAAACAATAACTTCCCGATTTTTGAAAATCTTTGATTTTCTTAGCGGGAAGTTAAAAAATTTTCCATCAAATTTTTGGGGTACCCTATTTTGCCGCCTACCCCGTTGTGCCCCCTCCCCCTATTAAATTATTGATAGCGGGTTGAATTTTTACTCAAAAATAATAAACTACCAACATTATCCGTTGATAATGATGCTTGTTTTTCAGTAACATTACATTCACATTTATACATTACTTTGATTGACGATGAGGAAAGGTTTAAGTATACTTAACTTGTCTTTCAGAAATACGAAACATAACCTTTTTTTTCCATTCTTACCTTTCAGAGAATAGTTTTATATTTTATTCTGATTTTTTTTTTTTTTTCATGACAAAAATTGAAGCATAATTATAATTTTTGCATACTCTGGATTCACAGGTTTATTTTTATTTATATTTTTTTATTATTACATCTCGAATCTTCATGAAAATGATTTAAAAATACTTAAAAGCATGTAATTATCCGAATTATTCGAACTATTCGAATATTTGGATCGAATCTCGAATCGAATAATTCGATTCGATTCGCTTCGAGTAATTCGAAATTTCGAATATTTGCACACCCCTAATATTAACTCACTTATTATCAGATATATTCTGATATGTCCATTTATGACCAGTTCTCGCATCAGGCTATAGACGAGCATATCAGAACATATCAAAAATTATAAATGGACTTATTAGGTGATGTCAGAAATTTTTTTCGCGGATGCGTAACATCCGTAATACTGGCCCCGTCAAGAGATGGCCGCGTAGAGTAAACTTTTTGCTAAAAGTCATGGAGCTTGGAAGTGTTATTCACCAACAAAATATCACCAAAAATAAATCTGTAAGATGTTAAAAACAACTGGTGTAAATGAAATCTGAAGCCAAATCTTAGAAGGTTCGTCAAGACACAAAGCTAAACCTTCTATTGAATGCACTATAGACAACCTAAAAGCCATTTAAATGAGGCTGAACAGGTTCGAACTGCGAGTCTCAGGAGAAATAGAGTTTTAATGGTCAGAGTGTTTCGGGCACCCTGAGTTTTGGTGATCCGAGTTGTTCATAGAGAAATAATATAACTCGCGTTTAAACCATGGGAGAGGAAATTTGGGGGGCGATCTTGATTGCGAAATAAATGTATTTGCTAAAACTTATTTTTTCTATTATATTAAACAATTTATTTTTACGTGTGATACATAGCTGTATTTGTAATTTTTTAAAGCTACGGAAAATAAATAATATGAAAATAAAAATTTTTTTATAAAATAAACAATGAAAATTCAAATTAAAAAAAAAATTCTTTCATAATTATATTGAGAATTATGAACGATGATTTAAAAGAAAAAATGATTTCTTAATAAATAATTTAAATGGTGGATAAGGGAAAAAAAACAATTATAAACAATTAAAATATTTTTTTAAGAAAAGTTTTTTTTATAAAAATCATTATTTCAGTAAGACAATAAAATAACAAAAAAAAATTTTTTCAAAAATATTCAACTTTTCTATTTGGTCATTATAAATTTTTAAACAATTAACGTCATAAATTTTTTAGCCAAGCTACTATACGCAATATATTAATACAAAAACAACCAAAATTAAAGATTTAGGAAAAAAAAATTTTTTCATATCATCCCTGAATAAAAAAAAGTATTGAGACAAAGAAAAAAGTATTGAAAAGTATTGGATTGATTAGAAAACCAATACTTTTCAATACTTTTTTCTTTGTTTCAATACTTTTTTTTTATCAGGAATTAGCCGGATATTTCAATTTTTTATAACTTTGAAAAATCATTATAAACAAATGAAAAAACTTTTTAAACTTTTACAACGGAATCTTGTTCATTATTTATACAGATTGATTCAAAATTACTTTTACAGCGAGAAAATTTAGATAGAGGGGACGATTCTAAGCATAAAGTTCCTCAGTCATTTTTAAAAATTTTAAGTAGTTTTCGAGTTATTCACGGTTTTAATTCACCAATCATATGTGAGAACTGGAATTTAAAAAAGAATGAATATTACAATTTGGCAACGGCGCGATAGTTAACTTCAAGTCATACATAAATTTTTTATTTATTTAAAATGTTCGAATGCTATAAAAATTCATAAGCATAAAACTAAACACGTTGACAATCTCGAATATAATTTTAAGCGAATTGTCTTTGCTGTACTTGTTTACTATTTCAATAAATAATTATAATTACAGGCATTTTTATATTTACAATAATAAATTTAATATCAGCATACAGAAATTATCCGATTTTACTTCTGCTAAATCAAATAAACACAGCATGTAAAAATTTCATTTTTGGAAATTTTAACACCTAACCGGATGAAATTAAAAGGAGAGACATACTTAAAGACAAAAGGTTAAAAAAATTTAAAACAAAAAGTAAGATATCTAGAGGTTCCAGTCAACGTACTTTTTTGAAAAGTTTTAATTGCGATATCTTCCGATCGAATCAATCTTTTTCGATGGGGTTCACCGCATTCGACGTAGTTTTTTGAGCACAAAAAGATTATCTATTATTTACCAAACGATTCGATGCAAAATTTGAAGTTATGTTAAATAATCACTTTTTTAGATTTTTTTCGTCGATATAACACGAAAGAATCAACCGATTTTGACCGTCTTGACGGCGATCGACGTGGTTTTTTTTATGTTGAGAGCTCATTAGTTTTTAGAATCGGTCGGTAAAGCCGTTTGAAAGTTATTCCACAAAAACCACATTTGAAAATATTTTTTTTCGTATTTTTAACTTCCCGCTAAAAAAATTGAAAATTTTCAAAAATCGGGAAGTTATTGGTTTTACCCCGTTTTTTGAAAATCGAGTTTTCAATGGATGTTGATGTTGTGAGGTCCTAAGAAGCCTCCCCTAATGTTTCCACGGTGATGTCCGTATGTCTCTATGTGTGTGTGTGTGTGTGTGTGTGTGTGTGTGTGTGTGTGTGTGTGTGTGTGTGTGTGTGTGTGTGTGTGTTTTTCCTTAGGGGGGGGGGGAATCCTTTTTACGGATTCTAGGCATAGCTGTTTGGCCTGGATATGTGACGACTCAACGCAGCGTCATACTAAAACTCGACGCTGACGCCCCTACCCACTAAACCCTAAACCCCTTTCTCTTCTATCCTCTGATCCCCCATGGTACCGCCGTAAGGCATTTCTTCGCGGGGAAAGGAATTAGCTGCCGCTCTTCCTTCTGGTGGCTAAGATGTTATTTCTTCCTTCTAGATTCTGTCTTTCGCTCTTTTCCTCTCAGTGGATCGCAACTCGGTAAGCACTTTTGTAGCAAAAGTGCTTGTGGCGTTCCAGGCAGCTTCTGACGACAACTTTGCTTCTACTATTGACTCTGGTTGGGTTCTCTTTTTCAGAATCTTCCCCAACTCATCGCGCTGTTGGTTGAAACGTGGACACACAAAGAAAACATGCTCCGCATCTTCATTGACCCCTGGACAGGACGGGCACTCTGGGGTATCATCGTGCTTAAAGCGGTGAAGATACTTCCGGTAATATCCGTGTCCTGATAACATCTGCGTTAAATAATAGTTGATCTCACCGTGACTCCGGTTGAACCACACATCAATCCGAGGTATGAGACGGTACGTCCACCGAGCTTTCTCTGAAGAATTCCACTCCTGTTGACATCTTGCGATGCTGTGTTGCCGTTTTTCCCTTCTAAGTTCTTCAGGGCTCAGTGTGTTTGACCTTTTTCGTTGGTATAGGTTCCGTCTTTCCTTAGCTAGGACTCTGAGAGGCAGAGTACCGGAAATAACACACACTGCTTCCTCTGATATTGTGCGGAAGGCGCTAGTTACTCGTAGGGCACTCATACGATATATTGGTCCAGCTTTTCTCCATGAATCTTGCACCTCTAGTGCGTCGGCCCAAATGGATATTCCGTAGGTGAGCACCGATGTGACTACTGATGACAATAGCAGCCTCCTGCTCTGCTTTGGGCCTCCGACGTTCGGCATCAATCGTGCGAGACTAGCTCTCACTACTGACGCTTTCGTACAGACGTGTTCCACTTGCTGCTTGAAGTTGAGTCGGACATCAAGCATCACTCCCAGATATCGTATATGAGGTTGTGATGTGATTTCTCGGTCACCGACTTTTAGCTTAATTGTTTCAACTTCTTTTCGGCTGGTAATAAGCACTGCTTCGGTCTTCTGCTTGGCCAGTTGTAGGTTCACTGTATCCATCCACTGGTTGATCTTCTCAAAAGTGATGTCAAACAGATGTTGAATCTCGTCGAGGTGTTTGGCGATGATCACTGCGGCAACATCATCCGCATACGCTACCAGTTTGACACATCTTGGAAGCTTCAGTCTCAGGAGCCCGTCATACATAATATTCCACAGAAGTGGACCAAGAACAGAGCCCTGTGGCACACCACCGGTTATATCATACTCTTTCGGACCATTCTTTGTATCGTATTTCAGCACTCTATCTGTAAAATAGCTAATCACTAGTCTGCGAAGATATGTTGGCACGTTCTTCTCGTCGAGAGCTTGCATGATGCAGTCCCAATTAGCGGAATTGAAAGCATTTTTGATGTCCAAGGCACCCTTCCATCTAGTTCCTGCGATTGCCTCTTTGGCCGTATTAACAACCAGGTTGATCGCGTCCAGGGTTGATCGTCCTTTCCGGAATCCATACTGGTTGTCTGCCAAGAGTGGGTCGACTACTGCATCTATTCTCTGATGGATGATACGCTCAAATATCTTACCCGCCGTATCTAGCATGCAGAGTGGTCGGTAAGATGACGGTTCTTCTGGCGGTTTCTTTCCTTTAGGTAAAAGTACTAACCGTTGCTGTTTCCACTTACGAGGAAAAGTCCCCTCCTTGAGGCATGCGTTGTAAGCGTCTAGAAATAATGTTGGTGCTGCCTTTATGATGGTTTTCAAGGCTATATTAGGGATTCCGTCCAATCCCCTTCCCCTTTTGTGTGTGTGTGTGTGTGTGTGTGTGTGTGTGTGTGTGTGTGTGTGTGTGTGTGTGTGTGTGTGTGGGGCCGTATGTAAATCTCTCATAACTTATGAACGGCACGACCGATTTTATCGCGATTAGTGCCATTCGAAAGGACTTGACCAAACATAGATTTTGAATACAATTTGGTCCGATTCGAACCGGTAGATTTTGAGAAATCTCAAAAAAACTACAAAAAAAAATTTTTCCAAATGTGGTTTTATTAGAATTACTTTTAAACGGCTTTACTGATCAATTCCAAATACTAACCAGCTCTTAACATCAAAAAACCACGTCAATCGCCGCCAGCCCGATCAAAATCGGTTGATTCCTTCGTGAGTTATCGTTGTCGACAAAAAACCGAATAAAATGTTTTTTCAGAATTACATCAAAATTCCTACTTTGATCGATTAAAACTTAAAGATTCTTTATGAGGCCTGAAAAACTGCGTCGAAGGCCACAAACCGCGTGAAAATCGGTTTATTCATTCAAAAGTTATTGCGGTTTTAAAATTTAAGAAATAGTGTTTTATCAAACTTCTACCAGATTTTTAAGCTCGGAGAGCTCAAAATGACACGAAAATTATATTTTTGAGCTCGGAGAGCTCAAAAACGTAGTAAGTGAAATTTTGAGAGCTTAAATATGAAATTAGCGGGAAGTTGCAGGGATGGCCTTTAGGGTCAACCGTTTTCCTAATTTTTAACTTCCCGCTAAGAAAATCGAAGATTTTCAAAAATCGGGAAGTTATTGGTTTTACCCCGTTTTTCGAAAATCGAGTTTTCATCAGATCTCGACGTTTTCAGGTCCTAGGAAGCTTCGCTGACTACTCCCACGAGGTTGTCACTATGTCTGTATGTTTTATAGAGGAGGTCAAATACATTTGCGTCACCTGAGGAGGTGCCCGATGCGGGACCCAGCAAGCCCGGCACGAGGTGTGTCTGTCTGTGTGTGTGTTTATTTTTTTTTATAGAGGAGGTTAAATACATTTACGTATACCAGGACGAGATGTTTGTCCTGGGTATGTCGGACTCGGAAGTCAATATTATTGACAACAATACCGACTAAACATCCTCCTCTCTCTTTCCCCATAGATGTTACGGGGAAGACTGGATCGGAACCGCGTTAGCATTACTTCAATCCAGTCCGTGTTGCGTCTCACGACGGTTGCTCCTAGTTACTAGTCTCTTTCTGCGATTTTTTCCTTCAAAAAACGCTGCGCATAGGCTGCGACAGCTGACCAGTTATCTTCTTTTTTGATCATGCAGGTTACTAAGCTCTCAGGGAAGAGCGTGGTGCCAATAGTTTCATCAGTACTGCTTTTGTAGTCTTTCCACTGGTCACACTCAAAGAACGTGTGCTCGACGTTGTCAATTTTGTCTAGGCAGTATTTGCACGTTGGTGTGCTGTGCAGTCCCATCTTAAAAAGATAGGCATTGAACTGCCCATGTCCCGTCAATAGATGGGTCAAGAAAAAGTCCGTTTCTCCGTATTCCCGAGAAAGCCAGACGTTGATGTTTGGGATCAGGCGTGCTGTCCATCTGCCCGTCTCTCCCGTATCCATCGGTCCTGCCACTCTTGTTGCGTTTCCGCCTTTATCCTCGTTCTTGCGTCCTTCATGTTTTCGTCACTGTTTTTAGCGTCATAGAGTTTCGCTCTCTCAAACGCGAGTAGTTCGATGGGTGCGGCTCCCGCAATTACCAATATAGCCGCCTCGGAAACCGTTCGATAGGCGCAGGCAACCCTGAGAGCGCCTCGCCGCTGCACTGTCGCTATTTTTCGTCGGTAGGTCTTCTGTTTCAATATGTCTGCCCATATTTCTGCTCCATGAAGCAGTACCGAGTGGACTACTTCTAGAACAACTCCTCTTTTTGTCATGATTCTTGCTAGGCTAGACACCGTCTTGCTGGCTTACTATGTCTGTATGTATGTATGTGTGTGTGTGTGTGTGTGTGTGTGTGTGTTTTTTTTTTCCCTTAGGGGGGGGAATCCTTTTTACGGATTCTAGGCGTAGCTGTTTGGCCTGGATATGTGGCGACTCGACGCAGCGTCATACTAAAACTCGACGCTAACGCCCCTACCCACTAAACCCTAAACCCCTTTCCTCTTTCCTCTAATCCCTCATGGAAACCGCCGTTAGGCATTACTTCGTGGGGGGAGGATATAGCGACTGCTCTTCCTTCTGGTAACTAGGTATTATTTTACCTTTCTTCTAGTTGTTGTCATTTGCTCTTTTTTTTTCGATGGAACGCAAGTCTATCAGGACTTCTGTTGCAAACGTGTTTGCGGCGTTCCAAGCAGCCTCTGATGACAGCATTGCTTCTACTATTGTCTCTGGTTGGATTTCCTTCTTCAGGATCATCTCCAGCTCATCGCGCTGTGGGTAAAATCGTGGGCACTCAAAGAAAACGTGCTCCGCGTCTTCATTGATTCCTGGGCAGGACGGGCACTCCGGTGAATCATCATGCTTGAAGCGGTGAAGATACGTCCGAAAACATCCATGTCCTGACAACATCTGCGTCAGATAGTAATTGACCTCGCCATGACTCCGGTTTATCCAAACGTGTGTGTGTGTGTGTGTGTGTGTGTGTGTGTGTGTGTGTGTGTGTGTGTGTATTTGTGTGTGTGAAAGTATGTGAACCGCTTATAACTTTTGAACGGCTGATTCGATTTTATCGTGGTTGGCGCCATTTGAAAGGGCTTGGCCAAACTTAGATTTTGAGTATAATTTGAACCGATTCGGATCAGTAGATTTTGAGAAATCTTGAAAAAACTAAGAAAAAAAATTTTTTCAAATGTGGTTTTTTTTGGGTAACTTTTAAACGGCTCCACCGATCGATTCCAAAAACTAATCAGCTCTAGAAAATAAAAAACCACGTCGATCGCCACCAAGCTAGTAAAAATCGGTTGATTCGTTCGAGAGATATGGTGAACGAAAGAAAACCGAAAAAAGTGTTTTTTCGGGATTAAACTGCGACGAATGCCGCCAACCGCGTGAAAATCGGTTGATCCATTCAAAAGTTATTGCAGTTTGAAAATTCCAAAAATAGTGTTCTATGAAACTTCTATCAGACTTTTGAGCTGGGAGAGCTCAAATACATAGAAATATTATCTCTTTGAACTCAGCGAGCTCAAAATATCACATAAATTATATTTTGAGCTCAAAAATCTCAAAAATATCATCAGTACAATTTTAAGCGCCCAGGTGGAATTAGCGGGAAGTTGCAGGGATGGTCTTTAGGGTGAACCGTTTTTCTAATTTTTTTTTTTAGATTTCTTGGAATCCACCAGTTCAAATCGGTCCAAATTGTATTCAAAATCTAAGTTTGGTCAAGCCCTTTCGACTAGCGCCAACCGCAATCAAATCGGTCGAATCGTTCAAAAATTATGAGAGTAGGGTTACACACACACACACACACACACACACACACACACACACACACACACACACACACACACACACACACACACACGGGCATTCGAACATAGTGACATCCTCGGAAAAATGGTCGGAAACGCTTTCTAGGACCTCAAAACGTGGAGATCTGATGAAAATTCGATTTTTGAAAAACGGGGTGAAACCAATAACTTCCCAATCTTTTTAAATTTTAAATTTACTTAATGGGAAGTTAAAAAAAAAATTGTCTTAATTGTTTATGCAGTTTGTCGTTGATAAATTATATTATACTATAACACAATAAATTTATTTAATATCCATTTCAAAGTAGAAAAAAAAACTTTTTTTTTTAAATTAGACCATCACATTTGTACTTTTCACATTTATACTAAAAATATAACAAAAAAAAATCAATTCCTCTCATTTACCTCAATCTTAACTATCAACTTGACTACTGATTTTTCAACAATAAATAATTCTTTTATATTAATAAGAAAAATACTTGAAGGAACTTAAAATTCAGTCCTTAATTTCAGTAATAAATTTTAACTTAAAACAAATTATTAAAAGAAAAAATTGTTCGGTAGAATTTCTGAGTATTTTAAGGTAAAATGTCAACCCAAAACGACTGAGTTGGTTGTATTGATTAATAGTAGAGCGGAAGAAAAGAGGGGTTGTGACAGTAACACATTTATTTTGTAGTTCAGTAAAGCTTCGTTGCAGGACTGTCTGTAAAAATAACCTTGTAAAAATTCATTTGTTAATAATGTTTAATTGACTTTTAATAAGCCAACAACTGTTTAATGCAATTCAAAATAGTGCTAAGCAATTGATTAAGAATTGAATAGCCTTTTAAAGTAACCATTCACTACAATATATGGCAGCAAATCATTGATTGTAAAGTATAGTTTAAATAGTCATAGATTATCATAATAAAAAAATTTACAATTTCTTCAAAAGTGATTATTTCGGCAAGTGCGTTGTGGTTTTCTGATTGCTTAGTTATTTCTAAATTTTCAAATCAATAACATGAATCTCCAACTTGAAGCCATTGTTGTGAGTGCTGACAATGACAATGAACACTTGATTTATAACACAAGAAAAATAATATCTAAGTCAAGGGTGTTTCGTTGACGAGTAAAAAAACAACGATAATTAAAGTGCTAAATGAATTAAATCTAATATATATCATAGAGAAAATATATTTTTTTCGATTTTGGCGCTATAACGCTGATCAATTTTTATCAAGACAATCTTCTTATTTAAAAATATTATAATTCAAGTTAAAATTACAAGAGTACGGTTTTGAACTCATTTAACTACGTATTAAACAGTCTAGTAAAACAATTAGTATTTTTCTGTGGACTTAAACATAAGTATTTGCCAATATGATGGACTGGGGAATTAGACGTAAGCATTTTTTCTATTTTATTTTGAAGACTATATATAAGTCTATTTTTATTTCAGTTTCGATTAAAAAATTAAGATTTTTTATTTTTTTATGAAATTATTCTTTCTAAGAAATTATCCTAGGATTGATTAATGGTAGCATTTTAATCGATAGTAACTAATAATACAGCTATATAGTAAATTCGGAATTGAAATATGTAACAGATTTAACAAAAGTTCGATAATATACAATTACAGTTAATGAAATTTATTCATAAATCTTATCTTGAGAAAGTCTCATATCATTTTTTTTTTAATTATCATCAAAATGATTTCAATGATGGTCATTAATTTTTAAACTAGCTCATTTTTATAGTATATTGTATTCATTAAAATGAGATATTAAAAAGAAAGCAGCTGAGAGTAAAAACGTTCAACACAGCGTTGCGATATTCAAATCGGCAAGTCTTATGTCACGTCGATCCTCTCCGCCATTTCTTTCTTGATATATTATAACTGCATCCTTCTTTGATACAGCACCCAATGACAACAAACCAAAAATACTGAGCTATTACACGAACTTTTATTCGAAAACTTAATTTTTCTGAACCAAAATTGTCTTTTAGGCTTCAAACGTTGATATCTCGAAAATTTATAATTTTATAACAATACTCTATATTATAACTTGAAACCCAAGGAAAGTATTGCGCAAAATGTTTGTATTTTGAAAAAAAATTTTCACGTGAAGTGCTGGAAGACTAAGAATCATTGAAATATTACGTTCTAAATATTAATAGTGTAATTATTTTAAAATTCCAGTCAAATCGACTAATCGACAAGGCTCAGATTGAAAACTGGTCAATTTGGCATGTAAACACCTGTATACAAGGATAATTTTATAACTAGCTGAAAACAATTGTCTAAACTGTAATTTCAATTAGGGCTCCTGTCATTGAAATTCGGTGATTAAATGTGATCTTTATGAAAGAATCTCTCCAAAATTACATAAAATTTCAATAATCAGTTATTAATTTAGATAAAAGTGCACTTATGATGGTTCCATAAGAAAACATGATTTTTTGAAAAGGAGCAAAAATGAGAGAATAATTTGAAATCTCTTTAATCTAAGCTTGAATATTCGAAAAAATTTATCAAACTCAATACAATGTCTGTTTTACAGCCAAAAGTCAAGATTACATAAGAAACTATTTACATTTTCATCTTATTTAGTGACATAACAATTCAAATATTTATAGGAATATTAAAATAAACATGTTTTTGATTTTTAATTAACATATCATATATTTTTAATTTTTCTTGAATAATATATATGAATTTTTTCCCTGTTTAAAAATATTCATTAGAAAAAATTAAAAAAATTCGCTCTATGTACATTATATATCTATAGATATATACTGAGAAATTGAAATCAATTTAAATTATTGAAAAAAATTCAAATCTGATGATAGTGAATTTTTTTCAATGAATGTTTTTAAACAGGGTTATAAATAATCTATAATATCAACGAAAAATGAATTTTTCACCTCTATTTTATGTTTGTTCAAGTACTGCTCCCGTAATGTTCAACTACTACAGCTTTTCAGAATAGATTATTCAACCCCTACTGTTTTTATAATAATGAAGATATATGTACTATATATATATATATATATTAGGGTGTTTCAAAAAAAGACGAATTTTTTTTTTTTTCTTTTGGTGTCTAAAAATTGATAGTATACCTAAAAACAAAAATTTTGGCGCCCATGTGAGCTCTTAATATGAATAGTAAGATTTGCCTGTATCCATTTCTTTATTTTCCATTTAAATAACACGGGAAAAATTTTTTAATTTTTTAATTTTATTACTTTGGAACGGTTCATCGTAACAACAATCTGAAAAATGATATTAGTAGGAAATTTTACGCTCTACAAAAAACGTCTGAAGACCAAAGTTCCTCAGATTAACGGCTTCAAAGATATCCGCGGTCAAAGATAACACTAATAAAAATTTCAAATATTTTCCAATAAAATTACAAAAATATCACATGCTATATTTTTATTATTTTTTATGTTAAATTACTTCAATTCCGTTAACCTGAGACTGTAAACTTTTTTTTTTACTAATTAATTCAATACTTAACTCACGAAATGCACTAATATATAAATATAAACGTTAAAAATGTCAAATAAACGATTTTTTGGGCTTACTTATAACAAAGTTAATTTATATTTTATAAAAGTAACAAAATTTTGTAAGAGGAAAATGTAAAGTTCCTTATTACACAAACTCACCAAACACTCATCATTGCATATTATTCAAAATAATATGAAAATTCTGTAAATACGTTAAATCAATTAAATCTACTATAAAACTTGATCAAATGTTTTTATTTGAAAAATATCAACAGAGCTTTATTTAGCTCTGTCGGTACAGAGTATTATACTCATTTAATTTGAGTGTTGTAGCTAATAAGCTCTGTGTTGGTAAGCCTGGTTGTTCGGTACTAACTTCATTTAGTTGCTTTGCTCTCAACGCTTTACTATATCTTCTCGTCATTGTCTTTGTTCATTGATACTGACTGTTTTTTTCCATCCCTTATATTATTAATTTAATTAGTTAAAATATATTAGTTATAAATTTTGTGACCATAATGGTGAAAACAGTGTACTTGATTGGTGATGTGTTAAGTGAATTAGTTGGAAAAAATTACCCTCTCTGAAAGAGGTTATGTCGCTTTTATTTTATTATCTTGATACGAAAAATTTTTCAGTTAAAGAAAGTATATCAATCACTATCGACAAAGTTTTTGAAATTTGGTGTGCGGCACAAATCCCGACAAGAGAGAAAAGATCTGCTTTTTTGAAACTAATCTCAAATCACAATCGATGGAAGAATTTACAAAAACCGTAAAATGAAAAAGTCAAAGTCTCAAAAAAGGAATCCGTTTTTCAGGATGAATTAAATAAACTATTTGATGTAGCTCATGCGGATGTTTTAAATATACTGGACAAAGAAAAAAGAATCTTTGATTAGGGACAAAATCTTCCAGTCGACGTGGTTTTATTTCATATAATTCTCAACCAATTTTAGAAGATGTCGAAGACATGGATGTTGATATCAGCAATTATGATAATAATAACAATAATAGTGATAATAATAGTGAAGAGAACATTGATAGCAATGATAAAAACTATAATAATAATGGTAATGATAGTAATAATAATGTCGGAGAGTTTGATAACGACAATGTCAACTATTATTGTGCAGTTGAGACTGATGATGTTGCTAATCATAAAATATCAAGTCATCCATCTCAATTATCCCAGAAATCTTTGGAAAGTAATACTTCTCGTATAATCTCTGATTATGAAGATGAAATGCCAAAACAACAAGTTCCAAAATTGATATAATGACACCAGAACTTGCTGCGGCTTTGGATAGAGCTAACGTGACTAGTAGGATGGCGACTTACATTATTGCTGCTTTATTATCTTGCTTGAACATTGATTGTGCAAGCGTAAACTTTAGTCATGTGACTATTCACCGAGCAAGGGAAAAATTCCGGAAAGAAGCGGCGTTAAATCTGAAGACTAATCTGGAAACTGACAATTATGTACTACATTTTGATGGAAAACTGTTATCAGATATTACAGGTACAGAACAAGTTGACCGGCTTCCGATTATTTTATCATCATCAGGTAAATTTCAACTGTTAGGAGTTCCTAAACTAGAATCTGGGACTGGACAAAACCAAGCTTCAGCTATTATTAAAACAGTAAAACAATGGGATATTAATACTGACAACATCAAAGCATTGTGTTCTGATACTACGGCGTCAAATACGGGTAAATAATTTATTAATAAAAAAAATATAACATGGTTGATTACCGTAATGTTTAAATGCTAAATCAAATCAGATTTTTAGTATTAACCATTAATTTCCAAGTTATGAGTTATTTTTTTTTTTTCAAATTGAAAAGATTTCTCCGTACTACTCTAAAAAATCGATACTTCACTAGCAATTCTCATTTTATTTTTTCAGGAATCAGAAATGGTGCGTGTGTATTAGTAGAAAAGGCTCTTAGTAGAAAACTGTTGTACTTGCCATGCCGACACCATATTTTTGAAATTGTTCTTCGAAGTGCATTTGAAGTATACTGGCCTGCTTCGTCTGGCCCAAACGTTCAATTATCAGAGATTTAAAAGAAGTGGGATGAAATTGACCAATCAAACTTTACGGCTGTTATTTGTGACAAAAAAGTTTTGGAAGTAATAACACCAATCAAAGATGAGATTTTGAAATTCGTTAATAATCAAATAGAAGTAAAATTTTTTAATCCAGCGCTGAAGAATTATTAACTGATGTTAAAGTGGAAAAGAAAAATGTATAAAGTTCAGTATAATTGAGGAGCTGATTTTCAAAAGGGTATCTTTTCATATTTTAAAATACCAGTTTTCTGAACTTTTAAATACTAATTACTTTGAGAATTATGAACATTTATAAATGAAAATCGAATTGCAGCTTCATAACCGATTGCACTTTATAGCTAAATTCAACTAAGTTCAATACAAATATTTATAATTGAAGATAACTAGTTTTTGTCTCGATTAATCAAAAATCAAAAGATACCCTTTTGAAAATAAGCTCCTCAATTATCAATTTTACTCTGATTAATTAACTTGCCGTCGTGATTAAAAATATTGAAAATCAGTTTCACATGACTGTTATACTTTCAATCATCTTTAACGATTAAAATTGCGTTTGTAAAATATTTTACAACTTTTACCTCACATCAGTTAATAATAATTAGTCTTCTCAACTTTGAAATTGCGATATAATCAATTTCATTTTGACTTATAACTTTTTGTATATGGATCATTGTCGAGACGATTACCGTGAACTTCTGGAATTATCATTAATATTTTTGGGTACTACTACCACAAATATTACATTTAAGCATCCTGGAGCGGTCCATCATGCAAGGTGGATGGCTAAAGCAATATATAGTTTAAAAATTTTTTATTCAGAAATGAATTTCATCTTACTAAATCGGAAATAGATGGATTACGAGAACTTTGTTTATTTATCATAATATTCTATTTAAAAGCTTGGTTCACTGCGCCGTGTGCTATAACAGCACCTAATAATGATTTAACTTTGATTAAAGAATTAATTTCATATGAAAGATTTAATAATAGTCTTTCACAGACATGCTCACAAAATTAGCCGATCACTTGTGGTATTTAAACAACGAGCTGTCTGTTTTATCTCTCTTTGATAAAAATGTTTCAGTTGGAACAAAAAAGAATAGTTCATGCTCTTAAAAACTGTAAAGCCAATGAAACTACAACAAATCGCTTTATAATAGATAAGAAAAATTTAGAGTCATTATTAAATAAAGATCTTAGTCAATTTATGTCTATGAGATCGATTAATATATTTGAATCGTTTGATTTGTCGTATGAGTTCATTGATGAGGATGTTACTTTGTGGCCTCAGAATCCGAATTTCTTAGAAAACTTGGAGTATTTCGGGAAACTTCAAGTTGTGAATGATGTAGCAGAACGCGGCGTGGCATTGATAGAGCAGTATAATCGATGCTTAACGAAAGATGAAGAACAGCTTCAATATTTGTTGCAAGTAGTGACAGAACATAGAAAATAATATCCTAATTGCAATAAAAGTAATTTTATAAAACTGTAATATTTTCAAGTTGAAAAATTGTTGTAACAAGTTGTAAATATAGTTTTTTGTTATAAAGAATTAATTGTTCAATTAAATTTCTTAATATTTAGTAAAAAAAAAAATAAATTTGTTATAAGAAAGACCAAAAAATCATTTATGTGACATTTTTAACGTTTATATTTATATATTAATGCATTTCGTGAGTTAAGTATTGAATTAATTAGTAAAAAAAAAAAGTTTACAGTCTCAGGTTAACGGAATTGAAGTAATTTAACATAAAAAATAATAAAAATATAGCATGTGATATTTTTTTTGTAATTTTATTGGAAAATATTTGAAATTTTTTATTAGTGTTATCTTTGACCGCGGATATCTTTGAAGCCGTTAATCTGAGGAACTTTGGTCTTCAGACGTTTTTTGTAGAGCGTAAAATTTCCTACAAATATCATTTTTCAGATTGTTGTTACGATGAACCGTTCCAAAGTAATAAAAATTAAAAAATTAAAAAAAATTTTTCCCGTGTTATTTAAATGGAAAATAAAGAAATGGATACAGGCAAATCTTACTATTGATATTAAGAGCTCACATGGGCGCCAAAATTTTTGTTTTTAGGTATACTATCAATTTTAGACACCAAAAGAAAAAAAAAAATTCGTCTTTTTGAAACACCCTAATATATATATATATATATATATATATATATATATATATATATATATAATGAAGTTATATGTAATATATGTTAAAACCTTATAAAAAATATAAAAATTTGATTGTTGAAGATTTTTTTCTCTTATAGATATTAAATTGTTCATACTTTAATAAGTAACACTCATTTTCAAATAAATTGATTTTTATTTGCTAAAAGTAGGGTTTAATACGTTTAACTTTGAAACCTGTTCAACTACCGGGCACTTTACCTTAGTGTAAAATGAAATTGTTAATAACTCATGAACTATTGATCAGATAGGAATGAAAAAAAAAAAAAAAAAAAACACGGAATTATAGCTTTTTTAAGCCCTTCATTTGACCTGATAATACTGAAAACGTCAGACTAGTAGTTTCTGAGGAAAAAATTTTTATCTACATTTTTAATCACCTTAATTTATAAAAAATTTAGACCAGATTTTGGTTATTCTATAATCTAATATTATTCAATTCCTTATTGAAAAACCCCAGAAGTTTTTTTAGAGTTGTTTAACCTGTTACCAGTTGGAAGAGTTTTTCGATAGAAATTGCCTAATTTTTGTGAACTACTAATTTTTCTTTGAAAATGTGAAACAAATATAAAAGTTGAATTTCTATGAAATCTAAGTGGAATTATCTTCAAAAATTTATCATTTTTTCAACACTACAAATCAATTCAAAGAACATTTTAATTAAAGCATTTTCGAGCTGTATACATTTGTGAATTTATGAATGACAAAATAAAAAATTTACTAAAACATAATAATGTTAACTTATTCATGGAGATAAGCTAAGAACCTTGATTTTCTAGGTTCAATAATGTTTCACGTCAGAAGACGACCAGCAGATTATGTACCAAGAAAGAGAAAAAAGAAACCAAGTGGTAAATGGGGTGAAATGGATAACAAGTACGAAGATGAGAGATTACCATTTCTGTTAGAACTTAATGCTGATGGATCGGAAGTACCGAATGGTGCAGGAATAAGACATCGTTTACTACCAAACGTTACAGAAGTGGGATCTGAAGTATCTTCAAGCAACCAAGCTGGTCATGCCCAAACTTTGACTCTCACTGGCTCCACAGTTATGCCTCGTCATTGTGTTATCGCTTTTACTGAGAATATTGTTACTCTTACGCCTGCTTCGAGAGATGCTCATACTTATGTAAATAATCAAAGAATTCACCAGACTACAATTCTTCAGGTAATTTTTAAACTAACACGATCGTTAGTAGTTTAAATCAATATTAAAGTTTGGACTACAGTTTAAGCATTCTATGTACTATTTGTAATCCCTTTTTATGGCATATATATTTTATAGAATAAGCAAAAATTATTATTAGTCCTGTATTATTTTTACTGTATTTGCTTGCTTACCGCAGTCATAGAATTTTCATCGTCTGAATGGAAGTCAAAATTATTTATAAATATATAAAGCTAAAGTAATTATATAGAAATAGAATTTCACATATTTTTAGTCATAAAAAATCGAAAAAGGACGATATTCACTTTCAACATGTTCTTCTATTCAACGGATTGATGATAGAAATTAATTTGATTCCCGAAAAATTAAATTTCATGAAGATTTTTTAATTCGACAATTTCGTGAAATGAAATTTCAACTTTCAATCATCAATTTGAAATTGATGCATTCACTTCTCAACATTGTTATTTTTTGTCATGTTGCGCATCTAAAGTAAAACAAAAAAAAATTTTTTTTTGTTAATTCAATTTTCCCGAATTTTGTTAACTCAGTAATATTGTTATTGTGGACATCCAATGTTGTTCAATGTATTTACCAAAAATAGTGAAAATTTGAACGATTGACGTATAGACAAATTTTTTTTTAATTAGTTTTGAATTCGATGGGCACTATGAAAAAATATAACAATGTTGAAAAATTAATGCATCAATTTCAAATTATTAAGTAAGAGTCGAAATTTCATTTAAAGGATTTTGCAAATCCAAAAATCTTTATAAAATTCAATTTTTTGGAAATTAAATTTATTTCTATCATCAATCCGCCGAAAAAGTAGGATAAGTTGAAAAAAAAAAATAACTAAATCAATTTTTCATTTTTTTTATGGTTCAAAATAGGTAGTCCCACTTCTATATAATTACTGTTTTATAATTTGATATTATTTGTTGTTAGAATGGAGCCATCATCAAATTCGGTCGACTACATACGTTTAGATTTATTGATCCTGCTCCTGAAGATCGAATCAGGCAGTACCACGATTCAAATAAACAAGCGGAGCACAATCGTGATAGGCAAGACAAACATGTTTAATTCATTATTTTTAATTGTGCATTAAAAAAGAGTTATGAAATTGTTTTTGCTTTTTACTTCATAATTTTTATTTTAGTCACATAATTTATTTTGTTATATTATTGCTCCAATAAATAAATTTCAAGTTCATGAAGAATAAGAAATAAAATTGGCATTGTAATTTCTCATGTTGCTAACTGTAATAGTTTTATTAATAATACAATCTTATAGTTGAATACAATGCTTATGAATATGATTTGCTTGCATGTTGCTAATTGCTGGTATTTTCATCGAATTTCATTTTAAATTTCGGTTTAATATAAAGCAGATCAGGAGCCAGTTCTCCAAACGATGGTCAATGTTCTTCACCCAGTCCAGTAAAATCGCATGTCGCAAATCTTAGTTCAAAAAATACTGCACATAGTTCTGTCATTACGGAAGGCACACATAATTATGAGACTACCTTCGATTTAGATGGAAATGTTGAAACTGCAAGTCTTACAAGTAGCAGAGATAGTAATAGGTATGTTTTTAGCACCAGAATTTAATTTCATTCATTTATGTATACCATTAACTTTTATTATTTTGCCTGTGATTGAAAGTGAAAATATTTCAATAAACCATAGGAATGTACAAGTAGTGTTCAAATCGAATTGGTAATTCAAAAATTTTTGTAAAATTCGAAACGTTCAAAAAGATAATTTTTTGGACAGATTCGATAGTTTTGAATAATTCACAATTTTTTTTTTAAATTCCTAGGTTTTTCGAATAAATTGAAATTCCGCTAAATTCAATTCTCATTATCAGGTCTTTTTTCTGTCGCTCTAATGATAGTTTCTCTATCAAATTATGTTGGAAGAAAAAATTTAGTTCAAGCGAGATAAATAAGGTTTTAAAAATACTCTGAGCTTTGAAGCGAACTTAAAAAAATTGAACTTCTAGTTTGATTTAGAGCTGATTTTAATTTTTCCAAACTCGATCATCATTCAAGATCTTAACCTTTTTTTTAGAATGCGCCTCAAACCGACATACTTAACCCTTTCAAATTGTTGATGTCAAAATCGAATTTTTGATCACTGAAACGAATTTTGAAATATTGAAATCATCTATAGCTACTATACGATATTTCTTCCTATTTTTCAAAATGTTTGTCTTTGTAAATAGTATATTGTGTGACTAGGGATGAAACAAAACGATTTCAGACCAGAGTGAAGTTGCCTGCCTGAGCGAAGCGAGGGCTGGCATCACTAGGTCTGAAATCGTGTTTCATCCCGCGTCACACATTATATTTTTCATATAAGTTGCATTAAAAATGCTAGTTTCAATGTCTGGAGCCAACCAGAACTAGATAGTTTCAGACGAATAGCGAAAATAACATTTTATTATAAAACTTATAATAAAATAGAAAGTAATGGTTTATTTTTTATTAATCATTTTTCGTAAATTGAATAGTTTTCTTTTGTCATTCTTATTTATGCTTAGTAACAGAATTATAATATGTTAGTATGGTTAACGGTTAGAATGACAATTATAAAGGTATAAAATAAACAAACAATTGATAGGATTGAAAATAAAGCTGCAACTTCATCTCGCGGGCAGAAAATCGTCATTTTCTGTCCGCTGGGAAGAAATGATTGATTCCTGCCCGGCAACAGTCGCATTGGTCTGAAATTGTCTAGTTTCTGTTGGCTCAACAGGCATTGAAACTCGCATTTTCAATGCAGGTTATATGAAAAATAATTTACAGTTTAACCCAACCATAAATTAGGCCTATTCGAAAACTTACAAATTATTCGAAAACTTATGAATTATTTAAAATACGAAATTATTTGCACACTCTTGATAAACGGTAAAAAAATAACTAATTATTAAATGATATATTTTTAGTATATACAATATTTAATCAATATATCATTATTCTAGACTTTCGCAACATTACGATCGTCAACTTAGAGGTATAGATCCGATCTTACCTGCAGTATTAGAGTTTCTCGAAGAAACAGAAGAAACATTCTTGCACGCAGTTATTACTGATGTTGAACCATCATCTTTACAATTTAAACTTGCGCCAACATATACTCTATATCTTGCTACGAGATACAGAGCAAGCACACATTATAGATCTGAATTACAACCAACAGAAAGAGCTCATAGATTAACTGTTATGTTAGGAAATGTTGCTACCATGATACAACGTATAATACAAGATCGTTATATGGATGCGCCTTCTTTAGCTCTATGGCTTTCAAATGGATCAGAGTTTCTTCATTTTCTAAAAAGTGATCGTCATATAGGAGCTTTTTCAACTCGAGCTCAAGATATTTTAGTCGATGCCGTTCAAATGGCTTTCGGATCACTTATAAATTGCGTATCACTAGAACTAACACCAGCAATGTCTCAATTTATGGCAGATACGGACGAACCTGCAAGAGAAGCCAGCGTTTTACAAATATTTTCTAACACGATGGCTTTACTTCGTCGGTATAGGGTTAATGCAGCTTTAACTATTCAATTTTTCAGTCATTTGTTTCATACAATAAATGCAACGGCTTTCAATATACTTATATCAAATAATAATCTTTGCGTACGATGGTTCGGACGTCGACTTAAAGCTCGATTAAATGCAATTGAAACTTGGGCCGAACGACAAGGCTTGGAGCTTGCTAGTCAATGTCATCTTGCTACAATAATGCAAGCAACTCATTTATTGCAAGCACCTAAGTATAATACTGAAGAGCTAGCGGCTCTTAGTTCAACTTGTTTGAAACTCAATTCCTTACAAGTTCGAGCTCTATTGCAAAAATACCAACCTACAGCGGATGAACCACGCTTAACCACAGAATTAATAGAAAATGTGGTAAAAATCATTGAAAATGTTACTGATACTCTTATTAGAGCTGATGGAAGAGAAATACGTCTTGAAGAGGAACCAACTTTAGCTCTAGCAGTTTTATTACCTGAAGATGGTTATAGCTGTGAAATTATTAAAGGCATGCCACAAGGACTTGAGAAATTCCTTGCCCCACTTCAGCGTGATGGTATTTGTAAAATAGCTCCTCAACCAACAAGCAGTGGATATTGGACAGTATACATGATTGACCATCATAATAACGTACGTATATTTTCAATTTATTCTACATTTATTTTAGTACATATGTAAAAAGGGCTTCAATAAATGACAGTAGATTGTGCAGTAAATGCAACAATTCGTCAATTGTCCATGAAAGCGAAGATGAACACATGAACGGAGTGAGTGCGCTCATCTGCTCTAGTGGATAATATGATATCTACGTTCTAATATGTTCGAATAATCATAACGATGTTATGCAGCTTATGTTAAAATTTTAGAGGTCAAATTGTTTAATACGGTCGAATCTTGTTATGAGTCCGTCAACTTAAATTTCCACTAAAGAGCTTCCCACACCATAAGTTGAAAAAAAAAATTCATTTCAGTCGTTCGGTATGAGACCGTGCCGTTAATTGAAGGATTTCACGGTTTATTTTTTAAAAACATCGTTTTTATTTTTTCATTAAAATATAAAAAAAAATTAGGAAAACGGTTGACCCTGAAGGCCATCCCTGTAACTTCCCGCTAATTCCATAGCTAGGCGCTTAACCCTTTAATGTTCGGCCTTGAATCCCCACTCTTAATTCGAGTCATATGTCTTTTTCTTTAAGTGAGAAAGCTATAGTCTTTTTCCCAGAGAGGGGGCCAGAAAAGTAGTAGAAAGGGACGCATGGACACACTACTACAACTAAACCGTCTTTCACACAACCGCATAACGGACTATGATTGGCTCTCTCCCCTAACAGCTCACACTGAGATTCATTGCGCTTCCAGAACATTAAAGGGTTAAAATTGTACTCATGACGTTTTTAAGCTCAAAGAGTTAGCTGTTCTCTGCTTTTGAGTTCGAGGAGTCTGATAGAAGTTTAATAAAACACTATTCTTAAAATTTTCAAACTGCAATTACTTTTGAATGAATAAACCGTTTTTCACGTGGTTCAAAACATTCGACGCAGTTTTTTGAATTCTATGATTTACTATTGAACACGAATTGATCAGACCGAAAATTTTTGAAAAATTTACTTTTTCCGAATTTGTTCGACAGCGATAACTCACGAACCAATCGATTCATTTTGACGCTCTTGAATAATATCGACGTGTTTTTAACTTCCTGCTAAGAAAATTGAAAATTTTCAAAAATTGGGCATTTACTGGTTTTACCCGGTTTTACGAAAATCGAGTTTTCATCAGATCTCGACGTTTTAAGGTCACAGGAAGCTTCCCTGACTATTCCCGCGATGGTGTCCGTGTGTGTGTGTGTGTATGTGTGTGTGTGTGTGTGTGTGTGTGTGTGTGTGTGTGTGTGTGTGTGTGTGTAAACCTCTTATAACTTTTGAACGGCTCAACCGATCGGATCGAAATAGGTGGCGATCCAAAGAGTATTACTGCCATTAAATTTCGTAAAAAATTTAATCGATTCAGTTAGCTAGATTTTGAGAAATGTCAAAAATAAAATTTTCAAAAAGTCGTTTTTTTGGAATAACTTCTAAACGGCTTCACCGATCAATCCCAAAAACTAATTCGCTCTTAAATTTGAAAAACCACGTCGATTGCCACCAGTCTCGTCAAAATCGGTTGATTCGTTCGAGAGTTATCGAAAAAAGTGTTTATTTCACATAATTTCGACATTTCTTTTTGGATCGTTTTTGATGAAATAAAATAATTATTAGAGTCTAAAAAACCGCGTCGATCGCTACCGAGAACGTAAAAACTGGTTCATTGGTTCTCGTGGTTCATTGGTATTCGTGAGTTATCCTTGTCGAAAAAATTCGGCAAAAGTGAATTTTTCAAATTTTTCTAAAATTTTCGGTTTGATCAGTTTGTGTTCAAAAGTATATCATAGAATTTGAAAAACTGCGTAAATACTGCCAACCGCGTGAAAATCGATTCATTCATTCAGAAATTATTGCAATTTGAAAATTCAAAAAGTACTGTTTCATTAAACTTCTATCAAACTTTTGAGCTCGAAGAGCTCAAAAGCCTAGAACAGGTAACCCTACAAGCTCGGAGAGCTCGAAATACCATACAAATTATATTTTTGAGCTCGAAGATCTCAAAAACGTCATGAGTGCAATTTTAAGCGCTTAGATATGGAATTAGCGGGAAGTTGCAGGGATGGCCTTTAGGGTCAACCGTTTCCAGATTTTTTTGAGCTCGTATAGTTAGATCGTTACATAAAAAACGATCCGAAAAGAAATGTCAGGGTTATGTTAAAAAAACACTTGTTCCCAAATTTTTCGTCAATGATATCTCTCGAACCAATCAACCGATTTTCACGTTCTTGGCGGTGATCGACGTGGTTTCTTCAGCTTAAGAGCTGATGTTTTTGGAATCGATCGATCGAGCCGTTAAAAAGTTATTTCAAAAAAACAGTTTTTCAAATTTTTTATTTTTGAGATTTCTCAAAATCTACTGATCTGAATTACCTCAAATAGTATAAAATATCTAAGGGCAAAGAAACTCTTTCGATTGCCGCCAATTTCGTTCAAATCGGTCAAGCCATTCAAAAGTTATAAGAGGTTTACATACATACATACATACACACACACACACACACACACACACACACACACACACACACACACACACCAGCGCGAAAAGATTCAGGGAAGCTTCCTAGGACCTCAAAACGTCGAGATCTGATGGAAACTCGATTTTCGAAAAACGGGGTAAAACCAATAACTTCCTGATTTTTTTAAATTTTCAATTTTCTTAGCCGAAAGTTAAAAAACAAATTTTATTAACATCTGTAAGAAAGTCATATTATAATAATGGTAAAAGTAAGAAATAGGTTATATAATAATATTTTATTATTATTTTAACCCCGCTTTTCAGACTTCTGTCTCGATGGGGGTCCGGCCGAGACCGGAAGGGGACTCCAGGCTGATCGGTACATTAAGTTTTGGCAGAATAAGTTTTGGCGGTATTACATACATTTTCAGCCTGGAGAGTAATGCGGCGATGGGCCGACTTTGGGGAAACTGCACGCATTTGCCTGTGCCCCACCGGTAGCACAGGGCTTGGGGAAACCATCGAAAAACCCAAACCTGTACAGCCCGGCGTGAGTTACAAGCACCGATGTTCACTGAAAATTAAATTTCAGCTCACACCGGGATTCGAATCCACGCCTCACCAGTCCCAAGCAAGCATGACAAGCATTATATCGCTTAGCCATGGGACTGGCTTATAATAATAGATAGGTGTATAATCAAACATTATTAAGTAAAACATATGAATTGGTAACGAATGAAAAAGTATTAGAGGTTGAAGGTTAAAGAGTAGGATATCCCGTCATAATGAAAAATTGCACCATTAAACTAAAAAGCATTATTTTATATTCTTCTTAGCATATTTTATCAATAATGCAAATTTAAGTCAACATTTTATTGAATTTAGCTTTACTACTAATTATTAATAAACGTTTTTTGATTGCTTAAGCCCACTTGAAATTTTTAGTCTAAAAAAAATTGTTTATCTGTCACACAGGTATCCCCGACTAAATATCCCCAAGACAAAAAATCCCCGACAAGTTATCCTTCAAATTCATTATAGTTCTCGAAAATTTAAATAATAGAAAAAAATTATTAAAGGGCACAATGGCTGCGTTCAGGTTTACTAAGTTCTGAGAAGGGCTGACTTTATCTACCAAAAAAATTAATTTTAAACACACTTAAATAAATATACCTTGCATTGTTTTATTATAGATTTAAAAAAAAATAATATAGTTAATTTAAGTTGTTGCTACAAGATATGCTCAGATCTGCTAAGAACTTAGTAAACTTGAACGCAGCCAATGATAAAAAGGCACAACACGGTAACAAGCGTATGTGTTGGTCTAATGTAGAATAAACACACACAAAAACCATGTTAAAAGAGCGCAACACTATTGCCCGCGTTTGTGCTGGCCTATTACTGAGTAAACACACACAAAAACCATGTTAAAATAGCACAACACTATTGCCCGCGTTTGTGTTAGTCTAATGTCGAATAAACACACACAAAAACCATGTTAAAAGGGCGCAACACTATTGCCCGCGTTTGTGTTAGTCTAATGTCGAATAAACACACACAAAAACCATGTTAAGGAAGTCCTTTCGCTCCAGTTGAGTCACAACAATTGTAGTTGTCAATATTCGATAAATTAAAATAAAAAACCCATAAAAATTCCTAAAATTAAAAAATAAATAGTATATGAGGCATTAATCGTTGAAATTTTGAAAATTAAAAGAAAAAATAGTTAAATACAAAAATTAATTTGATTCTTGTAAATCAGCTGTTAGCAACCTGTCCGTGATTTGGCAACGTTTTATTTCGGTTGTTTACATTTTTATTTACACAATATAACCTTAACCATGTTTAACTTTTTGCAGTCAGTGTAAATAAATAAATTAATTAAAAATGTTTAGTCACAAAACCATAACATTCTAATGTCTGATGGCAGGAATGCTAGTATTTTTTAATTATTGTTTTATTTTTCAATTATGAAATATAAAAATTTTTTACAATAAATTAACTAATAAGTATGTATGAAAAACATGAGCGCGTTAAAGTTTAGTTTGAATTTATTGAATGGTCTGAAGCTCGCGCGCTACACAACGTTGCCAAATGTTCTGACGCCATTTAAATGTAGGTTACTTAAAAATTTTCTGTGATTTTATAATTACAATTTCTCCATAAATTCCACGGTAACCTATGTTAGTCCGGTCAATTTAGACATTCGAAGTTACATAAAGTCCCAACAAGCTGAATTTCTGTGAAGTTGTTCAAAACATAATTATAAACAATGTCTAGAAGTTCCCCATCATTCCCCTGTAAGGAAAAAATTTAATTCAATGTCAAAGATAAAAAAAATGAGTTTTTCGCGATTTTCAGCAAAACGGTAAGTTTTATCATAAAAGTATCTCAGACAAAAATTGTAGATCATAAAATTATCTATAAAAAATGTATCAATACTTTTTTTTTTACGAGCCACCGTTTCTGAGATATAACGATTCAAAAAGTTATAAAAGTTGTTATCGTCATAATATGCACACGTTTCCACGCCACCTATGAGGTAGTGTACTTAGCGCGTTTTTTTTAACGTGGTTTCCTCAGTAGGCCTACTCCACGGGTCAGTTGTGATCCTGTTTAATGTAAAACTATTGCAAAATAACGGAAATTTTCAAAGATTGGGAAAGATAAAAGCGATGTAAATGAAAAAAAAGTGTTGAAGTTTATTCGTCTTATTCGTAAGTTTCAAATTCTTGATCTTCTTCTTGTTCTTCCTCTTCATCTTCATTTTGGATGCAAGTAAATTGCGTCAATAGCGATGTATCGCATGATACTTCGTCGGAGTCAAACGAATCCTCCATTGTTTGTGATTCAATATTAGAGCACGACCGGCCTTGACAATTTGTGCATGCCAAAGAACAAGACAGTCCGACTTTTTTGCAACCACATTTAGCACTGCATCCCTTTTTGCAGTTGCAAAAAATAGTGTTCAGCAGTTTTTCCGGCGCAGGTGGAAGTAAAGTTTGAACTGGCTCTAATATATTGTTGACCAACTTCCAACCCCAGTCTGTAGGGTCTAGCTGATAACCAAGCCACACTTGAACTTGGTAATATACTCGAAAAAGATGTTGGTGAGCAGCAACTGAGGTTGGAGGAAGACAAGCTAATTGAACTTGTTTTTTATTTTTAGTATTTTTAACGAAACATGCATATCGATGCCTTATCTAAACAGGTAGTTTTTTTAGGAGCTCCGTACATAGAAAGAAGAAAGCGGATGCCGTTGGTAATAACTTCTTGTTGAGTTGAATTACTCTTTTTAAAAACTTCAGCACATTGAATTAAATCTTGTTTTTCAAACATTTTGAAAACTGCTGTTTTACCCCTCCTGTAAAATGCAGATGTCGTATCACAGCCAGTTATTGCGTGTAAAAATAGTACATGATCTTTACACTTTACTATAGTAAATAAACTTTTTGATGAATATATATCTGATTGATGCTGAGCTTTTCTTGGTTTTAAGAAAAAAATAGTTTTTTCAGTTGGCGTTCGAGCAGTGAGTAATACAAGTAAGTCAACATCTTCACCAACAACAATAGTTGTATTTGTCAAATTGAATTGCTCTATTGCTGTTTCAATAATCAATACATCAGCATCATTATTAGCTTGTTTTACCGATATATTTTCAGCCGTAAACTTTTCTTTCAACATTGAAATGAACCGAGACTTGTTGTGGGTATTTGTAAGAAATTTCTGTTGACTGGTTGAGACTGTCATAAGTTCATCAAATAAAATATCAGAAGATGTTGCTAAAGTTCGACGACGTTGTTCTGCAGCTTTGATATTTCTCGTGCAATCATCATAGCCATCAAATACGACAGTAACTCTGGAACCAAAATGTCTACGTACATACATATTGAACAGGTATTGAGCAGGTATAAGACTCTAGCTACGCACACAATAGAACAAGAGACAGATGTCTCGAAGTTACACTGGCTTAAAGATTAAGGGACTGGGTTTCATTTTACCTGATATTCTTGTAGTTAAAACTTATGTATATTTTATATTGTAAGTATAAGTTACAATGACCGATAGAAAAATATTTAAACATTTAATATATAATATATATATATATATATATATATATATATATATAATATATATATATATATATATTATATAAAATATTACAACTCTAGATGTATATACGTGGCGTACTCATGCATATTATGACGATAACAACTTTTATAACTTTTTGAATCGTTATATCTCAGAAACGGTGGCTCGTAAGAAAAAAAGTATTGATACATTTTTTATAGATAATTTTATGATCTACAGTTTTTGTCTGAGGTACTTTTATGATAAAACTTACCGTTTTGCTGAAAATCGCGAAAAACTCATTTTTTTGACCTTTGACCTTGAATTAAATTTTTTCCTTACAGAGGAATGATGGGGAACTTCTAGACATTGTTTATAATTATATTTTGAACAATTTCACTGAAATTCAGCTTGTTGGGACTTTATGTAACTTCACTCTCATTTTTTGGTCTAAATTGACCGGACTATGTATTTTATTACAAAAAATGAAACCTGAATATTTCGAAAACCTTATTTTGAGTTTTTTTTTATCCCATCTAATCGGTGGTTAATGCCATAATTCGAGAAAGTTGTTAAGATCTGACTTTCTCGTAAGACTCGGAAAAAATACTAACATTTTTAGAAATTTTTTTTTCAAAAATTCGCACGGTGAAGAATAAATTAAACTTCAATAATAGATACATAAGGACTTTAACTATTAGATAAAAATTAATTTTATGCATAATCTAATATTTTTTATTTAACATTGATGGTGAAAGGACCTCCTTAAAAGGACGCAACACGATTATCCGCGTTTGTGTTTGTCTAAAGTCGAATAAACCAACATAAAAACCATAATTATACCTTGATTAAAAATTTTAATGAAATTTTTCGAAAAATTTTTTTTTGTCATAATTTGTAAAAAAAAAAAATAAAAAAGTCCTTGCATAACATTGTATATTAATTCAAAAATCTTTAAAATCTAATCTTGCTGCCTAGAATTACTATCTGTGTGACATCTGCTAGTAGAATATTGAATATGGATTTAATTATCTGGCTTTGGTATTCTTAATTTTATATAATGATACAAAAGATAAAATTGTTTAAATAAATTAACTATTTCATTTTTTATTTTTTGTTGTTTATCGTTTAATTTAAAAATTCCGGCTATTTAGGATTTTTCGTCTTGGGGATATTTTGTCCGAGGATATTTTGTCGGGGATATTTTGTCAAAAATCATGGAACCGTCACACATGATCAAAATTGTCTTCCTCATGAATCCAGTCATTGAAAATTTCTTCTCCAATATTGTCAACGATTCAATTTTTTGAATTCCGAAAAAATTCGTTCCATTGATCAATTACTTTTCCCCACCTCAAGAGGATCCAATAAAAATAATGCCGACGGATCATCATCTGTCTGCACACTTACACTTTTCTTCTCCGCGTACGAAATTTTATTCCAACATCTGTATATTGTATTTCGAGTAATCTGTTGCCATGATTCATCTATCCGAAAAATTGCATCTTTAATATTAATATTTTTGACAAATTGAACCAATGGAATATTTTTTTTTAGGCTTCAACAATTTTTTTTAATTAATTCAATTTGTATTGACTCATAACGCGATTTTAAAAATAATCATGTATACACTCAAAACTTAAAAAAAAGGGGAAGTTTAACTTATCATACTCAAATGTTGAGGAGAAGTGGGAGTACGGGAATTCTGAGGATTACATTCTCCTACACCCTTGTATGCGGGTTCGTAACGAGATTCGACTGTAACTATTTTAATAAATATGATAATTCGTCGGATCCTATATAACTAACAACAACAAAAGTAATAATAATAAAACAAAAATGATGATGATCGTTTTTATTAGCTGCTGTTGACACTTGATGCTATAAACTTTTGCTGAAGAATAAATGTAATTAAAATTAAATTTTGATTAAAAAATTTTGAAAATAATTTTAGAATACTTTTAGTTCCGTAGTTCAAGCGCTATGAGTAATCGATCTGGTGGCTATAACAACCATGTTTCTTCAAGCTATGGTCAGCCAGAAATTCAAATCATTCAGTTACAGAAGTCCACAAATGGAATGGGTCTCAGTATTGTTGCCGCAAAGGTGAGAAATTTATTTTTCTTAAATATCTATCCTACCACAAAAAATAAATTGTTATTCGGATCTAAAAACTAGTGTTAAGTGTGTATAAGGTTTTTATAGTTCGGCCACGTGAACTTTAACGGCTTGAATTTAAGAATTGGAAAGATAATATGGAAATTTTGGTTATAACCAGACTTATTTAGTAAAAAAATCTAGATTCATAATAATATTAAATAATTAGTTAATGCAACAACATATGAAATAATTCAAAATTATCAATAAGAAACAAAGAGTTAGTAACAGTAAAAAATAAATATATTTAAATAAAATAATCAATAACAAAATAACTTTTTGATTCTCCGTTATTTTCAACTCGATGAAATCAATAATATTTTGCACTTTTTTATATTTTTAGGGAGCTGGTCAAGAGCGATTAGGAATATATATCAAAAGCGTAGTTTCAGGCGGAGCCGCTGATATTGTAAGTAATCAAAAATAATTTTCTTTCTTTGTAGGTTCAGTAAAATTGAATTATTTATTTACTCTTTCAATATTTATTTTAAGGATGGTCGTTTAACAGCTGGGGATCAATTACTTAAAGTTGATGGACAAAGTTTAGTTGGAATAACTCAAGAAAAGTAAGTATTACAGTTGTGTTAATCGAGGACAGTAAATTAACGCTTCTGACATGCCTCTAATTCGTAGCGACTATCACACTTATCTTCACGTGAATACCCCATAAATTTGAGGCTCATTTCGCGATTACTCATTTATTAAATAATCATATATTTAATAACATTTATTCCCTAGTCGAATTACGTGCACACCCATAACTACTTAACAGCGGGAGAAAAAATATTTTCGTGCAGGCCGATACATGAGATTAGTGCTACTGCCGTCAAACAATAGTCGTTATCTGTGTCATCCTTACTATGACGTATAACTTGAAGATTGCTTACTTAAAAATTATATCGATGCTTATACGTGTCAATTGTTATAAATTAAAATAAAATATCAGCTAAATTTTTGTTAGTGAAACACACAAATAAGTAAATATTCTCATCTTAGTTATGTGTATTCAAGCGAGATAAAATAACGAAATTCATAGACAATGCATAATTTAATTATATTGTGTATAAATGTAATAAAAAAAAAGACGATTTTTAAATTAGAAATAATTACTGTGTTATTTATAATTATTATATTCATGTATTTATCATGATAAACTATAGGAAAAAATTAGCAATCAGAATAATTTGTAATAATTAATATGGCAATTTTATACTACAATTGTCGGTAGTTAATAATATAATTGTCTTTCATTAACAACACAAAAATAAATTCGAGTTTGATGAATCTAATCTTCTTCTAATGAAAAAGTAGTGATTTAGCTTTTCAGATATAATTGATGCCTGCCCCCCTACCCACTAGCAGAACTCACTTCGCCCAACTAAAGTTGAAATTTATCGCGCAAATATGAGATGCTTGCTAAAATATTATCTTATTGTTTATAAAAATGTAATTAGGGGAACCTGGGGCACGAATGCCCCCTTAAGCCGGTTTTTCCTTTTTGTGGCTTTTAACCATCAAATTCGTTTATTCGAGCTCAAAAGTCTAATAGAAGTTTAGTAAAACACCATAGTGAATATATATTCTTAAAATTTTCAAACTGCAATTACTTTTGAATAAATAAACCGATTATAGACGCAGCATTTGACGCAGTTTTTCGAATCCTCTGAGTTACTTTTAAACACAAATTGATCAGACCGAAAATTTTGGAGAAATTTGAAAAATTTACTTTTTCCGAATTTATTCGACAACGATAACTCACGAACCAATCGACTAATTTTGACGTTCTAGGATAATATCGACGTATTTTTTTGAACTCGTATAGTTAGATCGTTACATCAAAAACGATCCGAAAAAAAATGTCGGAGTTATGTTAAAAAAAAACACTTGTTCCCAAATTTTTCGTCAATGATATCTCTCGAACCAATCAACCGATTTTCACGTTCTTGGCGGCAATCGATGTGGTTTTTTGAGCTCTAATAATTATTTTATTTGATCAAACACGATCCGACAAGAAATGTCGAAGTTATGTAAAAAAAAAACACTTTTTTTGAAATTTTTCGTTCACGATATCTCTTGAACGAATCAACCGATTTAGACCGGATTAGCGGCGATCGACGTAGTTTTTCAAGTTCAAAAGCTGATTAGTTTTTAAAGTTGATCGATAAAGCCGTTTAAAAGTTATTCCGAAAAAACAAAATTTAAGAAAATTTTTTTTCTCCGTTTGTTTTAGATTTCTCGAAATCTATCAGTCCGAATCGGTTCAAATTTACAGGAAATCTAAGTTTAGGGGAACTCTCGAACGCCGTTTAATAGGTTCCGATCTGTTTAGTCGTACAAAAGTTATAAGCGGTTCACATACTTTCACACACACCCTGGTTAAGAATACTGATAGAAAAGAATTGAGAAACAGTCACTCTATGCAAACTGTATATCTGTATATACAAACAAAAGAATTGAAATTATTAAAAAAAATTAGGATAACGGTTGACCGTAAAGGCCATCCCTGCAACTTCCCGCTAATTCCATAGTTAAAGAAAATTTATGTTTCACGTTTTATTCAAAGTTCAATTTTTGTTAACATTGCATGTTGAGTCTTCAGATTGAGCTTTTAAAATACATAATATCTTGAACCAGACCTTTTTTATTTTTTTTTTTTTTTTTATATATTCTCATCAAGTTAAAATTAGAAATATGAATTGCGTAGAGTAAGACATCCTGGGAGGAACTTAAATGGACCATTGAAGTTGGGTTTCTGCGTCGCACAGAGAATACCATGATTAATAATTAATAATATAATTACTATTTTAATTTCAAAAAACTGTGTGTTTCAATTTTTTGTTAGCTGTATAATTCAATTTTTTGTTAAATTTTTCAGTTTAATTAAATTTTTCCCTAACTCATTTTACCCAAAATAAGTACCATTGACCTGAAAAGACCTAAAAGAATAATATCTTTAAATTTATCACAATTCGAAAAAAAAAAAAAAAATTAGAAAAACGGTTCACCCTAAAGGCCATCCCTGCAACTTCCCGCTAATTTCATACCTGTGCGCTTAAAATTGTACTTATGACATTTTTGAGATTTTCTAGCTCAAAATATAACTTATGTGATAATTTGAGCTCACTGAGTTCATAGAGATAATATTTCTATGCATTTGAGCTCTCCCAGCTCAAAAGTCTGATAGAAGTTTCATCGAACACTATTTTTGGAATTTTGAAAGCGCAATAACTTTTGAATGGATCAACCGATTTTCACGCGGTTGGCGGCATTCAATGCAGTTTTATTATCCCCATAAGTTATTTTGAGGTTTTAATTGATCGAATCAAAAATTTCGGGGTAATCCCGAAAAAACACTTTTTTCAGTTTTCTTTCGTTCACGATATCTCTCGAACGAATCAACCGATTTTGACCAGTTTGGTGGCGATCGACGTGGTTTTTTATTGTCAAGAGCTTATTAGTTTTTGGAATCGATCGGTGGAGCCGTTAGGAAGTTATCCAAAAAAAACCACATTTAAAAAAATTTTTTTTCTTAGTTTTTTTAAGATTTCTCAAAATCCACTGATCCGAATCGGTCCAAATTATACTCAAATTCTAAGTTTGGCCAAATCCTTTCAAATGGCACCAACCGCGATAAAATCGAATCAGCCGTTCAAAAGTTATAAGCGGTTCACATACTTTCACACACACACACACACACACACACACACACACACACACACACACACACACGCACGGTGACATAACCACGGGAATAGTAAGGGAAGCTTCTTAGAACCTCAAAACGTCGAGATCTGATGAAAACTCGATTTTCGAAAAACGGGGTAAAACCAATAACTTCCCGATTTTTGAAAATCTTCGATTTTCTTAGCGGGAAGTTAAAAATAATTTCTTCGTTACAATTTTTTTTTTTAGTGGTCCATTATGCCCTACATACCACATATTGGCCCAAAATATCATAAAAACATTATAGAGGTCATAACTTGACGGAAAATGAAAAAAAAAAAATTCACCTAATTTTTGAGGGGGGCCGCTATGCGTTATACTTTTGATTGACTATGAAGAAAAATAGCACACACTATACGGACAAAATTTTTAAAGCCCATGGCAGGAATTGGTAAGAAATAGCAGGAATTTCCACTTTTGACCCTTGTAGTGTAACATACTATTATTGAAAAATTAAAGATGGTTGACCCTGAAACCCCGATAAAAAAATGGTATTGAGACAAAGAAAAAAGTATTGAAGAGTACTGGTTTTCTAGTCAATTCAATACTTTTTCTCTCACCACAATCGAACTCGAAACGCTTTAAAATATGAGTAAGATTGAGCAATCAAGCTCTTTTGAGCTCAAAATATCGATTTTAATACCTCTTCGAGCTTAAAAATTTAAAGAAAACGCTGTTTTGAAATTTTTTAGACTTTAGAGCTTAATGGATCTGTTTGAATTCTATGTCGTACATCTCAACCAAAGGTTCACTATTGAGATATCGAGCAACAAAGTTTTATTTATACACACACAGAATGGCTTTCCATATTTCATAGCTAAATTTGTCATTAAAGAAAAATTTGGGAACTGGGGAAAGAGAGGATAAAGGGAAAAGGGGGAACTTTACTTAGTAGGAATTTTTTGGTAACCAAAAAAATAATTCGAACCGCCCAGACCGGGACTCGAACCCGGACTATTTGGTTATGCGCCAAAGGCTCTACCGGTTAAGTTATCCGAAGCACTGTCCGTAACTACTATTTATTCACCTAATTTGGTAGAGCCTCAAAACGTGAAAATCTGATGAACAATTGATAATAGCGAAAAGTTTATAAAAATCTAGACTTAGATTATGATGTAATTTTCGTTAATTTTTTTTTCCGTACAGTTTTCAGTTAGCCAATTTCTGCAAATCTTCTAAATTTTGTTAATTAATCAAGCATGGCTCAACCAGTTAAATGTATTCTATATCTTTACATTTTTATGCCCTCCACTCTGTATATCATTTTAATTTGTTCGATTTTATACTTTTTTTATTATTTCAGAGCAGCAGAATATCTGGTACGAACAGGACCTACAGTAACACTAGAAGTTGCTAAACAAGGTGCTATTTATCATGGTTTAGCTACTCTCTTATCACAACCATCACCGTCAATGAGCAGAGGTTAGTTAAGATGAAATAATTAAAAATTTATATCCAGGAAAAAATCATTATACATGATCATGCAAGACCACGTGTTAATCTCATGCATGACCATGCCTGAATATTCGCCAGACCTAAGAAAGCATGACCATGCCTTTTTAGATTCGGCGAATATTCAGGCATGACCATACATGTGCAAGCATCATCGTGCATAACCAGGTATGATCATGCATGAAGAACAATATAACGATAAAAAAAAATTTTAATGAAATGAAAAATTTTTTTTGTCCATGACGGTTTTAGTCTTTCACTATTTAGTCGTTATCAATTGTTTTTTTTTTTTTACTGAAAAATACCATTTGACATCTGGTATTTGATGAGGCTTGAACCCAGAACCCTTGAGACATGAAGTACGAACGTTAACCACTACGCTGATCCGCTTTATTACTCAGAAAGATTTTTACTACATATTATATTTTTCGTTCATTGTTACAGTGATTGAGTCTTGAGTACAATGTTATTATAGATTTAATTTTGAAGAAATTCCATTTTAATGTACATGTTTTACAAAAAAATATGTTTTTTACCAAAAAAAGTGGAATCGAAAGTATTCATTTATAAATGAATATTATACATTTTTATTTGCATCAATTTTTTTATGTAATATTTCTAATAGACCTCCAAAGATCCTAAAATTTTTAAGATTTGTTTTTTTTTTCATTTTCAAAGTTATGAGTTTTTGAATTAACAAAAAAAAATTTTTTTTGCAACACGCAAGTAAAGTAAAGATGATCAATGTTACGTTCTGGCAAATTTTAAATTAAATTTAATTTTTATAAATTAATATTTTAATAAATTAATCATTTCTCGAGGTATTTCGTAACGGAAATTTTGAAGAAGTAAAGAAAGGCTAATTTTATTTACGAGTAATTATTAACAAACGTTTTTATTTATTTTTGTGTTTTTTAAAAACTGTTTCAAAATTATATTGTATATGCTTTTTGTTTTGTAAAGTATTCTTTTACTCATTCAAATATCCGTGTCTCTATGAATTTCAGTTAATTTTAAAAACCCAGTTAGCACAAGTTGACAATCAACTAGTTGATGTTCAATGGTTTACGTCAACTTTACGTTAACTTATTAACTTTTTGCATTTGCAACAGTTTCCCAGAACTTGACTTTAACTTACGCATCAAGTTAGCGTCAATTTACTGCCGGAATTTTCTAAAAGGTTCGCTCAAAGTTAACGCGAAGTTGCAGAAAGTTAACGTTAACTTCACGTCAACAGTTATACGTACGTCAAATTCCGACAGCAGGTTTACGTGAACTTCGTTTCATTTGTGCTAACTGGGAAAGGTTGCACATGTTGATGATTTCCTCACCTGGTGTCACTACTGATGTTTTCTTTACACACACACACACACACACACACACACACACACACACACACACACACACACACACACACACACACACACACACCAGTGTTATTCCTCAACGTCTACAACATCTGCTTGAAGGAAGGGATTTTTCCTCGGAAGTGGAAACAACAACGGCTGGTACTACTTCCTAAAGGGAAAAAGCCACCGGAAGAACCGTCATCTTATCGTCCACTCTGCATGCTGGATACAGCCGGTAAGATACTAGAACGTATAATCCACCAAAGGATAGAAGCAGTTGTCGATCCACTCTTAGCAGACAATCAGTACGGATTTCGGAAAGGACGATCAACCCTGGACGCGATCAACCTGGTTGTCGGTATAGCCAAAGACGCAATCGCCGGTACCAGATGGAAGGGGGGAACGAAGAAATATTGCCTGGTTGCAACTTTAGACATAAAAAATGCCTTCAACTCCGCCAACTGGGATTGCATCATGCAAGCCCTTCAAGAGATGAACGTACCAGGATACCTACGAAGGATAGTCGCTAGCTACTTCACAGATAGAGTCCTGAGATATGACACGAAGAATGGTCCAAAGGAGTATGATGTTACTGGAGGTGTACCGCAGGGTTCTGTTCTCGGTCCACTTCTCTGGAATGTCATGTACAACGGATTGCTGAGACTGAAACTACCAAGAAATGTCAAACTGGTAGCGTACGCGGACGACGTAGCCGTAGTAATCGTCGCCAAGCATCTTGATAAGATAAAGCATATGTTCGCTATCACCTTTGAGCGAATTAACCAGTGGATGGACACAGTAAATCTACAACTGGCTAAACAGAAGACCGAGGCTGTACTTATCACTAGCAGAAAAGTGGTGGAAACGATCAATCTAAACGTCGGAGACCAAGAAATCACATCCCAACCATTCATTCGATATCTGGGAGTGATGTTCGATGCCCGACTTAACTTCAAACAACAAGTTGAACACGTGACCGCCAAAGCATCAGCAGTAGTAGCCAACCTAGTACGATTGATGCCCAACATCGGTGGCCCGAAGCCGACAAGGAGGTCATTGCTATCATCAGTAGTTACATCGGTCCTCACATATGGTATATCCATTTGGGCCGACGCACTTAAGATCCAAGAATCATGGAGGAAAGCATGTCCAGTTTACCGACTGAGCGCGCTAAGAGTAGCCAGCGCCTTTCGAACAATATCAGAGGAAGCAGTGTGTGTCATTTCCGGAACTTTGCCGCTCAGAGTCCTAGCTGAGGAAAGACGTAACCTTTACCAACGAAAGAGGACAACCGCACAAAGTGCCGAGGAACTCAGAGCTAAAGAACGGCAGAACAGCATCGCACGATGGCAATCGCAGTGGAACGCCGCGACAACAGGGAGATGGACACACCGTCTCATACCGAAGATCGACGTTTGGCTAAACCGAAGTCATGGCGAGGTCAATTACTATCTGACGCAGTTGTTGTCAGGACATGGATGTTTTCGGACGTATCTTCACCGCTTCAAGCATGATGATTCACCGGAGTGCCCGTCCTGCCCAGGAATCAATGAAGACGCGGAGCACGTTTTCTTTGAGTGCCCACGATTTTACCCACAGCGAGATGAGCTGGAGATGATCCTAAAGAAGAAAATCCAACCAGAGACAATAGTAGAAGCAATGTTGTCATCAAGAGCCTCCTGGAACGCCATCAGCACATTTGCAACAGAAGTCCTTATAGATTTGCGTTCCATCGAAAGAAGAAGAGCAAATGACAACAACTAGAAGAAAGGTAAAATAACACCTTAGCTACCAGAAGAAAGAGCAGTAGCTAGATCCTCCCCTCACGACGTAATGCCTAACGGCGGTTTCCATGAGGGATTAGGGGAAAGAGGAAAAGGGGTTTAGGGTTTAGTGGGTAGGGGCGCTAGCGTCGAGTTTTGGTATGACACTGCGTCGAGTCGCCACATATCCAGGCCAAACAACTATGCCTAGAATCCGTAAAAAGGATTCCCCCCCCCCCTTAAAACAAAAAAAAAAAAAAAAAAAAAACACACACACACACACACGGTGACATAACCACGGGAATAGTCAGGGAAGCTTTCTAGGACCTCAAAACGTCGAGATCTGATGAAAACTCGATTTTCGTAAAACGAGGTAAAAACAATAACTTCTCAATTTTTGAAAATTTTCAATTTTTTTAGCGGGAAGTTAAAAATTTAATTAAAAAATTCCACGTGTGAAAATTAATAAAAATTACAAATGAAAATTTTTAGAAGCATTTTTTTATTGTAATTGATATTTTGCAAAAATTTTTAAAATTGACAGCTGACGGCTAAGTTCAGTATTATAAAAATACGTATTTAACGCTTCAGACCTGATCATACTTGAACAGACCTGATTATGCCTGAATATATTTAAATATTCAGGTATGGTCGGTCATTGTCAGGCCTGAAGAGATCGGTCATTGTCAGACATGAACATATATAAACAGGCCTGATCAGACATGATCATGGCTAATTTCAGGTCTGATCATACATGAAAAAAGAAAAGTTAGGTAAAACCAAATGTGCATGCCTTAAGTGATCATGTCATACGTATGTTATTTAAATTTTTTTAATTTGCCACGTATTATTTATGACGTGAACAAAACGTCCTCTCGTGTTCGGTTATACCAACTACTTACAAGTCGATACGCATGCATACGTTGGCTCGGTCGCAGAGTCACTGTGAGAACTCTGTTTAGTAAAAAATAAAACATATGGCCGACCAAAATGGGAAAATTCGATGTGAGTGCCAATCAAAATGTTTTAATTACAACTAAACGAAGAAATATCAAGCTTTGATATTGCATAGGGTTCTTCATTAGAGCTTAATGACATGGCTGAAAAAAAATGAGTCCTAAAATTGTATATATTTTTAGATTTCTTGACCACACCATCATATTCTGATAGTTATTTCCACTAAAGTTTTAAAAAAAATTTTAAAAACGGGTTTTATCACTAAAATTGATAATTAATTTACTAAGCAGTGTTTTTAATTAGTTCAGTAATTACTCTTCTTGCCATCAAAGTATTTTTTCAACATTTGTACGAGGATTATGGATTAAAAATACAATTTCTCTTGACGAGATAGGAAACTTGATCTTTAGGCCCCAGTAGAGCTATGCCTTATAGCGCATTCGCGCTTAACTTAAGACATGCAATATTCAGTATTATCTATAATATATTCATCAATTTTAAAGTTTTTTTTTTGTCTTATAAATTTCAGGTATAAAACTTTCATTAAAAATTCAAGCTTTTGCATACATTTTTATATTTTTCATGTCGAAATTATGATCTTTCATCAATTTGTTTTTTGTAGTTGTAAGTTTCATATGATCTCTTCTTTTCCAATTATGTGATGATTTATTATATCAACTGATGACTCAGAACTTTTTTTATTGATTCATCTTTTGAGTGCACGAGAAAAATTATTTACATATTTGTATACATATATTATTGTACATAGAATTATACATAAATATATATTGGAGCTATGAATAATTACGTATGATTATACTGTCGTCGTCATTGATTTGTAACGGTTGGCAATGATTAGAGTAAAATAAAAAATTCTCAATTGGGACATCTCTCACTAAAAATTTCAATTAATAATATGTTTGGAAAATAAAAAAAATAAACGAAACTATGAAGAAAATTTACATAAAATAAATAATTGTGAGCTCAGACAAACATAATTATAGAACTTTAACCAAAGAAAAAGTACTATACATAGAGATAATTAAAAATAAAAAATTCCTTTATTGTAAATCACCAGAGAAATAATTTGGATATTTAAAAATATACAAATAAAATATTTCAAATAAATTTGATATTTCAATTAAAAGAAAATCAATGAAATATCAGTCTCCTGATAATTACAGTCTTAAAAATAAACAATATCAAATAACTATAGCTAAATATAAAGAGATTTACTAAAATATTAGATCATATCATTATACAAAATTAAAATTGAAAAGGCCTAAAATTATAAAATAGTCCATCAAAGCAATTTAAATTTTTAAAAAATGGAAATATAAACAGAAGAAACAAAGGAAATTAAAAGTAAAGTTCTCCGAAGAAGATGTCTCGGTGCAGAGTTTATTACCCTTGAATAATTGTTTTTATCTGATCCCCACACTTATTTACATAAAAATGATTTTTTTTTTTTATTAATCCCGTAAACTTAATTTTGAATTATCCAAAAAAAATTAAGTTCCTACTTTTTAGTTTGGTTTTATGTTAAAGCGTGTTTTTTTGAACGATTACTTATTTTTTAATTTTTTAATTTATAAATATTGCATTTTTTTTTTTGTTTTCTTTAATGAGAGATGTCCATATTGAGAGATTTCCGAATTTTCTTGTCCATAATTAGAGATGTTCATTTGTAAAGCTTTTCTATATTCAGAGTTGTTCATTTGTGTAAGTATATGTCAAATAACCTTGATGTCTTTTACTCGAATTGTCTGAATTTAGGTTTGTCATTATTTTTTAATTTCCTTTGTTTCTTCTGTTTATATTTCCATTTTTTAAAAATTTAAATTGCTTTGATGGACTATTTTATAATTTTAGGCCTTTTCAATTTTAATTTTGTATAATGATATGATCTAATATTTTAGTAAATCTCTTTATATTTAGCTATAGTTATTTGATATTGTTTATTTTTAAGACTGTAATTATCAGGAGACTGATATTTCATTGATTTTCTTTTAATTGAAATATCAAATTTATTTGAAATATTTTATTTGTATATTTTTAAATATCCAAATTATTTCTCTGGTGATGTACAATAAAGGAATTTTTTATTTTTAATTATCTCTATGTATAGTACTTTTTCTTTGGTTAAAGTTCTATAATTATGTTTGTCTGAGCTCACAATTATTTATTTTATGTAAATTTTCTTCATAGTTTCGTTTATTTTTTTTATTTTCCAAACATATTATTAATTGAAATTTTTAGTGAGAGATGTCCCAATTGAGAATTTTTTATTTTACTCTAATCATTGCCAACCGTTACAAATCAATGACAACGAGTGTATATGGATAAATATGTATGGATAAAATATTATTTTAATGGAGGGAAAAAAAACAAATAGTCGTTCAAAACAAATCACCTTAGCATGTAATTTATAATTAATATACTTAATTTATTAGCTATGGAACTTTTTTGACTATATGGATATATCATGTATAAGATTTAAAACTATTTGAAAAAGTTTGAAAGATAACCTACCATCAAAGTAATTCATTAGGTCAACAGGTAGAGGGTCAATCTAGAGAGCGCGAAGTCTACAGTTCGAATCCTGCTCGACCCGGAATATTTGTTTTATTACAGACCTGGCCTGGTCAGATATGATCAGACCTGTTCATGCCCGGTCATCTTTCATGCCTGATCAGATCTGAAGACTCATGCCTGTTCATGTCTGACCGGGCTTAAATTTTTCTTCCCGGGGAGTATGAAAACTGAAATTCTTACCATTTTTTAATTTTTAATTTCGATTTTCAGAGATTGTGAGACGAACTTTTTGTCCCTATTTGAATATCAGCGAAACGATTTTTGTTTCTATTTAAGTCTATCGTTTTCAATTTAGAATTTTTTTTCATCATACTATACCTCGTACTATAAATGATTAAGTTTCTTCTTTAAAAGTTTATTGAATCAAATCTATAAACAGAAATTTTTATAAAACTCATGTCAAATCACATTTAATAAATACCGTTGTTCAATAGTTTTACAGTAGGTTGCAATTTTTATCGATTACAACGAAACCAATTCAAATAGCGATTTTCAAAAAGTTTTTTGTGTAAAAAAATCAAAATTTATTAGAAAGTGAGTTATCCAAATTAGTAATAAAAAATATCGAGAACTGCATAATATACCTTTTGATCACGTCGACAGTCAAAGTGTGAAATTAATCGTTGATAACTTATCCTAATAGTGAAATGTGTGTGTAATTGTGCATGATTCATGCTTGGTCGTGCTTAAATCATGCATGATTTTTGCTAGAAAAATTACTCATATAAGCGAAAGCGTATACTATGTCAATTATTATAATACAATCTACACACATACTTACACATAAACTGGACTTATTCTCACTTGTGCTCAGCTTGTATAAACACACTTTAACTTCTTACGTCCTTTCATAAGTTATTTGTATCAGATTTTTACGAAAAAAAAAAAAAAAAAAAAAAAAAACAGTTGTATTCAAAACTGACTTCGGTAATTAAGCTTGTTTATAATAGGTTTAATTTGTAACGTAGAATTTTCCTCATGGTAGATGTTCACGGCAGTCCATACTTCACTACGTTACATTTCGTCCATCTCGGCCATCTCTCGATCCTCCAGGAACCCCGACGGGCGCCAGCCGACTTTTCTTTCACCGGTATCGGCAACCGGGATACGAGAAATTTAAATTTTTAAGTCCCTAGAAGACCAAGAGCGACCTCGACGGTAACGGAATACCTCGGTGTCGCTCAGTTATGCTGGTTATGGAGAGAGGGTCGCGATTCAGTCTTTCAGAGGAAGTATTTTCCTTACAAGTGGGACTAAACGGTATCTGGCTCACAAATCGGTGCTTTGAAAACTAAAATCCATTTTTGCACAAGATGTCTTGAGTTATTTATATATAAATCTTGAACCAGTTCTTTTTACATAAACTTGAGCAAGACCCATATGTAGAAAAAGACACTAGCGACTTAGGGATTTTGGTCAAGACGCTGGCACCAAAATCTTGCTCAAGTACATGTTACTTGGGTATATCTATATGTTTCGAACTTTTTAATCTAATAACAGAGACTACATCCTATTAATTTCTTCTGACCATTTTTCCCTCTTCATTTTACCATATATGACTGCAGTCGTCTTACTTTTGACTGTATCTGCATTTATTTATGCTTCAGTTGAGCACAATAACTAAGAAAGAGCGCAGAAAATTCATTCAGTATAGCCGGCTTATTAAATAGACCTCGGAACTATTAAAGTTTTATTAGTATTAGTAAATCATCACAATATTAGAGTTGTATTGTGATATAACTTCAACAGGGGTCACACTGATAGAAAAGTTAGCTTCACTCAAAGAGAAAAAATTTTATAATAATGAAAACAATAAATTTCTTGAGTCGAGAAAAAAAATTCTTGAGCTAAGATAAAATTCTTGGTTTAAAAAAAAACTTTTTGACTCAAGAATTTTTTCTCTTGTCCCAAGAAATTTATTGTTTTTCTTGTAGTAGTCTTGGTTAAAGAATTGTTGTTTTTAGTCAAGCTACCTTTTTTACCAGTGCGTATATTTTTTTTTGCTCGACGGGCAGAAAGCGTCAACTTTCGGCCCGCTGCGCTAAACGAAATTGCCGCTTCCTGCCTTCGTCGAGCAAAAAAATAGTATACACTCCACGGGAAGTAAATAAGAAAGCCTCAGATCACATGTTTGTTGACCTCGGCTTCGCCTCGGCCAACAATTACATGTGATCTGAGACATTTCTTACTTTACTTCCCTAGGTGTGTAATATACTATTATTTTAAGTGAAAAAAATAAAGTGATACAATTAAAAGATTTGATTTAACGAATTTTATCATGTCGAAATGATAATAAAAAATTTCTAAAAGTAGAATCATCCATTTATTCAACTTCATTCAAATAACCTTCCTTTATTGAAATAAAAATTTTCTGATTAACACTATATAACTAATTCTCATTCTCATTTTAATGCAGCATCTACATTGTGCTCTATATCATTATAATGCTTTACTAACGCTTTACTAAATTTTCTAATATAGCGCTTAAGGTACGACCAAAATCAGAATATGCAGACGCACCTCAAGTATTTGATGAAGTACAACCATCAACTTCACGTTCAATGGGAAATTTGATATCAGCAAGAAAAGAAATAACCACTCAGGAGGATTCAGTTGATTGGCATCGTGAGTCGGAAAATTATCTAACTGGTACGACAATGTTGTTTTGTCCTTAGTTAACCATAGTTAACCGTGCAAAAATTATTAAGGTAAAGTACCCAGTACTTGAACACTTATAAAAATGGGACCAGTACTTGAACAGACTTTTCGAATTGTTGTAATACAAAATCCGTATATTTATTATGAGTAATGTGCTCATGTTATAATTATTCAATGACACAGTAATTGATTTCTGTAAGTTTTTTCAATTATAAATCAAAACAAATATATTTTTGTTAACTTAAAAGTTGACATGTCGAGAATAGCCAATAGATGCTATTTTTTTCATTAAAAAGGTACTAAACCGTGAACCGAACAATCAGTAAAAAAAGCGGTATATCATCATTTTAAGTAAAAAAAATAATTGTACCACCCAATGAAATAGTCTTTTCTAAATAATACATATTTTTGCAAAGACATAAACTATAATTTTTATATTAAGTTTTAGCGCCTAACTATACCTCCAAATTTTCAAATAATTTTAACCTTTTACTCTACCGGGCCGTATAATTTTAACAGCAGTCTAACTTCTAATATATTTATAGATTAGAGATCAGCATTGTGATTTGTATTAATTACTACAAATTAAATAAGTTTTATAGCTAAAATGAGTGTACCTAGTTAAAAATTATTGAACGTTTTGAATTGAGTTTTTTCGATTCATAAAAAATGTAATTAAAAAATTAAATACAAATATTTCTCATTTTTAAATGAACATATTAAATATTCATAGTATTATTTTCAATATTAATCAATAATATATTACAATTTTTCTGATATTCCAATAAAACGTTGAAAATTTTTGCTGTGCCTGTTGCCATATATTTTATTAGTTCAACTACTGCTCCCGGAGTGTTCAACGGTTCCGTAACATTTAAACCGCAGACAATTCAACCGCGACAGTTCAACTGCGACATTTCAACCGGTGACAGTTCAACCCAAAGACAGTTAAACCGGCGACAGTTCAACCGTAGGACTGTTCAACCGACGACAATTTTGAATTGTTAAATCGTATCCGCAAACTTATTATTATTTTAAGTAAAATAAATAATGTACAATATAATTCACAAAAAATATCAATATTTATTAATTTAATTACAATGTTATTATAGCTGCAATACTGTGGAGATATTGTAATATTCCATTAGAATCATAATTTGTAACAATGTTTTTCAGCCTATAATCAATATCTATGTAAACCTTTTTTTTTTTTTTTTTGAAGCAATCGGTATACCTGTATTCGATTGGACTAAAAAACCTTGTGTTTATTCGATATTAGACCAACACAGACGCAGGTAATCGTGTTGCGCCTTTTTAACATGGTTTTTGTGTGTGATTATTCGATATTAGACCAACACAGACGCAGGTAATCGCGTTGCGCTTTTTTTACATGGTTTTTGTGTGTGTTTATTCGATATTAGACCTACACAGACGCGGGAAATCGTGTTGCGCCCCTTTAACATGGTTTTTGTGTGTGTTTATTCGATATTAAACAAACACAAACGCTGGTAATTTTGTTGGGGATATTTTTTCGGGGGATGAAAACGCATTACCGACGCATCTTGTTAGTATAATGAGCTTTTTTTTCATGAGTTTTAACGGGTTGAACTGTCGCCGGTTGAAATGTCACGGTTGAACTGTCGCGGTTGAATTGTCTGCGGTTTAATAGTCGCGGCACCGTGTTCAACTACTGCGGCTGGTCAAAATTGATTGTTCAACTACTACTCCTTTCAGAGTCTATCTTGAAAACGTTGTCAAAATATCCTATATATTAAAATTGATGGTTGATTGAAGTTAGCTTAGTATCGAAATAATTCGAAAACATGGACCCTGATTCCTTATTGGTTCAGGATTAGAGCACGCGCGTATGCACGCAATTTGAATTCCTAGTCAATATTCAATTATTTGCGTTACTTTGCGCTTCAATCAATTCAAAATTATTGATATTTCCATGAAAATCACTTATTTGAACTAATAATTACATCTTTATATATTAAAAAGAGTCAAATACGTTTTACTTTGAAACCTGTTCAACTACTGGGTACTTCACCTGAGTAAGTGAAAAGTTGAAAAACTAATTGTTTTCTCACTTTTGATTGATTATTACGTAACTCATTTTTGTGGAATAGCTTTACTCTTTATCCTTAACTGTTATTCGAATATCACTTATTAAAAAATATCTGAAAAATAGTCGACCTTGCATTGTTTTTAAAACTATTTCTAATTTTCGAACTCAAAGATATACGGAAATGTACTTAATCGCATGTTAGAATTAGGATGTAAATAATAATTCCTCCCTTAGATATAAGATTATAGATATTCAACGGAAAACATCGATCACATCCTTGATAGGTGTGTCTATAGTATCAAAGAATCCCTTTTTTTTTTTAAATCAATATTATTTGAGCTAATATAATATTTACCAACGATAAAGTATGAAAATATTACAAGAGTACAATAATTTATTTTTTTTGCGTATGAGAAATAGAAATAACGTTTATATTTAAAACAAGAAAATAAATAATTGTAAAAAAGAAGTTCGTATTCACAAAAACGTTGAAAAAGGTTTCTTAGATAGTTCAGATGTTAATCTCTTGATGCGATTAAATTATCCTCAAGACATGAAAAAATCAAATCTAGGTTTCTAAAGGTTTCATTGAGTCTCTAACGGATTTGGAATAAATTCTTGTATCCAAATGTCATGAAAACAAACTTAAATATACCAAAAAGAGTTACAATATCTTTTTTCTCGATATTTTTTAACGTGACGAAAAATTGAAAATGCTTTGGCAAAATCAATTATTAAAAATATTAATTTCCCGTGTAGATATGTAGCGAGATCATAGCTTTATCACAGTGCATATCTGTAATAGGGTTTAACTGTTCGTTAATGTTACTAAAATTTTATTCGAAAAATAACTGAATTGAATAATGCTTCTAAATTTGATATAATAGTTAAAAACTATGATAAACAAATTAATTTGAACCTAAAATCGATGGTATAATTAAAACAATTAAGTAATGAATTAAAATACTAAAATTTTAATTGTTCAAAATTAAATAATTAATAATGATTAAATAGCATTTGAAAATATATTTTCAATTTTTATTCAGGAGTAGTACTCTAATTTCATATATTTAGTATAGAAAACTCAATATATAATTTCTCATTTAATAATTTTTGTATCTTGTATTTGTCTAGGACCACGACGTATGAGTGAACGGGATATTCCATCACAATTTCGCCATGAATCTGCTACTTCTCAAATTCATAGCAGCAAATCAGTTCCTGCTCTGCATAGTGAGTATATTTTTGTATACTTTTACCTATATATTTTCGTTTTCAGAAAGTAAAAATTATCAATCGTTGCAATTTCTTTTTTTTTTTTTTTTTTTATGGCATGCTATAAGTTACCGATTCCGTGAAACTCCATTTTACCGTTTTGTTTTGCACCTTCCATAACGCGAAGCGGTTGCGGTAGTAATTTATTTTCAACATGTCAAGGTTAAGCAATTTTGTGATTTTTAAATGCTTTTATCACAACCATATTGCATTTATACAGTAATATAAGCAGACATATATCATGAAAACACTCGAAATAATCTACCTTATATTTTCTGAAAAAAAAAAAAAAAAAAAAAAAAAAAAAAAAAAAAAAAAAAATATTTTAGATTGCTACTTTAAAAGAAAATTTTTTTGAAAAATTCACATGGACGTCCGGATATCTGTATGTAATTTTTCGTATGTAGTCATGATAACTTCCGAAAAAATGGACATATCGAGACCATTTCTTTATTGGCATAAAAATAACATCAACTGGTATCGTATTGTAGAAGGCTGTATAATTCGGAATCATTTAATTATAATTAGGGCCAGGATTTTCGCAGCTATTCAAATGACTGCTCATATGCTTAACCTTAAAATTGAACAACTGAAAAAACGCGAACTTTATAATTAATAAAAAACTAAAATCGATTGGTCTTTGGTATAACTATATGTATGTAAATATTTGCGGTAAATATGCCGGAAAATATTTGAATCTAAAATTAAAACAATTTGCTGAATTGTCCATATAATACAAATACTTAATACATACGCTTATTTTATTTTGAAAGTTAGTAGTACGACTTATTTTCTTTATAAAAATTGAATGAGCGTTATGAGGCGTGCACTTACGAAATTCTCAAACTTTTTTCTTCTTTTGGTGGCTAAATACTCATTGATAGTACTTTTTTATACGACCAGACACACGTAAAATGGAAATCTAATTTTCAAAAGTAGCCATAACATTATCTTCTTAATAGCTCATTTTTGTCTGAGCCCTAAATTGAATATATTAATTATTTAAGTAGACATTATGTTCGGTAATTATATAGAAGTGAAACCGCACATATTTTCATTCATAAAAAATCGAAAAATAAAGATATTCACAAATTTTTTTTCTTCATACCTCGGTCGAAAGTACGTACTTTCGTCCCTAATGGCAGAGATGAAAGTTTAACATTTACTCCCTGCGAGAAGTACACGCGCGCCTTCTGTAACGGCGGGAGGAAAGAATTTCTCATGCGTAACTACACTCGTAACTAGGGACTATTTATTCTGTCGCTATAACAAATTGTTAACCGCTGTCATTTCTGTTGCTACCTCTAACCTTAAAAATAATTATCAATATTGTTTTGTTGTCTATTAATTTAATATTAAAGTATTATTAAAGTCAATTCAATACCTTTACCAGTAAACTATCGTCAGAATACTTATCTACAAATTTAAATTTGAATAATCAAATTATGAATTATCCAAACTGTATACCCGGGAAAAAATGATCAGATCTGATCAGATATGAAAAGGCATGAGTCTTCAGGTCTGATCAGATATGAAAAATGACCGGGTCTGATCAGACCTGGCCAGGCATGTTCATGACTGATCAGACCTGTTCATGTCTGACTCGATCAGGTCCATAAAAAAAAAAAAAAAAAAATTGGTGCCGACGGGGATTCGAACCATGTACGTTGCGCTCTTCAGACTGATACTTCACCTGTTGACCCAATGACTCATCTTATCTCTAATGTACCTTTCAAAATACTTTAAGTAATTTAAATTTTATACATGACTTATCCTTATAGTTAACGGAGTTCTATACTTAATTTATTAATTATTAATAATTAATTATACACAGTAAAAAATTTCGCGTCATTGCGTCAAAAAATTTCGTGATAAAAATTTTTATGTTAAATATTTAACACTTTTTTGTGTTAATTTAACAAAATAAATGTTAAATTTACACATAAAAGTGTTAAATATTTAACACAAAAATTTTTAACACAAAATTTTTTGACGCAATGACGCAAAATTTTTTACTGTTTATATTAGAGTGATTTATTTGGGACGGGTATGTATTTTTTTCGATCCATTAACATATGGTTCTCTGTAAAGTAAAAAAAAAATTTCTTCAAGGTTTATTCCGCAATTATAATTTTATTGTTTTCTTTTAAAATTGAAGTTTTTTTTAATTAAAACGTATAGGAAATGAAAAATTATTTGTGTGTTCTACAATTTAGCAGCTTTTGACACTACTGCAATGGACCAAGGCGGTAGCTTAAAATAATAACAGACACCTTGAAAAGACTTATCGCCTATCGATATCAACTGATATATTTTGGTATTTTCATGCTATCAAACTCAAACTTTTAATAAATAATCTTATTTTTCGCGTATTCAATAGAACACAGTAAAAAATTTTATGTCACTGCGTCAAAATTCATCGTTAAAAATCATCGTTTTGGCATGGAAAATTAAAAAGTTCATGCTTATATAAGCCGAAATTTTAGATGAAAGTTATACATTTAAAATTTATAAGGGGATAGAAACTGATACGTCATACGGAACAAATTAATTTTAAAAATAGAACTGCAGTCTATAGTTCGATAAAATTTTTCTTCCAGACTTAAAATATCATTTAAGAGGGCAAATCATGCATGAACAGTTCTTGTCAGCTGATATATGGAGTTTTAATCCTTATCTATTTTAGGCTAGATCAGACATGATTAAACATGGACAGGTCTGATCAGGTCTGAGCGTATTTAACGCTTTAAACATGAACAGGCATGGACAGGTCTGATCAGGTCTGAGCGTATTTAATGCTTCAGACATGAACAGGCATGAACAGACATGAGCAGGCATGAACAGGCTTGATCAGGTCTGATCAAGTCTGAGCGTATTTAACACTCCAGACATGAACAGGCATGGACAGGTCTGATCAGATCTGATCAGGTCTGAGCGTATTAAATGCTTCAGACATGAACAGGCATGAACAGACATAAGCAGGCATGATCAGGTCTGATCAGGTCTGAGCGTATTTAACACTTCAGACATGAACAGGCATGGACAGGTCTGAGCATATTTAACGGTTCGGACATGAACAGGCACGGACAGGTCTGATCAGACCTAATTTCAGGCCTGATCAGGTCGGATTTCAGGCCTGATCAGATATGAACAGGTCTGATCAGTCCTGATCATTTTTTCCCGGGTATTTAGTGGAGATACAATTTTTAACTGCTCTAATATCAACTTTGAAAACTGTGTTTTTTATGGAAGTATTATTAATAATTGTGATCATTCAAGTGAAAATGAAAACGATAAAAAAAACGCAATAAGAGTTTTTAGCTTATAAGGTAAAAAATTGTAAAAAATCCAGTTATTGACACTGGCCTAGTTATTGATACTTGCAATTTTATTTTGATTTTTAAAAATTTTAAATTTTTATTTTAATTAAAAAAACAAATCAAATCTAATAAATTAATGAATTTAATTTTTGAATTATAAATTTTATAGTAATTGGTTTTTTGAGAACATTTTATTTTTTTAATTAGAATAAAATTGCAAGTGACAAACAACTAGGCCAGTGTCAATAACTGGGTCTTTTACCTTAATATGTTTTGTTTTATAAATTTTATAATAACTAATATAATTTTTTAAACTAATGAAAATAAAAACATCTTTGATAAATGAAATTAATTTATTTTTAAAAAATACACGGAAAAAAGAAAACTCGAAAAATTACAGTATATAATGCAACGTGGTGCTTCGTGATGAAAACTGGAAAAATTACAGTTTCAGATTGTAATTATTACAGATTTTATAAAAATTACATTGTAGAATGTAATATTTACATTGAAAGCTCTGAAAATTACACTCAAAAATTGAATTTAGAAAAATGTTATTTCAAACTGTAATTTTTCTAGTTTTGATTACGACGGGACCGATTTTAAATTTTATACTGTAATTATTTCTGTTATCTTTTTTCCGTGTATGACCAGACTTGACTCTTCGAATGTATTTGATGCCTGCCCCCACGACCAGCAGCACTCGCTTCGCTCGTGCCGCAAATGTCGGGGCAGGCATCAAAAACATACTTATCAACATTTAAAGTTAAAAAAAGTATAATTAATAACGTACTTTCGACCGGCTACGAAGAAAAATCGTATACACTACACGGGCCATAAGTTGAAATCTCGGTCCTGCGCGTCATGATGCTCTCGGCTTCGCCTCGGGCATCATGGGCAAATTCAACTTTCGGCCCTTGTAGTGTAATATACTATTTTAACATGTTATACTCTGCGAAATTTCGACTTTTGATCGAAAATTTAAAGTTCATGTATTTGTTATTCAACATTAAAATATTTCTTTTAAAAAAGAAAATTTGTCCATATGTTAATTTAAAGATTTTTACCATTTTGGGGAAATACATTTCATAATATATTGAATAACATGGGATAGTCATGAATGTCACTCATTCGAAAAAATTTCGAAAAATTGAAAAATTTTTTTTCTTCTTTTGTTAGAGTACTAACGTAAAAAGTTAACACTCATTTGACTGTAGCGTAGCGCATAAACGTATACGGAAAAAAGTAAACTGTAATATTCACTCGGATTCCGGTTAATTTTTATAGTTTCAAACAGTAAAGCGGACATCGGGGTGGCAAAAATATAAATATTACAGAACTTAATGTAGAAAGTATAAAAGCCACAATTTATAATTTAATATCCAAAATAAGTGATTAGTAGCTGTCACTATAGTAAATAACGACTCTTTCATCTTAAAAAATTACAGTTTCAAACAGTAAAAATTGCCATTTCAATATATAGTCGATACTATGAGGAGAAGGGGAACTCAGATGAAAGAGAAGGGGGTCTCACTCTGGGAGAATTTAACATTTGAAACAGTAAAAATTATACTTTTAAAATATACATTTTACCAGTCCAAGCAAGTCAATAATTACAGTTTGATTTTTAGCGTTGCGTTTAAAATTTACCATTTTACTTTGTAAATATTGACGTTGCTTGTATTAGAAATTTACTAACTTTATTTTATACTTTTTACATATCATAAGATCATTTTTTAGGTACGAAATAATAAATATCAAAGTCTGAATTATTAATTATTATACTTTAACATTTTAGGCATTTACATAGCGAATATTACTGTACAAATGGTATTTTCTTCCATGTAAAGAGTAAATTATAACGTTTAAATGGTAAATATTATAAAGTGAATAGTAAAATCATGATTTTACTGTTTGAAATGGTAATTTTTAGCAGTTGATCATTACTTATTATAAATCGACTGTTATTTATTACAGTTTACTTTTTTCCGTGTATCCTTGAAAGATAAATAAAATATACTTTTGTTTTTTATCATGAAATTCTACAGATGTCAAATATAGCCACAGCCTATTTTCATTTTAGCGCCGTACTTGAGCACACTTACATTTTTTGAATTAATAAAAAAATTAAAAAAATTATTTTTTTTTTATTTTGGGTTATTAACAATACTTTTTTTCTACGTGAACTTTTTCTATAAAGGTGTTGACGCAGAAAATAAGCAACTGCAAGCCCAACCATGTCAACACGAAATGTTCAATCCAGGATACAGCAGAACGTCATCTAGTAATAGTACAACACCACCAGTTCAACCGCCGCCTATGCCATCTATGAATGGCGCTTCGTCTCTGAGATCACGTTCAAGTAACAACCTTCACGAACCAACAAAAATGACTCATTTGCCTCTTTCCGGTTTGATGAATCGCCAGCGATCTTCACCGAATTTGAATCCAAGTCAATCATTTGGAAACACTTTGAACAATATTCAGAATAATGAAGCTGAAAGATTTTATCAAAACTTAAGCGTCTATAGACATCAAGATCCAACAGTAAAACAATTAGGTCCTTACCATACATCAGTTGATCGGTAATTAATTTATATACATTTATTTTTATAGATTTCAACTTAAAATTTTGTTAGGATTAGGAGTAATTTTCAGCTACTAATTAAAATAATCTTATGTTTAGAAATTCAATGTACACGCCAAAGCAGTTGAAAGGCTCTCAAAATTCATTAAATAATCCAATTTTGGATGTAAACCAAGGAAAAGATCGGCCGCTTTCAGCATATGTTTCTCCAGACCAAATAAATTACAATGCTTATCAAATTCCTCAAGCAGGATCTCTTTTGAAAACACAATCGTCGAGAGATATAATTCGTCAAGAGGCTAAATTACAAGAAATGAAAGAAGAAGTGCGACGCCGTGAGTTAAGGGCAGGTGCAATATTAAGTAGTCAACATCAAACCAATTCTCTCAATATGCGACCTACTACTTCTCAAACCAATATTGGTATTTATAAGCAAACAAGTTTAGTACCAAATCTCGATTTGAATTCTCCAACTTACAATACAAAACAAATAAGTTCAAATTATGGGTCATCTGATCCTCAACACAACCAATATATTTTATACAACAAACAACTGATTTCGAACCAATATACTTCCATTTCGAAAAAGAATGACGCATCTTGTTCTAACCAACAAATTACTGAATTAGACAAAGAATATGATGCAGATCTCAGTCGACCAATTACAGAATATAATCAACAATTAGGACTTTTTAATAAGCCTCAGTTTTTAAATAATTCATCTAATGTGAATCATCAACGTAATATTAATGAAAATCCATCTAATCAAATGCATTACGAAAATAATATCAATAAAGAATCCTTACCTCTACATTCAATTCTTGAAAAAGAATATAAAGAAAGACATCCTCCTCCTCCACTTAATACTTCAACTCATCCATTTAATATGAAACAAATCGATTCCAGGTAAATAAGTTATAATACAAATTTGGAGGTATAAGAACTAATAGTGTATAGGTGACAATAAAACAAATTTTTGAACAGAAACTAATTTTGAACTAAAGAAATATTTTGGATTTATAAAAATCATATAGAACGAAAAATTACTATTTATTTGTCACTTATATCTTTTATATTTCTTACTCCTTCATTTATTATTATGTTGAATTCTTCATAAATTAACGTACTTTATATTTTTTATAGGTATACTTCTGGTGGACAAGAAGTCCCAAAAGGAAGTTACTATTCAACAACCAATTCAAGTCAACAAAATCGACAGCATCAATACAATGCCACTAATCCATGGCAACGGGAAGAACGAGAAAAAGAACAAGCACGACGACGAGAAGCTGCAAAATTATGGCGAGATCAACAAATTGCTGAATTGAATTCACTTTCGCACAGAACACAACAACAAGAAGAACAACTTCGAGCTCTCCAATTAGAAAGAGACTTTCAAAAAAGAGCTGAAGAAGCTGCAGCTCAACAAGATGAAGATGAAGAAAGTAATGATCTTGATAATCAAAATATACCATGTGTCCAAGGATTGTTAAAAATGGCAGCAACTCCAGAGAAAAATTACCCGTCAATTCAGCCAAATACTTTATCACGAACAAATCTAGCTAATCAATCAATTAGGGGAACGAATTCATCTCAGTCAGCGAGTCATCAATTGAAACTACCTTTTAATTCCTTACCTATCGTAACATCTCAACAAGATCTAATGAAATATGGAAATGTAAGTTTACATGATAGTTCGAATATAAATTTACAACATATTTCAAACATAAACGATTTTAAACAAGTTTCTACATCTTCAACATATAATTCACCACCAGTTTTTGGACAGCTGTCAAATAATATGAAAATGAATACTCAACTTCAGATGCATGAAGAACAAGAAAGAAATCAACGAATGGATGAATACAAAGACGAAGAAATTGATTATGACGGTAATCATCGAAAGAATGAAGAAGATACAAAACACAGTCAACAACAATATCAAAAAAATCAAACAAATCCAAAAAATCAACAACAGTTGTATACAGAAATGTTAAAATTGGATAATTTATATATTAATGATGGAAACGAAGCACCAGTACCACCAGAACGGGGTTCCAGTTATACTGTTATGTCTCAACAAAATGTTTTAAGATCATCTAATGCTGCTACAATTTCATCGTCAATCGGATCTCACCAAGCTTCCATTAAAAGAGTCTCTTTCCATGACTCTAATGCTAATATTGAAAACTTTTCAAAAAATAGCATCATCTCAAATTTATCGTCGCCTTACAGCATGGGCACTATAAAAGAGGATTCTAATGTAAGTTTTAATTTATCATTTCTTAAATATTGTCTTATCAAAAAATTAATAACCATATATTCATATATATACAAAAAATTTTGATAAGATTCGAACAATAAATCTAGAACTTATACAAATACAGACTCTTATCCTACGTACGACAGAAATCAGTAAACAAAATTTTCATTTTCTTATTTACGTAATTTCGATCAAAAATTTTTAATTTTTTTGAACTTTCAAAATTCAATTTTTTAACTTTCCGCTCTGAAAATTTTCAAAAGTAGGAAGTTATAGTTTTCGATCCAATTTTGAGAATACAAGTTTACATCAGATCTCCAAATTTTGAGGTCCTAGGAAGCCGTTGCGACTATTTCCGGCTAGACGTCCGGCCGTGTGTGTGTGAGTGTGTAAAAAAAAATTTTGCTGCACGATATCATTAGAACGAATCAACCGATCGAGATGAACGACACGGCGTTCGAAAGTATTCATTGAGATTTCAAGCTGATTAGATTTTCATGTCAATCGGTCGAGTCGTTTCAAAGATATTCAAAAAATAAAAACCAACAAAAAAATTAGCAAAACAGTTGACCCTAAAGGTCATCCCTGCAACTTCCCGCAAATTTCATATCTAAGTGCTTAAAATTGCACTTATGACGTTTTTGAGCTCTCCGAGCTCAAAAGTCTTGTAGAAGTTGAATAAAACACTATTATTTAAATTTTCAAACTGCAATTACTTTTGAATAAATGAATCGATTTTCACTGCGATGGTGTCTGTATGTATGTATATATGTGTGTATGTGTGTGTATGGATGTATGTAAACCTTTCATAACTTTTGAACGGCTTGATCGATTTGATCGCGGTTGGCGCCATTCGAAAGAACTTGACCAAACTTAGATTTTGAATCCAATTTGGACTGATTCGGACCGGTAGATTTTGAGAAATCTCAAAAAACTACGAAAAAAAATTAGGAAAACGGTTGACCCTGAAGGCCATCCCTGCAACTTCTCGCTACTTACGTAATTAACCGCTCAAAATCGCATATTACGTTTTTGAGCTCTTCGAGCTCAAAAATATAATTTTCGTGTAGTTTTGAGCTCTCCGAGCTCAAAAGTCTGATAGAAGTTTAATAAAACACTATTTTTTGAATTTTCAAACAGCAATAATTTTTGAATGAATGTACCGATTTTTTCGCGGTTGGCGGCATTCCACGCAGTTTTTCAAATTCTATAATATATTTTCAAACACAAATTGATCAGACTGGAAATTTCGGTGTAATTCGAAAAAAACACTTTTTTCGATTTCTTTCGTCAACGATAACTCACGAAGAGATCAACCGATTTTGACCGACTTGGTGGCGATCGACGTGGTTTTTCGATGTTAAAAGCTGATTAGTTTTTGGAATTTATCGGTCAAGCCGTTTGAAAGTTACTAAAAAAAAACTATATTTGAAAAATTTTTTTTTCGCAGTTTTTTAAGATTTCTCAAAATCTTTGGTCCGAATCGGTCCAACTTGTATTCAAAATCTAGGTTTAGTCGAATCCTTTCGAATGGCACCAACCGCGATCAAATCGGTCAAGCCGTTCAAGAGTTATGAAAGGTTTACACACACACACACACACACACACACACACACACACACACACACACACACACACAGACATACAGACACCATCGCGGGAATAGTCAGGGAAGCTTCCTAGGACCTCAAAACATCGAGACCTGATGAAAACTCGATTTTCGAAAAACGGGGTAAAAACAATAACTTCCCAATTTTTGAAAATTGTCAATTTTCTTAGCGGGAAGTTAAAAATAGTATCAAATGTGGTTTTTTTGGAATAACTTTTCAACGGCTCTACCGATCAATTCCAAAAACTAATCAGCTCAAAAAACCACGTCGATCGCCGTCGGTCCGGTCAAAATCCGTTAATTCGTTCGTGAGTTCTCGTTGACGAAAGAAAACCAAAAAGAGTATTTTTTCGGAATTACTCTGAAATTCCTACTTCGATCAAATTAAACTTAAAAATTCTTCATGAGGCTTAAGAAACTGCGTCGAATGCCGTCAACCGCGTAAAAATCGGTTCATTCAAAATTTATTATATTACGGTTTGAAAATTTAAAAAATGCTGTTGTATCAAACTTTTATTAGACTCGAAGAGCTCAAAAGCATACAAAAGCTATTTCTTTGAGCTCGTAGAGCTCAAGATAACACATAAATTATGATTTTGAGCTCGAAGAGCTCAAAAACGTCACAAATGCAATTTCAAGCGTTTAGGTATGGAATTGGCGGGAAGTTGCAGGGATGGCCTTCAGGGTCAACCGTTTTCCTAATTTTTTTTTTCGTTAACGATAACTTACAAACGAATCAACCGATTTTGACCGGCTTGGCAGCGATCGACGTGGTTTTTTGATGTTAAGAGATGAGTAGTTTTTAGAATCGATCGATGAAGCCGTTTAAAAGTTATTCCAAAAAAACCACATTTGATACAATTTTTTTTCGTAGTTTTTTTGAGATTTCTCAAAATCTACCGGTCCAAATTGGATTTAAAATCTAAGTTTGGTCAAGCTCTTTCGAATGGCGCCAACTGCGGTGATTTTATAAAACATGTGTACTTAGGCTAAAAGTGAGTTCTTCTATCTCATTTGTCGATAGAAATTTTTTTTAACTTCCCGCTAAAAATCTCAGATTTTCAAAAATCGGGAAGTTATTGTTTTTACCCCGTTTGGCAAAAATCGAGTTTTCATCAGATCTCGACGTTTGAAGGTCACAGGAAGCTTCCCTGACTACCCCCGCGATGTTGTCACTATGTCTGTATGTATGTATGTGTGTGTGTGTGTGTGTGTGTGTGTGTGTGTGTGTGTGTGTGTGTGTGTGTGTGTGTGTGACTATGTGACTCGCTTATAACTTTTGAACGGTTGAACCGATTTCATCGCGGTTGGTGCCATTCGAAAGGGCTACGCTGAACTTAGATTTCCTGAGAATTTGAACCGATTCGGACCGATAGATTTTAAGAAATCTTGAAAAATCTTAAAAAAAATAAGAAAAAAATCATTTTTGAAAGTAGTTTTTTTGGAATATCTTTTAAACGGCTCTATCGATCAACTTCAAAAACTAATCCGCCCTTAAGCTTGAAAAACCACGCCGATCGGCGTCAACCCGATCAAAATCGGTTGATTCGTTCGAGAGATAGCGTGAACGAAAGAAAACCGAAAAAAGTGTTTTTTTCACATAACTTCGTCATTTCTTCTCGGATCACTTTTGATGACATAGCATAATTTATAGAGCTTAAAAAACCGCGTCGATTGCCGCCAAAAACGTAGAAATCGGTTAATTAGTTCAAAAGATATCGTCAATAAAAGATTTGAAAACAAGTGTTTTTTTAAAATCACTGCGACATTTTTAACTTCCCACTAACAAAATCGAAGATTTTCAAAAATCAGAACCAATTGAAACTTAGAAATTATTTATAAGGCTTAAAAAACTACGTAGAATGCCGCCAACCGCGTAAAAATCGGTTCATTCATTCAAAAGTTATTGCGGTATGAACATTCAAAAAATAGTGTTCCATGAAACTTCTATCAGACTTTTGAGCTCAAAGAGCTCAAAAGCATAGAAAAGGTATCTTTTTGAGCTCGGAGAGCTTAAAACAACACACAGATTGTACTTTTGAGCTCGAAGAGCTCAAAAAAGCGGCCAGGTATTAACGGAATTAGCGGGAAGTTGCAGGGATGCCCTTTAGGGTCAACCGTTTTCCTAATTTTTTTTTTTAAGTTTATTCTAATTTCGCGAAACAAATTTTTTTCTTTTTCGGGGCAGGAAGATAAACTTAAAGCTTTTAAAATATTGAAAAACATGTTTCAACGTTATCTTTCACTATTTGAGAGAGGATAAAATTGCAATTTCTAACGAATCAATATTTTTAAGCTCAATAAAATTAATTTTAATAATAATGGAAAATTGAAATTAAAAAAATTTAATTATTAGTGATAATTATAATAATAATTAAAAATTTTACAAATTAAAAATGTTTGAAAAATATTCATTTTAAAGTAATGAAAAATAAAAAAGATTAAATTTTCAAATTTCAAAAAAAATTGAAAATTTTTCGATGTAAATTACATAAATTAAAAAAATTAAAAATTAAAAATCAGAAATTTTTTGCTGATTTTTGCTTATTCACTCTAAGACTAATATATAAAGTAACGAGAGAAATGAAAAAAACAAAGAATGAGCACAGTGAATTTGTTCAAATAAATCAATTAATTATAAAATTATTATTCTGCATTAAGGTTAACCTTATTAAAAATGCGTTGAAAAAGATTTTTAGAATTCATAACTACGTTAATTGTCGTGAACTTCGTTGAAGTCAATTAGCTCATTCAAAAGATTGTGATGTAAGATTTTTAAATATTCATCTTGTTTTCTTACAACTTTAAAATTTAAAACGAAAAAAACGAGAATAGACCCAAAAATGCATTTGAATATTCATAAGTTATACTTATTTTTCGATAACAATATAAAAATATTTCAATTTTGGAAAATTTTCAATCTTATTTGCGGGAAGTTAAAAATACTTAAGGATTTTTTTTTATTTAGCGCCAGTTCATTAAACGTCTTCAATTAATTATGTGACACTAAAGATTGATTTTTCTAAGGTATGCTACTAAACTAATTTTAAGAAATTGTTAATGTTTCCAATTTTGAATAAATTGCGGGTTTTGAAAATGTTTTATATAAAAAAGAATAGAGATAATAAGCTTAAAATGAGTTGAATTCCAAATGATTATGTATACTTGAGATTAATATTAGCACGTCACTAGCTCTAGATTACTAATTTAGGCGTTGTCAACTCTAGATCAACAGAGTAGAAAGCTAGGGCATCGACGGTTCCGAATAAGTGGCTTAAAAGCCTGGCATCGATGATTTCACGTTGAAGATATTGGAAAAAATTGAATGATTAAAACTATAGATATACAGCTTTGTAAAGATTGATTAACTAACCAGCTTGGCTGACTGGTCAATTGGTCTTTGGATAGACGGTATCGATAAAATTGGATGATCAAGACTGACACAGCACTTTCTCATTGTTTCAATGTAGCATTGTTATTGTCGTCAACTACGTAACCTCTTAAGAATATTTACAAGGTAGTATTGACAAATTAAATTACGCATGGGCACAGTTTAATTTTTGCTGTGGCGTGAACCTTATTGCATAGCTTCTTTGAAAGTATTTCGTAGCCATGGTTATTAACTTAGAAAATACCTTTGACATCTAATTCTTTTACATATTTCAAACATATTTGCTTTTGTTTATTATCCTCATTGATATCTTTTAATATAGGAATAATCTTTGATCAATATAAAAAATGATAAATTCTGTTTTTAATTTAATTTCAAAATAATATATGCAAAATGAAAAATTCAATTGCATCCAATATAAGTATTTATGTTTTAAAGTATACGATATGCGAGAAATTTACTACTTGTATTTCTTGTGTTGTATCTTGTAAATACTGCATCATTAAGAGTTTTCATTTTTAGAAAAACAAATCTATTCCTACGTAAAAAAAAAATCTTAATATTTCTCACTGCTACAGACAGATCTACAAACCTCATATCCACGAGAATCTAACTTTTTTTTCATTTTTTTTAATTTTGTCTCTTTAAAACCACTTAAAATAATTACATATTTACTGAATATCGATAATTAAGGTAAATTTATTTTAAAAAGATAGTATTTAATAATTTATTACCTAACAAACATTTATTCCTCCTCAAGGATACCACAACATAAAAAATATATATATACAAACTTACGTGTGGGTGTGCGTAAAATTGATTTTTAGCTTTTTATTAGTAAGAAGATATGAATAATTATCTCTAAACCTCCTCCCTCGCCAAAACGAAACAAGCTTGTATAACTATTTTTGAGTTTTTTAGTATTAAAGTATCCAATTAGTTTGTTGAAAATAAGATATCTGAGAGATGGTACTTTATAAGATGTGAATATTTTCCAGAATTATACTTAATATAAAATTATGTGACAAGGGGTGAAACAAAACATTTTCATACAAAGATGAGTGTTGATCTTTCGGGATAACCCGATAGAAGAAAGTTTTAGAATAACTAACAGTCTAATTCTGCTTTTATCTTGGGTTACGTATTATAGTTTTTAATTACTTGTTTGAAAACTTTTTTTTCAAAGTCAATCAAAATGAAATGAACAGACAATTAAATTAAAAACTAATAACGCTCTTTAAATTGTCAATTACAATATAGCTTAAAATAAAAAATGCAATTCAAACGTGAACTAAAATCAGAAGCTAATACAGTGGATAAAAATATACAAATTTCTGCTTGCAAACATTTATATCAATCTGAAATCGCCTTGTTTTGGTTGGCTATACATGTATAGATATTAAAAATTTAAATTCTAATGCAAGCAAAATGAAAAAATATATTGCAATAAAGATCGAAAAATTCGACGGTACTTTGGTAAAACCTCGTATCTCTCATTTAAAATACATAGAAGATACGAGGTTTTACCAAAGTACCGTCGAATTGGATTATTTAGTGTCTCAATGATACCTGTATATTTTGAAAATATGCATGAAGTATTTTTGAAAAGCAGATTCACTATGCTAATTTAAATAATTATTTGAATAACTGTACTAAATATAGTTTATTCGAGGTCTTTAGATTTGATGATTTAACTAATAAAAAAATTTTTCGAAATGCATACCTTCAACAGATAGTGAAGTAAGGTACTCATACATATAAATTGATTGTGCATGATGAAAAAATTTTTTGTGTAAATTGTCATTGTCATTACAAACGTATTTATTAATATATTTTCATGTTTTATCCATTGATGTTTTATATTGTTAGACATTTTATGTTTCCTATTATCAATAATTGAATTAATATTAATGATGAGTCATTTTATGTTAATAGAATTTCATATATGATACGAAGGGTCTATTGGCATCTCCACAAACACCAGATGGTTCTGTCAATCAATTTGGTGGAGGTACGCCTGGTGTTATCGGGGCTCAAGAGATTTATAGGTAAACTTTTAACAATTTATAGATAACATACACCAAATATACAAAATTTTATAATCTTATTTAGAAAATAAGTAATATTGTCTTAAACAAAATTTTTGAAAAATTTTTTCGACAGTTTACTTTTATAAAACAAACATGTTTAAAATCGAATATGCTCTTGACAAAGTTTCAAAAAAAAATTTGGTTAAGACGTTATTACTTATTACCATTAAACTGATATAGATAGATTTATTTAGACATCGTACCGCAGTAAGAATTACTTTTTACAATTTTTTCATCACATTAATTTAAGTTAAGGTATTACCCTCGCCAGAGTCGTTTTCTTAGGATTTTTTTTAAACTTTGGCAGATTAATATTTATATAATTCTGCATCGATTGGCGCAATTCGAGAATTTTAGACCATCTAGTTTCCGAGATATTTAATTTCAAAGTTTGAGTTTTAAACGCTCTTATACATTACGGTATACGGGATATCGAAAAGTTTACCTAAAAAAATTTTTATATCTCAGAAACTTTTCTTAATATCTTTTTAAAAAACTAGAGTAACGTTAACTAACAACTAAACAATTAAAAAAAAAAAAATTCATTGATAATTACCACACAGTTTCAGAGATATTTATTAATAAGTAATGAAAAATTTACCAGACTTTAGCCGAAGAGGGGATACGTTAATAAAGCTGTGGCAACAGCGCAAGTTTTGTGAGCCGCGAAAGAAGTATGAGACGTGCATGCGCTGACAAATTTAAATAGTTTAATTTACGTTAGGTGTAATATTATAGTTATTAATTTTATTTATTTAAAAAAAATAACAATGATTATTTTATGAAAATAAAGATTTTTCTATATTTATAAAAATTCAAAAAGTTAATAATTTTAATATAATAATATTTATTAATCTTTCATAAATTATAAAAATAAGTCAGATGAAAAAATAAAAAAAATACTAAAATTTAAAATCAGTTAATACATCAACATAAAAAAATTAGTTACTGATTTTTCTGAAAAAACAAAACAATATTGTCAATTATTTTTTTTCTATTTGTTATTTGTATAGTTATTTTCATATTTGCTAGAGATTTCTGTCGTTTTCCAAGGACTTTTTTTATGAATCGTCCTTTATAAGTCAATTTTTCAGACATTGTAATTATATTTCTGAATAAATGTATGTAAATAAATAAATAAACGCATGTGTCAAAACAGAGGTTAATCTACAGTTAGTCCAAAACACTACAGTATAACCACTATAAAATATCTCAACGCTCACGCAGTGTTGCCAGACTTTTCAAACGATCAGTTTCTCGTTCGTGATTGGCTGAAATAAGTACATAAACAGCAAAAAGTTTTAGGCTTGTCAATAATGACTATCCAGTATGTGTACCGTACACTCTAACATAAACTTTTGACGACGGAAGTCACGAGGGTAATACCTTAAACTGCATCTTATTAAATAAAGCTTTGGTTCTAGCACCAACTGATACTTAAATACTTCATGTTAATACTATTTTATTCTAGATTTTAAATTTGATTAAAAATTTATGAGATTTAACGTTTGTAGCACGAAGTAACAAATATAGAGAATTGAAAATAGCCTCTTTGAGGCATTTAAGAATAAAATTTACTGCACTAGATGTCTTTATCTTTTGCTGCCAACTATTCAACTTCATCCAAGTCTGGGGGTTTGGGTCAAGGCTGCTGCATCTTGATCTTCATGCTAAGGATCACTCTCTTCTTTCACGAGTGTTAGGAATTTCCCAATGAGTTTGCAAATTTTTTTTATTGAATCACCTCTGAGTGTCTGCAATAACAATCAATCGAAATCGGCTCCTGTTTTCCTACGGATCCATTCCAAGACAAAGTACCTCACCTCTGTCTTGACACTGTTCAGTAACGTTCTGCATCTGAAAATGTGCTCTAGGGTTTCATCTTCACCTTGACATATACGACATTACCGGTCCCTGTAGCCCTTCTTTCCTGCCTTTCCTATGTTGCCACATCTGACTCTGCACCAAGCTAGCTTTATCTAACTTGGGGTTTTTCTGTCTAACCAATACAGTATTCAGCGCCCATACTGGTTTTGAGGAATTTGAACTTGGGGTTGTATTATGATTCCATGATTTTATTGTTCTCGTCCTCTCTCAGTGTAGCTTGAATATAACATAGGCCCTCCTGCATTCTCTGCTCTATGATACTCACTTCCTCTCTTTTCCATACCATCCTTATTATGACCTTACAGCCCATCTCTTCCACAGCTCTGGCCATCCTACTACCCCATTTGAATGACTTGCCATTCAGAATTCCGCTGCATTCTTCTCTAAGCATGACTTTCGGCCATCTATTTTCTCCATTCTCAGAACGTCTAGTAGGTATCTGCCTGCTCTCTATCTTTGAAGATGTATTTTAAATTTTTTAGCCCACCCTCGTACCTCCAGATGTACTTAGGAGTGTTTTTCGCTAGTCCCATCGCTGTCTTACAGTATCTGTTGTAACACTGCTTCTATTTACCTTGCTGCCTTCCCATCCCCATATTTCTACCCCGTAAAGTGCACCGGATCTTACAAGGGAGTTGTCGAGGTACATTCTGTCTTTGAGTGCGTTTCTGCATGTTCTCTCAATGAGCCCTCACGTGGCGTTTAGAGCTTTCTTGGCCTTAGCTGCCATCTCGTTTGTGTGCTTCTTCCAGCTGTTACTGCTGGATAGCCATCAGTCTAGATATTTAAAGTCTTTCACCTCTTCTAATAGTTCATCTCCGTATTTACAATTTGTAGTGGTACTCCTGCCTTTCCCGCCGATCACTAGCACTTTTTTTTTTTTTTTTTTTTTTTTTGTGTTTACCTTGAGGGAGTTTTTGGCTGCATATTTTTCTAAAAACTTTCAGTTGATGTCAATCAACTAAAGACTTGCTTCGTCGGGAGCGATTGCTGCGATGTCGTCTACATATTTACTCAGATACACTTTGATTATGCCCATGGCTATTCCTCCTTTGTTTCTCTTACTAAACTTCTTGTTGATGTCGTCCAGAAAGATGTTGAAAAGTAGTAGGCTTAGTGAACAACCCTGCCTTACCTCCTGGGACGCTTCAAACCTCCCTTTCGTCTCTTCATTGGCCACGATTTTGTTCTCGGTCTTTTTGTATCCTGCCTTGATGAATTTCGACATTCTGCCTTTAATTCCTGCTTCCTCTGCCTTCGCGAATAGTAACTTTCTGTTGATACTATCAAATGCAGTCTCAAAGTCCACGAAACAAATGAAGGCTTTTTGTCCCTTTTCCTTTACCCAATGGTTTATGACTGCGTTTATCACAAAGACCTGGTCCCTGGTAACTTTAGCATTTTATTCTCCTCATACCATTTCTCAAGCCTCGTCGTAATTATATTGGTTAGTATTTCATAATCTGCATTGAGGAGTGAAATCAGTCTATAATTTCCTTGAAATAGTTAATTTTTTGATTTGAAAATAGGTGCGATATGCGCCGATTCCCAGCCTTTCGGTAAATTTCCTTTTCCAAATCTCGTTTAGTGCCTCCAACAGTTTCAGCTTGCCCTCCTCGGACATCTCTTTATAAAATCCTGCAACTAGACGGTCTTCTCCTGGTGGCTTTTTATTTCTCATTCTTTTCAGCGCTGCCTTTAATTCCTCCATCTCTGTGTCTGCCTCCACGACATCTGTGTCCGTCTCTCTACCTCCGCTGTCGTTCCTCTCTTCATCGTGTTGTGCTTCCTGACCGTCTTCCAACTTTTCCTGGTTCTCTTCCGTGTCCTGGATTGATTCTTGGCTGGGTCCAGTGCTAATGACAGGACCTTCCATGATACCCATGAAGTGACTTGTCCATTGAGGGCCTGAAATCTCTTTACTGAGTTCCTTTCTTAGTTTCCCTCTGAACTGCTTCCCACCACTGCGACATGTTGCGACGTTTATTGGTCCTTGCCTCGTACAGCGCCTTCTTGTTGACGGGGTTATTTTCTTTCAGATATCTTTTAAGTGCTTTGAAAAGTCCTTCTTTTTCTGTCTGCATTCTTTATTGAACCAGGGTCTCGTTATTTTGTTTGGCTTCATCACTCTTTTTTCCATTTCACAACGTCTAGCTGCCGTTCTCGTTGTTTCTAGCAGGTGGCTCCATTTGTCGTTATTCTCTTCTCTAGCCTGGCTTTCCCACTCCTTCGTCCATTGCGCTCTGTATTCTTCTACCTTTTCTTTTTTCCATCTGAATTTGAATCCTTGCTCTGGATCCTCTTGTGTGTCGTCTTTTGCTTGCTTATGTTCTTCCTCCTGTTCAAAACAGCCCTCTGTTCTCAGGGTGAGAACCACTGGAAGGTGGTCAGATTCTGTTCTTGGCAGAATCTCTAAGTTTTTGATCTCTATACCCCTGGTTGTTCCTATTCTTATGACTATAATCGCATTGCTGTCCAGTTCATTTCTTCCTATGAAGGTTATGGCTCCCAACTGGTCATCTCTCACTCTTGCGTTCAGTATGCTGATACCTAGCTCGTTACAAATCTTCAGGAGATTCCTGCCTTCACCATTCACAACCTTATCTTGGGACTTTCTCAGGGACTAGACATCATGTACTTCCAAGTCATCGTCACATCCTCCAGCTTCTTCTCCAGTTCTTGCGCTCATGTCCCCCACGAGGTAGATGTTCTCTTGCCTTGGCTCGCATGTATCAATGATGTCTCGGAAGCTTCTCTCTAGTTTTATTACACCTGCATTGTTGCACACCGTGATGATTGTAATACTTTTGTTACCTGTTTGTTTTCTTGCTTTCAGACCATACTGCCATTCTGATATTTCCCAATTCTTTGCAAGCTACTTCTTAATGCCAAGCATTTGGCCTCCACTTGCCCTCCCTCGCGGTTTTGGAAATGCCGCAAAGATTCGGTATTTACATGATATAAATGCTGTATGTTTACCGTAATACTTCAGTTATTTTAGCCAGTTTTTTGCCGAATTATTACAAAAAAATTACGAAATAAATTTAGAATATTTATGGCAATACAATAGGAAAATTACGGTTTATTAACAGCATTCAAACCGTAAATGTACCGCATATTTACTGTATACTTGCGGCTAGAGATGTGCATTTACCGATATTTGGATTTTATGTGACGAGACCGTCATAAATACCGTTTTGTGACGGTCAGTGACGTCACAAATTTTTTTTCAACACGTTTGTTGTGAAAATGACGGTCACAAGCCCGGCCACAATTGTTACCGTCAAATACAACTACGTAGACGTCCCGTGATGGTTTTTTTGACGTGATAATGTCTTATAAATTGATGAACATCGACAGCGCTCACGAAAAAGTGTCGCGTTCCGCCTGAGCCTGTGCGTGCAAGCGAGAGCGCGCAACAAGCGATAGAGAGACACGATCAAACAAACGATAGAGAGGCCCAAGCGTTGGCTTGTGACACATATATCTCTCTTCTCGCGTGACGTCAGAGCTAGCAGTCAGGATATTGTTCTATAACTAATTGTTCGTGATTATATTTAAACAAATTATTTAAATTAAATTTTCAAAAACTGTAAATAATATTTGAAAATTCAAAATTAATGTTTTAACTAGTTTTAAAAATATTTATGTCAAATTATATCAATTATATCAGATTATTATTGTTGATAATATTAATAATTGTTAATAAATAATATCAATTATAAATAAATAAATTGCGGCATGATGGCCGAATGGACTAAGTCATTATCCTCATAGTTCGTTCGTACATCATGTCGTGAGGCGAGGGTTCGAGCACCGACGGTTGTTCGAATAGTTTCAACACCAACCGTCGGGGGTCGCTCCGGTAGCCAAACTGTACTGGCATGGGTTTTTTCTGTGGTTTCCCCATCGCCACTATTCCAACAACCGATAGAAAGGGGTGAGGAATAGGGTAAATGCAGTCCAGAAAGCACAAGTCGGTCCACAGCCGCATTGAAATGAAATTATATGTGCGAAAATTGTATGTTGATTATAAAAAAGTGGAGAACATGTTGATAATAAAAAATGGAGAACATGTTGATTATAAAAAGAGGGGAGAATATGTTGATAATAAAAAAGGGTTGAAAAATTGTGTTGATAATATAGAGCGGAAAGTAACCTTGTAAAAACCAGAAAACGGTATACAAGTAAAACTCATAATAAAAAATAAATAAATATAAATAAATAAATTAATAATAGCTATAAAGATAAATTAATAAAATAATTAATAATAAAATAATAATAAAAAATAATAAATTAATAAAATAATTAATATTAATTATAAATAATAATAATCATATCAATGATTAAATTATTGTATCAATTTTCGATTAACAATGTATCAATAAGTCCTTTTTTTTGTTAAAATATTTTTTAAATATTCAAAATTTTTAAATTTTTAATTATAAAATAATGATAATTCAGTGATAATAATTCAATTCAATTCATGAAAGTATGCTATTTTTCATCAATGTTTCTTTATAACGTTATCACGTAAAACTATCGTCCGTAAACCGACTTTACAGACAACCAATTTTTTTTTTTACAAGAATTACTTAATTATTACTAAATTACTGAATTATTTGGGAAGTATTTCACTGAAAGATAAGAGGTTTGATAAAAAATAAAATTTTAAGTTAAAATGAGTATAATTTGTTAAAGGATGAATAACGAAATTTAAATAATTTTATTAATACTTATTTTATTATTCAAAACTTTGCTTGAAATTAACAAATAATAATACTTTTTTCTTCGGATATTTTTATTATCATAACATCTTAGTTGTTAGGTTTAATAAAAAATAATTTTAATTATTTGTTCACTTATAATATTTAAATAAATATTCATTTAATTTTATAAAACTCTTATCTCTTGGAATCACTTAATGACTATAAACTATAACAGTTGTTAGGTTTAATAAAAAAATAATTTTAATTATTTGTTTACTTATAATATTTAAATGAATATTCATTTAATTTCACAAAACTCTAATCTTTATTGAATAATTACTGAAAGAGCGGAAAAGCGGGGATCAGGTTTAGGTCTGATATCTCAATTAAAACGCGTAAATATTATTAAAAATTAACACTATGAATTTATTTACACTAAATACAAGTTATATTTAATATGTTAAATAGCGGATTGTTTAAATAAAAGCGGATTTATAATACACAGCGTGGGTAGCACAAGCGATGCCGGGTGACACGTGGGTGAACACTCTGCCGGCACTGTAAAAGCGGTGAAATAAATGCACAAATAACACAATCTATCTATAACAAACTAAAGCGAATTATTAGCGGTTAATTTAAGCAATTTAAATTATAAAAATAGCGAAATGCGGTTAATTAACAATAAGCGAAAGTAAAGCGGAATTAATGGCGACTTGTTGCAACGAAAGCGTGGAAGCGAAAGATAATAACAATAGTCCGTCTTCTTCCTCGTTGAGTTGGGGAAGAAGGCTATTGCGCATGTCTAGCGGGAGCGATCAGCCAATAAAGCGGTCGATTCATGGCGTGATCGAGAGGCTGATTTTCTATTGGCGGTTCGATTTTTGCGGGAACTAGCGGTGGACAGGTGCGTCTCTTGAATTTAGGAGTCCCCCAGGAGCGAGTTAATCGCTACTGGGCCTTGTTCACCGAACATTTATAGTTGATTCACATAGCCGCGTGCATAAATTTTGAGTTGACAAGGACAAAATAAACTCTACATAACCGATAAAATACATTGTTATTTATAATTAAAGTTATTCCACTAGATGGCGATAGTTTGTGATCGTCTCGTCATAACACTATCGGTCACAAAGCCGTTCTGTGACGGTAAAAAGTCTGTAAAATTACTCGTCACGTGACCAGCGTACATCTCTATTTACTAGTATTATTCAATAGCTTAAAATTTTTTTTATAATACTATAAATTTTCATGAATAATTTTTACGAGGTCAATAAATTAATTTCTTTATTATTATTACTATTATTATTTTTTTTAGCCCAGACTGGGACTCGAATCCGGATCATTTGGTTACACGCCAAAGGTTCTACCAGTTAAGCTATCTGACACACTATCTGTAACTACTTATTTAGTCACCTAATAAGACCCACCGAGTAATAAACACCATCGTCCATCTTGCGGTAAAGAACATTATATCTTTAATTATATCAGTATAAACGCGGCAAAATTGCAGTATATCTACGGTATTTTTACCGTAGAAATACGACTTTATCATTGTAAAATTATAGTAATATCATAGTTAATACATAAATATTTTACGGTAAAAGTTCTAGAGTTTTACGATAATTTTATCGTATTATTCCTGAAATTTGCAGCAAAAGTACGGTAGAAATGCTGTATAACTATAGTAAAAAAAACTGGCCAATATAACCACAGAAATACCGTATTATTTCAGAATTATAACGGTAAATTTATGGTAAATGCATTAATACCGAAAATTTACGGTATTTCAAAAACCGCAAGGGCTGCCTCTTTTAGCCTTTTCATCCTTCTGTGCACTCTTGAAGTACTACAGAAATTTATCACTCAGTCTTTTAAGGAAAAGAGGTAAGGACCTCTTCTTCCTTTTCCTTCAAGATCCATGTTTCTTGTAATACTATTACCTGACTGTCTTTTAGGAATTCCATAAACTCATTTTCCTTACCAAGTCCTGCCATGTTCCATAGCGTTAATCTTAATGAGCCGCTGCTTTCAATCTTTTCTGTTTCCACCATTTTGGTTGCTGCCGAAATGGACCATCTGCATTTCTTCTTGCCTCTACGCTTCTTTTGTTGTTATAGATCTCTATCCAGGGTCTCATATTTGCTAGTTCCTAATCCCAATTCCCCTATTTCCCGTCGAGGTTAACTTTTATATCATTTCTTCTGGCTTGCCTTTCTGCTGCTCTGAAGCGATCAATTTCTGTGTCGATCCAGTGTAATGTGTCTGTCTATCTTGCTGTTAGGTCGTCGCCCATCCATAGGCCTTTCCCTTTTAGGCTCGCCTTCTTTGCCATCAGGCTCAGCTTGGCTTCTCTTGAGTCAGTTTGGATAATTGTGAATTCCTTCACCTACATTACCTTATGGATTTTCACGTTGACTTCTAGGGTGTTCTTAATTACTTCTTCGAGTTCCCTGCTGGTCTCTCATTAAACTGATGTATTAAACTTTTACAATTGTACTCAGTAAAGTCATGAAGTTCGCCATAAATATTTACGACGCGAAATTTATAGCTCTAGCAATGAGTTCGTAATATGAGATCATTGCTCCCTAATTTAAATTTTCACTTCATTCTCTTAATTTTAGGAACTATTACTCTGATCTCTTCTGTGCGGCTTTTTATTTTTCCGTTGCCCATTTTGTTGCTCTCGAATTTCAAACTCCATAAAGTTGATTTATCTTTCGTGACAGAGTTATTCCTAAATGTCCATGATTGATCAAGAAATCCTTTTAAATTTGAAGAAACTTTTGTGCTCTGATATATAAGGTTAGTTATTTATTGTCAATTTTTTATTTGTTATAGAGATCCTAGACAAAAACGCTTGGCTGAAAAGCAAAAACAGCAAGAAAATGCTCAACTAGGTGAAGTGCCCGAAAAACTCAGTTTTAAAGAGAAAATGAAAATGTTTGCAATGGAAACTGGCGAAGATGGTACACCAAGAGATAAAGTAAAAATATCAAGAGCTCAGAGGGAAATTGATAATATCACGAGTCCTTTAAATCCAACTGACAACGACAAAAATTAATTTTTATTCGACGTTGGTTTTGAAATTTAAAGATCGTTAATACAAAAAACCAATTTTTAATAATTAATAGTATCTATTCACTTATACTTCTAAGATAAATTACAATAATATACAGTATTTACAAAAAATGAAAGATATTTTGAATAGACGACCAATATCATTCGTACGTAGAACTATTCAGGACCAATCAATTTTAATATTTTTATTGTGAAAATACATTTCTTATATGCAGATTCAAAAATTTTATTAGATGATGTATAATATAAAAATTCACTTATATTTAATAAATAAATTCAATCAATTTTGTACATACGACCAATAAATCTTTTACTCACTCCTTCATATATTTATATTTTTAATTAAAACTATCTACATTGATTAATTTTTAAATCATATTCAATTAGAAGAAAAATGAATGACTTAATTATTAGATACATTTATGAGCAATAATATTTTTAAACTATTTTAAGAAATTTATTTGATATAAAATATTTACCAATACCTTAAGGTATTAAAAAACTTCTTGTGCAAAAATGAATCAGCAATTAGTAATCTATCAAATTGATAATGAATTGTTAAAAATAAAATATCAATTGGATTAGGCTAGCTATAAGTCTTAACCAAAAATATGAATATAACAATACTCCCGAAATAAAAAAAAAAAATCAAAAGAATTGAAAATCGTTGAGTGAATACAAACTGTACGCTCATACATACATGTTGGTATGCAGTTTTCATTTGAGCCCATTTTTTTCTATTCCCTAACTCTTTCGAATTATTTTTTAAATTATGGCTTTGTAATAATAATGAATCTGTCACTCAAATTTATTTTTTAAAATCTAATAAAGAGAAATTGCAATATATGTTATCTCTAATTATTCATTGTGTATTTCCCATGAGAAATAAATCATACGTGGCTATATATGATTATTAGGGTGTGCCAAAATGTAACTCCCGTGGAGAACCTTTTAAAATTGGAATTTTTAGTTCTGCTTTTAACAGGGGCTGCGTTTAGGCATTTCCTGATATATTTTGGTTTGAGACAATGTATTTGATTTTCATAGAATTTTTTAACAGAAGCTTAGTTTGGGTATTTCCGGTGAAAATTCAAAATTTGGCCGGAAGTGCCCTATTAAATCTCCTGTTAAAAATCCTATAAATAATCAAATGAATTCTCTTAACCCGAAATATCTCAGGAAATGCCCAAACACAGCTGCTGTTAAAAGTGGAACTTAAAATTCCAATTTTAAAAGGTTCTCTACGGAAGTTACATTTTGGCACACCCTAATGATTATACATAACTTTTTGTCATCAAGACAATTAATTGCATGTATGCAATATTCCTCAAAACCGCACTTCTTAATTTTTCACTCAATATAAACAGAGTTAAGATTTAAAAATCAATGTTTTTGTTTAAATCAAATTAATAATTGATTTCTCAAAATTTTAAATAATCCCTGAATAAAAAATAGTATTGAGACAAAGAAAAAGTATTGAAAAATATGGGATTGACTAGAAAACCAATACTTTTCAATACTTTTTTCTTTGTCTCAATACTTTTTTTTAATCAGGGATACTATAGATATTTTTTATATTTAATATCAAACAGGGAACTAACATTCATAATATTAATTTTTTAAAGACTGAAAGTCATGGATTAATACAGTACAACTTGATTATAGGTCACTTACCCTCAATTTTCTTTCGGCTATTTTAAAACGGTACTGCCCACTCTAGATCTACTGACGCAGTATTTCGGTTTGCTGGAGATCGCACTGACATTCTTTTTAAAGGTTTCGCTAGAACTCTTGCTGACAGTCTCGCTGGAGATCACGCTGACGGTTATTCTAGAGGTCTCGCTGACGGTCTCATTGGAGGTCGTTTTGCTGGAAGTTGTCCTAATGGTATTGCTGCCGGTCTCGCTTGGTGATTTTGCTGGCGATCGCGCTGACGGTCACGCTGACGGTCTTTCTAAAGATCACACTGACGGTCTTTCTGGAGATCACGCTGACGGTCTCGCTGATGGTCTCGCTGGAGATCACGCTGACGATCTCGCTGGAGATCGCGCTGACGATCTCGCTGGAAATCACGCTGACGATCTTTATGGAGGTCTCGCTGGTGATTTCCAGCGAGACTTCCAGAAAGACCGTCAGCGTGATCACCAGCGAGACCTCCAGAAAGATCGTCAGCGTGATTCCAGCAAGATCGTCAGCGTTATCTCCAACGAGACTTCCAGAAAGACAGTCAGCGTGATCACCAGCGAGACCTCTAGAAAGATCGTCAGCGTGATCTCCAGCGAGATCGTGAGCGTGATCTCCAGCGAGACTCCCAAAAAAACCGTCAGCGTGGTCACCAGCGAGACCTTCAGAAAAACCGTCAGCGTGATCTCCAGCGAGACCTCCAGAAAGATTTTCAGCGTGATCTCCAGCGATACCATCGCCGTGATCGCTAACAAAATTATCAGCGTGACCGGCAGCGTGATCTTCAGAAAGATCGTCAGCGTAATCACCAGCGTGACCTCCAGAAAGATCGTCAGCGTGATCTCCAGCGAGATCATCAGCGAGACCGTCAGCAAGAGTTTTAGCGAGACCTTTAGAAAGACCGTTGGCGTGATCTCCAGCGAGACCTCCAGAAAGACCGTCAGTGTGATCTCCAGAAAGACCGTCAGCGTGATCTCCAGCGAGACCGTCAGCGTGATCTCCAGCGATACCATCACCGTGATCGCCATCAAAATTACCAGCGAAACTCCTAGCAATACCATCAGCTCGATCTCCAGCAAGATCTATAGCGAGACCGTCAGCGAGACCTCTAAAAAGACCGTCAGCGTGATTTCCAGCAAGACCATCGGCAAGAGTTCTAGCGAGACCTCCAGCGAGACCTTCAAAAAGACCGTCAGTGCGATCCCCAGAAAAATTACCAGTGAGACCGGGACCAATTCTTTTACGCGATCTTGAGCGAAATCGCCAGCTTGTTTATTGTTTTCTTTAAATTAATTTCATTAAACATTTTAGTCACAACACTGTGCTTCAAATTCTCTTCTTTATTTATCTGAGCAGTACAGACTTGTATTTGTTTACAAGCACCTTTACATCTGAAAACCAACCTTTTTTTTTTGACATATTTTTCATATTTTCATGTTGGATTAGCAATCTAATTTTTATTTTTTCTTCAAGCTGCTGTCTTCACTTGATTGCGAAAAACAAAAAACAATTAATTTATTATGACCAATCAGAACGCTTGGCTACACCTATCTTCTGTCTCTCTCTTTTAAAAAAACTAAATTCTCGGCCCTAGTAATAATACTAGTGAATAAACGATAAATTAACCTCAAATTGGTTAATAACTGATTGTGCGGCGAAGTAAACAATTTAATTCATTTTAAAATGAAATAAAAGTACTAATACTTAATGATTAAACAATTAATTACCCTTGAGTTGGTTAATAATTATTAATGCGACTGAATGAATAATTAGTTACCCTCAAAATAAAATAAATTTAAACAATTAACCAAAATAATCTTTTGACATGGAAAATTTTTCCCATGTCACAAAGTTAATCAAGTAAAATTATATATCCCGGGAAAAAATGATCAGACCTGATCAGACATGGACAGGCATGAGTCTTCAGACCTGATCAGACATGAAAAATGACCATGCCAGATCAGGCATGAATTGACCTGATCAGGCATGGTCATTTTTCATCCCATGTCATGCATGATCAGGTCTGAAAGCCCATTATTACTTCTAATTAAGTATTTACTTAATTTTATGGATATAGTACTTGATAGAGTCATACGCAATTCTCTATAATGAGTTGAAATACAAAAAAAAATGTTTTCATATAATTATACGGCTGTAATACCAGCGGTCACCCATTCCCCATCCACCTACTAACCATGCTCAATGCCACTTAACTTTAGTGATCTTCGTGCGTCTTGAAGTTCCTGTCTGCTGTGCTGCTGTCTTAGATAATAATGATTCTATGATCTACATAATTCATCATATCAGTTTATCATAAATATAATATAAAAATTGATTTTATAATATATTTTGATAGTCATAATTTATTTATTTAATCGAATCTCATTATAACATCACATTTATTGAAATAATAAAATGAATAATTATTTTAATATTAGGCAGGAGCAGAGCAGACCAAAACATCTCATAGGAAATGTAACAAATTTTTCATTTCAGAATTATTTAAACGTAATGATAAACATCATTTTGCACTTTTTGTGATTACCAAAAAAAAATTTTTTCTTCAGAGAAAAAATTTTGATCACATCTGACTATGCAAGTCTGATCAGATCTAATTATATATAGACTGTTTATAATTGGTCAGACATGAACAGGCATGGTCATGTATGATCAGGCTTGGACGTTGTTAATGCTTTAGGCATCAACAGACATGAATATGCATGAACAGGCATGATCAGGCCTGAGCGTATTTAACGCTTCAGACATACCCGTGAAAAAATTTTCTGATCAGACTATATCAGGCCTGATACAAACCGTCCATATCAGGCCTGATATGGAAATTGGCCATATCAGACTATATATGCCTTGATATAAGTATATCAGACTATGTACCCGCCCCGGTAAAAAAAATTATATATCATTATATTACATAATTATAAATGAAAAATGGCCCTATATAATTATATATAATTATTTCCATAGGAAAAAAAAAATCGGCGCGAGTGGAAATCGAACCGGGGATCTACCGCTTGAAAGACTAATTCACTACCCGTTTACCTAAGAGACTTACTTGGAGAACAAAGTTTATTATAACTATAAGTAATGCGAATCGTATACATGATCGATTCGTAGTGAACGAAATTTTTTATCTAATTTATTAATAATTAACTGTCAATATTTATATAATAATGGTATCTATATGTAGATTTATAAAATTATCTATGTATACATGAAATCGCAAAAATGATTCTACGATATATTGTTCAGGTACTAATTCAGCAACTTCGTTGCTTTAAAATTTATAATTTCTTTGAAATTAAAAAAATAATCGAGATAAAATGAGAATTGAAAGCTTAAATTTTAATGGAATTATTTGTTTAGTATATGGAACTATATATTGCTGGAGGGCCTGGCTAACAATTTTTGAACTTGACAAAACTAATAATTTTTGTGAAATTAAATTTTTTTTTAATTCCTATTATTTCATCCGAAAAATACTATATATTAAAAGATTGTTAATCATTGGAGTAACAGACTCTTAGATAGAAAAAGAGAATGTTTTATGGTAATCACAAAATACTCACTGGAGTAAAAAAAATTATATAGAATTCTATATGATTCATATATAATTTTATATGAATTATATATACATCTATATAATTATAAATGAATTACATATGCTTCTATATAATTAGATATGAATCATATATAATGATAAATAGTTTTTTTTATTCGGGTATGCCTTTATATGAGTACATAAGACTACTTATGTGCTGGTAAGGGTATGAGTATATCAGACCATATGAATCCATATCAAGTTATATCAACCCTGATCAGGGATTTTTTTTTTCAAGTTTATCAAAGTATATATAACTTTATAAGGTTATATCAGGGCATATCAGGACCTATTAAAAAATAATGTAAAATTAGATATGAGCATATCAAGCTATATCAAGTCTGATGTAGACATATCAAATTGATAAGGCTTGATCAGGCCTGATATGGCCAATTTTCATATCAGGCCATATCAGGACATATCAAAAATTAAATATGGACATATCAGATTATATCAGGCCAGATATGAACATATCAAAAATTTTTATATGGCCTTATCAGCTCATATCAAGCCTGATCAGAATATTTTTTCACGGGTAAACAGGCACGGACAGACATTATCATGTCTAATTTCAGGCCTGATCATACATGAACAGGCATGATCAGGTCTAATTTCAGGCCTGATCATACATGAACAGACATGGTCAGGTCTGATCATTTTTTCCCGAGTATATTCACTCTGACATATCTTGGAATTTTTTATAATTAAATTATTTATTGATTAGTAATTAATTAAATGATAAATTCAGATTAAAACTAAATATATTTTAAAGTTTTAAAAACACAAAATATGATAAATGATAAATAAGAAACAAAAATTCAAAAGAGGTTGATTGATGAGAAAGTTAAAAAAAAAACAAAAAAGATGCAAAATTTAGAAATCAATTCCGACTAAATATTAATCTGCTGTATATATTTTAATATTTTAATTTAACAATTAGAAAAAATCGGTCAATAAATAAAAATTAAATTTAACTAAAATTTTTATCATCACTTAAATTGGCTTAAGAATCATTTATAATTTATAAAAAGACTGTGGGCATGAATACAAACACAACGCTCAAATATGGAAAAATCCAAGTGATTAGCGAGTAAAAGACAGTAGATAGGAAAAGCCATTTCCGAGAAATTTTTCTTCTAAAACCCCTAACATTACCTTATAATCAGGTTATACTGTAACACTTAACTCTTAAAAGACACACTATCGTGATATCTTTAATCAGTTATGGGTCATTCCATGTCAAATCGACCAATAGTTGGAATCGACCCCTTTCGATTTGGATGAATTTTGGTCAGAAGTTTTCTTTTATCATAAAACGAAGTTCTGCCAAAGAAAAAAAAATGAAAAAAATTTTTTTCAAAAGATATGCAAATTCAAAATTTCGCGATTTTTCCAGTTTTTCAATTTGTTTTTGCAATATCTCGAATGCTATTATAGATACAGGAATGGCCTTTTGTTTGTTTGAAAGGGGACACTTAAGGCTATTGAAAAAAAAAAATATTTTGGAAAAAAATTTTGAAAAATGTCAAATTTGTCAAATTTTGAATTTTTGAAAATCGTCAAAAATGAAGAGCGCCATTGAAATTTTAACTAAATTTTTTTTTTATGATACCTTGTACTGATCTTAAAAGATCCTGAAATTTTTGGAAAGGTGTTTTTTTTTTTTTTTTTCTTCAAAAATGTGAATTTTTAAATCAAAAAAAAATTTTTTTTGTTTTTTGCAACTTCTATATAAGATAAAGTTATGCAGATACATAATATTGTAATTTTGAGTATTTAAAAATCAAATGCACGACGTAAAAATATTAAATAATAAATTAATTTTAACTTTTTTTTATTTTTTAGACATAATCTTAGTCAGGCTTAACGCATGATATAATTTTTTATTTTTTTAACGCATGATATATTTTGACCGTTTCTTCACTTCAATTACAGTTTTTAACCTCAAATAACTCAAACAGATATTAATTTTCTATAAAAATTAGAAATAATTTCATGAGAATATCAATTTTTTTTCGTTCTTTCGAATACTTATTTACTTACGAATTTCTGCACATTAATAGTTCTCAATCTCAAATTACAAATTATTCCCATATTAATAAGACGACAAGTGGCGTCAACAACTTCAAATGAAGTAAAAAAAGGACAATTAACAAATTCTATCATGCGTTAAGGATGACTTATTTCAAGGATGCAAGATTATGTCTAAAAAATAAAAAAAAAAGTTAAAATTAATTTATTATTTAATACTTTCACGTCATGCATTTGATTTTTAAATACTCAAAATCACAATTTTATGTATCTGCATAACTTTATCTTATGTAGAAGTTGCAAAAAACAAAAAAAAATTCTTTTTGAAATTCAAAAATTTATATTTTCGAAAAAAAAAAAAACACCTTTCCAAAAATTTCAGGATCTTTTAAGATCAGTACAAGGTATAATACAAAAAAAATCAAGCCAAAATTTTAATGGAGCTCTTCATTTTTGACGATTTTCAAAAATTCAAAATTTGGCATTTTTTAGAATTTTTTTCCAAAATATTTTCTTTTCAATAGCCCTAAGTGTCCCCTTTCAAACAAACGAACGAACATTCCTGTATCTATAATTGCATTCGAGATATTGCAAAAACAAAATTGAAAAACTGGAAAAATTGCAAAATTTTGAATTTGCATATCTTTTGAAAAAAAATTTTTTATTTTTTTTCCTTTGGCAGAACTTCGTTTTATGATAAAAGAAAACTTCTGACCAAAATTCATCCAAATCGAAAGGGGTCGATTCCAACTATTGGTCGATTTGACATGGAGTGACCCTTATATTTTATGGATAAATGTTATAAATATTAATCGATTTCAACGTTTTGTTTTTCCTATCGATACCTTTAATGATATAAAATAAGATAATGTTCATAAAATAATTCTAAAACAAAAATTGTTATAGGTATTATAGAAAAATGAAAAAAATAAAAAAAAATCGTCAAAATAAGGTGTTTTGCTAGAAAAAGATTCCCTCTGATCACTCCACCTTAGAAACTACGACGACAATTAACAGACTTTAAGTTATTTGATATAAATTGAATAAGCTGAATTTACAAAAAAAGATCAAAACCAACAAATTCAACAAACGAAGAATGGAAGTCGTTCTCGCTCAGAAGGCTCTCTAATAGAAAGTCTCTATGGAAAACTCAACCCCAAGTATGCTGGACTGACTTTCGCTGACGATAGACTTATGCACTGCTGACTTAAAATCTGTTTTGCTGTTTTCCGCTTGCTCGCAGACCGACGACTGACTAACTGAACTAACTGCTAACTAACTGAGCCGATCTCGTCTTCACTAATACAACTGGCTCCACTTTGTGAGGAATTTGCCCCCTGGCTTCTTTGGAGACCCACCTGATTGTACGCTCGAAGATTGATTACCTGCTCACCACCTACTCTCTTAATCTTAATCAAAACTCCCCACCAAACGACTGTCAGAGCCACTGTGCCTGAAAATTAAACTGACGAAGGCTGATACACATGGTTTCTCCACGAGCACGAGTATATCCAAAATGCACTGTTAAAATATTTAAAAAAATAGTATTTTGATTTGATATCAAATAGTAAGTATATTACACACCTAGGGCAGTAAAGTAAGAAATGTCTCAGATCACATGCAAATGTTAGCCGAGGCGAAGCTATTTAATTTCAAAAGTTGATTTTTTTAACTTCCTGCTATGAAAGTTAGTAAAAGTTAGTTAGTACTGAGTAAACTTAAATTTTGAATACAATTTGGACCGATTCGGACCCCTAGATTTTGAGAAATTTCAAAAAAACCTCAAAAAAAAATTTTTTCAAATGTGGTTTTTTTTGGAATAATTTTTAAACGACTTTATCGATCAATTCCAAAAACTAATCAGCTTTCAACATAAAAAACCACGTCGATTACCACCAAGCTTGTCGAAATCGGTTGATTCGTTTGAGAGATATCGTTGACGAAATATTTGGAAACAAGTGTTTTTTTTAACATAACTCCGACATTTTTTGGAATAACTTTTAAACGGCTTTACTGATCAATTTCAAAAACTAATCAGCTATTAACATAAAAAAACTACGTCGATCGCCGCTAAGCCGGGCAAAATCGGTCAATTCGTTCGAAAGATATCGTGAACGAAAGAAAACCGAACAAAGTGTTTTTTCGGAATTACTCCGAATTTCCTAGTTTTATCAATTCAAACTTGAAGATTCTTTACGAGGCTGAAAAAACTGCGCCGAATGCCGCCAACCGCGTGAAAATCAGTTGATTCATTCAAAAGTTATTGCGGTTTGAAAATTCAAAAAATACTGTGCTATGAAACTTCTATCAGACTTTTGAGCTCGAAAAGCTCAAAAGTATAGAAAAGCTATCTTTTTGAGCTCGGAGTGCTCAAAATAACACATAAATTGTATTTTTGAGCTTGAAGAGCTCAAAAACATCATTAGTGCAATTTTAAGCGCCTAGGTATGAAATTATAGGGGGAAGTTGCAGGGGTGGGCTTCAGGGTCAACCGTTTTCCTAATTTTTTTTAAATGTGGTTTTTTTTGGAACAACTTTTAAACTGTTTTACAGATTGATTCCAAAAACTAATCAGCTCTTAACATCAAAAAACCACGCTGATCCCCGTTAAACCGGTTAAAATCGGTTTATTCATTCAAAAGTAATTGCAATTTAAAAATTTAAATAATAGTGTTTTATTAAACCTCTATCAGACTTTTGAGCTCGAAGAGCTCAAAAGTTTAGAACAGCTAACTCTTTGAGCTCGGATCCCACACCAGATTTTATGCTTAGCTAATCAAAATAAAACTAAACATTATTTTTATAATCAAAAATTATTATGAGGTAGCTTACAATAACCAATTTGGGTTGATTAAGTTATACATGAACATATAAGTTTAAAAATTGAAATTTATTTCACTCAAGTATTGATCGTCCGATATACATGATAAAGTCTTTGATAATTGAATGATTTATATCTATAACCATTTGGTAGATTTCGTCAGCTGGAAAAAAAATCTAATATCAATCTAACCTTTAGTTTTTTAGCTTATAACTCTACATATATTGCACGGCTCATAATTTTACCCTACTCTATAGCTACATCGAAAAGTAATAATATGTATAGTTTTTGATGAAAAAAATAATAAAATGACGAGAAAAATTAACATTTTTTATACAAACTAATATATTTTCATCGAAAGCTAAAAAAAATAGTTGTTTTTTTTTTCTATGAACAGATCAATTACTTTTCGTTGAATGTGTGCAAAGCTGGCTGCAATTTTGATTCCGATTTCTTTGAAAGTTAAATTTAAAAAAAAAGTGATCCTGAAAATTTCAGCTCAGTAGATTAAATCTATAGCAGATATAGAATTCTTTAAAATCAAAACAATTGATTTTCTAGTAATTTTAAAAGAATTGTATCTTAGCCAGTATATTCAGTCGGAGAAAAATTCTCTGCTGTAACTCAATGCCGTTATATTTTGAATTTATTTTACTCTAAACTTTGAAAATTATTATAATAAATAAAGCTCATCTTACCGCATAGAGTAGTTATAGGTATCACAGATATAATATCTTGGTCATTATTTTTAGCTATATTTAGTGCTTCCAGTATATCTTCTAAATTTTTTATTATGGAATTCTGTGTACAGTAATTTTCAAGTGTAATGATGCATCCTAAATCATCAAGTACGTGCATAGTGACATTTTTAAATGTACGGCTAAGAAAATAAAGTATGCCAACATTAAATTGTGTTAATAGAGAATATCCTATAAGCACAAGAGTTTGATGATCTTCAAGTCTCACAATCATATCATAGATTTTTTTTACTGTATCATAATTATCAAAAACCAAGTTATACTGAAAAAGTAAATAATTAGGAATTCTATTGTTTGTTATAAACATCGTTGTTGAATTTTTATCAGGATAAAACCAGTCAAGTTTCAATGAATTAGCAATTTCAATTGCTGAGTCATAACAGTTGAAAATTTTCGACTCACAAAACTTGGAATTTTTAATTTTCAAGTATGATCTTCCCACCGATAGTTGAAGTTTTACGTATTTATTGGTAAACTGCAAAAATAATGTAAGAAAATTAATTTACAAATAAAACAGAAAGTTTTTTATTAGAATATGCTTTTCAAAACTTTTGAATTTTCAGCTTTATATTTCCGTGAAATATCCCTTGAATTTAACTCAAGTATTAGCTCTCTGTCACATGAACATAAGATCCTTCTTATGGGACTCATATATCAATATAACAAGCATTGATTGCGACTTTTTAGATACAGATAGTTAGTAACTTTTTTTTTTTCAATTACATTATGCTTTGCAGAGAGGCAAGTAATGCTTATAATTAAGTAATAATTCTAATGGCGATTTAAATAAAAACCCTCTGATTAAAAAAAGAGATTTGGAAATATTGCCTCAATGCAAAGTGTAGTATTCAAATCGAATACTTTTTAATTTTTTTAACTCATTTTGAATCCCTTTTCTTAATCAAAGTCCATAAGACACAATAGTTTCTATAAAGTTAGATGCATTACTTTTCACCGCGAAGTTGGGGGATAGTTCGCCGATTTTTAACTTCCCGCTAAGAAAATTGAAAATTTTTAAAAATCGGGAAGTTATTGGTTTTACCCCGTTTTTCGAAAATCGAGTTCTCATCAGATCTTGACGTTTTGAGGCCGTAGGAAGCTTCCCTGAATGTTTTCGCAATGATGTCAGTGTGTGTGTGTGTGTGTGTGTGTGTGTGTGTGTGTATGTGTGTGTATGTATGTATGTATGTATGTATGTATGTATGTATGTATGTATGTATGTATGTAAGTGACCCTCTTATAACTTTTGAACGGCTTGACCGATTTGATCGCGGTTGACGCCATTCAAAAGAGATTGACTAAACTTAGATTTTGAGTACCATTTAGACCGATTCGAACCAGTAGATTCTGAGAAATCTCAAAAAAACTACAAAAAAAAATTTTTTGAAATGTGGTTCTTTTGGAATTACTTTTAAATGGCTTTACCGATCAATTTCAAAATGTAATCAGCTCTTAAGATCAAAAAACCACGTCGATCACCGCAAGCCCGGTCAAAATCGGTTGATTCATTCGTGAGTTATCGTTGTCGAAAGAAAACCGAAAAAAGCGTTTTTTCGGAATTACTTCGAAATTCCTGGCTCGATCGATTTAAACTTGAAAATTCTTCATGGGACTTCAAAAACTGCGTCGATTGCCGCCAACCGCGTAAAAATCAGTTCATTCATTCAAAAGTTATTGCCGTTTGAAAATTCAAAAAATTGTTTTATTAAACTGCCAGTAGAGTTTTGAGCTCGAAGAGCTCAAAATGACACAAAAATCATATTTTTGAGCTCGAAGAGAGTAGCTAAACAGGGAGGGTTTGGCCCCCCGATAAAACAGATTCCTGCAGTACCGACAGTGTGGGTTTCTGCCTTACCGGCGGTTGTTGGCGGAGTTTCTGCGATATCGATGGTTGGTTTTTGTGCTCTACTTACCGACTGTTGGGGGGATTATCATCGATTTATTGATCGATTTTTTACCGATTGTTGGGGGGATTATCATCGATTTGTTGGTTGATTTTTTACCGACTGTTGGAGGGATTATCATTGATTTGTTGATTGATTTCGTTGAGGTCAAAAATGCTACCACCCCAACAGCAGAGTTGATACCTTTGCCGTGTATCAGCTTTGGTGTTGATGTGATATGCACTTATTTGACGTGATGATGAATTTTGTATATATTCAAATGACTTGTAGGATAAGTATATGCGAGAAAGTTCGATACTAACGCCGCTCTGGTGGAATGAAATGTAGGTATTGAAGTCTGTTTATCGATTTGAGGTAAGTTTTATCGACAGTCTGATGTCAACTAGTGATCTATGTTATCGACTGTAGGGTATTGTTGACAGTCAGTTTGATATCGAATAGATGTTCTGTTTTATCGACATTGGGTAGGAGTTTTTAAATTTTAACGTTTTTTAGACCCTACTCTCTCGATTACATCATGTTTTTTACGTCATCCGACAAGTTTAAACCTGTTTTTTCGCGTAGTCATCGTGAATTTTAACGGTTTTTAACCCCCACCTCTCTCGATTACGTCATGTTTTTACGTCATCCGACAAGTTTAAACTTGTTTTTGGCGTTGTCGTCGTCGTTGGGAGGGGATCGTTGGTGGGGAGTTATACTTACTTGCCTCCAAATTTCAGTCCTCTGCCTGCAGTTACTTCAATCAGTCGTTCAGTTTAAAAAAAATTTGTGTCTTTTGTTAAAAATATTTAAAATTGTGTACTCTACAGAAAATCAAGTAAGTCATTTATTTCATTATTCTATTTTATAACTAATTTCTACTATTATTATTAACTATTTTCTATCTATTTCTTAGTTAAATAATTCAAAAATGGATTTGAGTGCTATCAATAAAATCAACAACTTACCGAACTTTTTACCAACTAAAAAGTTTGAAGAACTGCAACTGAACAAGATTTATCAAATCACGGAAATTAAGAAAGTCAACACAAAATATGGACCAAAAATTTTGGGAATTGTGGAAAACGAGTTTTCAATCTTCTTCCCGAATCGAACCAACCGGATGCTCATTGATGATGAAGAGCAGTTAACATCACTGATCGATTTGGCCTCAGCAGCCCGTGAAAAAATATTCTGATCAGGCTTGATATGAGCTGATAAGGCCATATAAAAATTTTTGATATGTTCATATCTGGCCTGATATGAAAATTGGCCATATCAGGCCTGATCAAGCCTTATCAATTTGATATGTCTATATCAGACTTGATATAGCTTGATATGCTCATATCTAATTTTACATTATTTTTTAATAGGTCCTGATATGCTCTGATATAACCTTATAAAGTTATATATACTTTGATAAACTTGAAAAAAAAATCCCTTATCAGGGTTGATATAACTTGATATGGATTCATATGGTCTGATATACTCATACCCTTATCAGCACATAAGTAGTCTTATGTACTCATATAAAGGCATACCCGAATAAAAAAAACTATTTATCATTATATATGATTCATATCTAATTATATAGAAGCATATGTAATTCATTTATGATTATATAGATGTATATATAATTCATATAAAATTATATATGAATCATATAGAATTCTATATAATTTTTTTTACTCCAGTGAGTATTTTGTGATTACCATAAAACATTCTCTTTTTCTATCTAAGAGTCTGTTACTCCAATGATTCACAATCTTTTAATATATAGTATTTTTCGGATGAAATAATAGGAATTAAAAAAAATTTAATTTCACAAAAATTATTAGTTTTGTCAAGTTCAAGAATTGTTAGCCAAGCCCTCCAGCAATATATAGTTCCATATACTAAACAAATAATTCCAAATTAAAATTTAAGCTTTCAAATTCTCATTTTATCCTCGAATTATATTTTTAATTTCAAAGAAATTATAAATTTTAGAAACAACTTGAAGTACCCCTGAACTATATATCGTAGAGATCATTTTTGCGATTTCATGTATACCTGAATAATTTTATAAATCTACATATAGATACCATTATTATATATAAACTAGCTGATACCTACCGCTTCGCTGGGCATACAATAAAATTTTATGTTGTAACCTAGATGAAAAATATAAACAAAATGATTAATTTCAAAAGATAATTAATATAAGAATTTTTGAATTAGAGAGAAAAGTGATTGTTTAGCGGGGAAGTAACCGATTGTTAGCGAGTATTAAATATATGAGAAAAAGTATTTTTATTGTGTAATCAATCCCAATCAATCAATGGGTCCAGTTAGTCAGTAAATCTGCTCATTGAACAGATTTCCGCATCACCCATGACGTACTGTGTAGTGAGATGCGTTCCCATTATGGCAATGTTATCCTAAACATTTAGTCTGGACCGGATAAGTCAAAATGGTAGAGTAGCCGACATGTCACCGGAAGGTTCTGGGTTCAATCCCCTGTCCGAGCTATCTGAATTTTTTCTCTCACTGTTCACATGTAAACTCTTATTAAGAAAGGTCCTTCCTATTGCTTTCTCAATCTCTCCCTCCTCCCATTATTCTGTTACGTGAATGTTGGAACGATTCACGTAACTAATTATCCGGCAACTCCCTATTCTTTTTCCGCTTCATAATTTATTATTTAATTTTTAAAAATGTCAATAATTTTTTTTTTAATTTTTAAATGTTAATAATAAAATACTTTTCTCATATATTTAATACTTCTAACACCGGTCATCACAAACAATCACTTTTCTCTAATTTAAAATTTATATTCATTATCTTTTTTTTGAGGTTAACCATTTGTTATATTTATTTTTTTCATCTAGGTTACACCATAAAAAATTTATTGTATTCCTATCAGAAAGCGGGCGGGTATCCAGCTAGTTGATAATAAATTCATAACAAATTAAGTGGTGATAAAAATATATTTATTATTACTCATTTTATTAGAAATTATCTTAAATCGACCGTTTTTTTTATAATAATTTAACGATATCGTTGTAAAATTTTAGAGAAGACGCATCAGACACAATTTACCATTTTAATTTTAATCATTAAAAATCGGTATAATCATTTAACAATATCAACTTGATAATATTTATGTTTAATTTATCTGTCATTTGCATGATATAATCGAGTTCATCGCTTCATGATTGTTCCAGCCATATATATAAGTTATTTCAAGTTATTTATTAATGATTTAGCTATTCTTTTCTTAAAGAAACGTATGATTATGAGTCCCTACTGTCCCAACAGTCAATCGATAAAATTTAAAATCAATCATTTTGACAGTTATTATAGCAACGGTAACCATGATAACGGTAACTATGGTAACTTCAAACCATGGTAACGGTAACCATGGCAACGGTAACCACTGGGCAACGGTAACCACTAGCAACGGTACAACCATGGCAACGATAACCATGACAATGGTAACCATGGCAAAAGGTTGATTAGCGTGGGTGGTTGTAGGGGAGGTTGAGGTTGCGATAATTTACGGGTGCCACTGATGAGCCTTCTCTTAGATTAGAGGGTCAAAATGATATTTCGCTCCCAAAAAAAAGAGAGAGATATAGGAAGGGGAAAGATTATAGGGCACGGGAGGGGAGGAGAAGAATGAGAGGGAGGAGAGGGAGGGCATATGTGATGGTAGACTGAAAAAATTCATTTTGGCTAGAATTGCGTAAAATCCGTTCTTCAGTGAGCGTCTACATCACGAGATGGAGTGACTATGCTTCAAATTTCAAGTCAATCGGGCGAATAGTTTTATGATCTCGTGATGAGTGAGTGGTATTTCGCTTATATATATATAGATTATCTTAAATCTACCTTTTTATAATAATTTAACGATATTGTTGTGAGAATTTTAGAGAAGATACATCAAACACAATTCCTACCATTTTAATTTTAATCATTAAAATCAGTATAATCATTTAACAAATAATCAACATTAATATTTATGTTATATTTATGTCTGTTTATATGATATAATGGAGTTCATCCTTCATGATCCATTCCAATACATATTAGCTATTTCAGTTATTAATGATTTAGCTATTCTTTCTTAAAAAGTATGATTATGAATTCCTACTGTCTCCAACAATCAATCGATAAAATCGATGTATTTGCTCTAACATTGTATAGAATAATACTGTTGAATAATAATTGTATAGAAGATATTAATATTTAGTAACTTTCTACTTTTTTTTTTATTCTAATCATTCCTCTGAATTTAATTTACAACCAGAATTTAAGGTTATTACAATTTATTTATTTTAACAGTTAAAGTTACTTAGCAAGCGGTAACCATGGCAACGGTAACCATAGCAACGGTAACCATGGTAACGGTAACCATGGCAACGGTAACCATGGCAACGGTAACCACGGCAGCGACGAAAGCCATAGCAACGGTAACCATGGCAATCATTTGACGGTAACCATTACAATTTTAACCATGGCAACGGTTGATTAGCGTGTGGGTGGTTGTAGGGGGGTTGAGTTCGATAATTTACGGGTGCCACTGATTGTTTCTTAGATTAGAGGGGTCAAAATGATGTTTCGCTCCCAAAAAAGAGAGAGATATAGGGAAGGGGAAAGATTATAAGGGCACGGGAGGGGAGGAGAAGAATGAGAGGGAGGAGGAGGGGAGGGCATATGTGATGGTAGACAGAAAATTCATTTTGGCTAGGAATTGCGTAAGAGCTCCGTTCTTAGTGAGCGATCTACATCACAGATGAAGTGTATGCTTTAAATTTCAAGTCCAATCGGGCGAATAGTTTCGGAGATCTCGTGATGAGTGAGTGGTATTTCGCTTATATTATATATAAATATTGACAGTTAATAATTAATAAATTAGATAAAAATTTTTTTCACAACGAATCGCTCATGTATACGATTCGCATTACTTGTAGTTATAATAAACTTTGCTCTCCAAGTAAGTCCCTTAGGTAAACGGGTAGTGAATTAGTCTTTCAAGCGGTAGGTCCCCGGTTCGATTCCCACTCGCGCCGATTTTTTTTTCCTTTGGAAATAATTATATATAATTATACCTAATTATACATAATTATATAGGGCCATTTTTCATTTATAATTATGTAATATAATGATATATAATTTTTTTTACCGGGGCGGGTACATAGTCTGATATACTTATATCAAGGCATATATAGTCTGATATGGCCAATTTCCATATCAGGCCTGATATGGACGGTTTATATCAGGCCTGATATAGTCTGATCAGAAAATTTTTTCACGGGAGGAGAACTTCACTTGAATTATTTCGGAACAGCTTATCACAAGTTTGAATTTCTTATCAAACCTTCATAATCAAGAATAAATTATAAATTACTTCAATTAAATTTATGTTAAAAATGTACTTATATATGTTCTTAAAAATTATACTTTAAAATAAAAAAATATATATATATATATATACATGAAAAATTAACAGAAAAAAAATTTTTTTTTATTATTATTACAAAAAACATAACATTAATTTTTTAATTACTTAAAATTTAATTACTTAAAAATTGAATTTACAATAATCTTGGTCTTTTAATAGTTTTTTTCAATATTGACAACTTTTGTGAACTTGGTATTTCATAACCCCATGGTAAAGTGTCTGTACTATTTTTGAGAAGTTGACGTTTGTCATCTTCCCAACTTAAAGCTAATTTCGTTTGAAGAAGTGTATTAACTTCATGATTTCTACTTTTTATAACATATTCATCTTTCGTTACTTTTATATTATCGAATAGACATTGTTTATAATCATCAAACGTTATAGTTCGCAAAGTCGATTTTTTGACACCTTTTGCTCGCATTTTAACCGTATCATCGTTTATTTCTTCATCAGACTCATATGCTTGAGTTTGATCTTCGCCAGATTTATATATTTGAAAAGCGTAAAGTTTTGCTCTTAATCCAACAAATTCCGACATAATTTTACCATTATTTTCGTCTTTCATTAATCCTAAGACTTTTTTATTTACTAACGGAATATTGTAAATATTATTTGGTGGATAGTCAGAGGTATCAAACTTTGCAATATCACGTTTGATGATTTCATATATATTAGGTACAGTAAAGTGATAAATTAGACTATCTGTATCTGTATACATTAATTTAGAATCGTCATTTTTAAAATTTTTCTTTACATAATTATAATGAAAGTCGTATATATAAGTTTTTGACATATCTAAAATACAAAAACCAGCATAGATTGGTTTATTAAAATTAACTTCAGCACATTTCATTTCAATAATAATCATCTTTTCATCAAAAACTGTAAGACTATGGAAATTTGGTTTACAAATCATATCAGAAGCACCATATCTACCAGACCATCTTGTTACTATTCTAACATCTTTATATTTTCTAACATTTTCCATAGTCTTACCAAAAACTGCATTATTCATTAATTTATAAAAATCTTTTTCAAATTCATTTTCTGCAGCGTTTCTACAATCAGTATTTTTATCTATATACGGTTTTAACCATGGTGACTCTCTAAACTTTAAAATTCGGTGTACTTTTGTTAATTTTAATCCCAAGTCTAAACATTGTTTCAAATTTCTATAGTGTATTACATATTCTTTTTTATCATACAAAGTAGTTGCTAATTTTGTATGTTTGCTGTCTGGAGGTGAAAAGTGTTCAGGACATAAAGGTAAATCTTTATGTAGGTCATATAATTCCTCCGGATATTTTAGATCAACTTCAAGGATATAGCCAAAACCTTCGGTATTATTTAAAAATTTATTAATTTCCTGATTTATATCGAAATTTAATTCAACCCATTCAAATGAGCCTGTTGGTAAAGGCATACTCATAGATGCACCATACAAATTATTAACATCAAAATACATTAAATAGGATTCTGGTTTATTTGAATCAAAATTATCACCCATATATCTACTTTTGCATCAAAAGCTAGCCCTGGTACTGTATAGTAGTGTAAAGGATCTAAACGATAAGTTTTTAAACAATTACTTCTAAAGTTTTCAAATATATCAACCAATAAAAGAACATCAGTTTTAAGATATAAATCAGAATACTCTCCTAATGTTTTTATATTAAATTCTTTCCAGATTAATTGAGCGAATGCGTAATTTTTTTTGGTTACATTACTGTTGGATAATTTCGAATAAAAATTATTATTTTTAACAAAGACTATAGAGTCTTTTGGTTCAAAATCTATAAATTGGTCACATTTAATTACACTTTTGAGCTCATTAATATTCGCTTTTAATTTTAAACTGAGTTTTGGCAATGATTTACGTATATATATTTCAATATCTTCAATTTTATAGCTTCCAGTTGGTAAAATTAACGCTATAGTCTTTGGTTTTGATGCTATTTCAATAGTTTGTGGTATATTATAATCATCATCAATCCTTGTAATAATTGATACATTTTTTTTGGCTCTTTTTCCATTATTTTTAACAAATTTTTTTTCCCCACCATCAACATTATAGTATGCATTAATATCATTGCTATCATCATCATCATCATAAGGTCTTTGATTAATAACACCATCTGATGGATAAGTCACGTAGAATTTATTAGCACCAATATCAATATTGGGTATTGAATTAAATGTAAGCAACTCTACAAGTCCTAATACATAATTTTTGTCTGGTGATAATTCAATAGGAGCGAAATAATTAGCCTCCAACACTGATGATGATCCTGTAAGTGTTAATGTAAATGACTCAGCCATGACTGATAACTCAAGCGAAATTTCCATGAATTTATAGTTCTCCAGTGAGAAATTTAAGACATAAATGTCCACATATAATTGTATTGAAATTTTGATATTGTTTGTGATTATATTTTATGCTACCAACACCGAGATAATCCACAATTTCTTGTGGTAGTTGTAAATTTCCAAAACTATCAAAATAAGTTACATTATTACCAATCTTTTTGTAACATACCCAGTGGGTACCAGGTCCAAATTTGTCATCTAAGTTGACTATCGCTGATTCATTTCTTTTAGGACCAGTTTTTGGTAAATCGTTTCTCATGAAAACTCCTCTAAAATTTGGAATTTTCAATTCTCTGACATACTTTAATATATCCTTATTTGTAAGTGCTCGGTGTGGTAGTTCTACTTGTTTTTTGATACTCCTTTACCTTTAGGATAAGGTCTCAAATATAAACCCATTCCACGTCTGTAAGGTCTCAAGTATAATCCATTACCAATAGCAATTTCTTCCATTTTTGCATTATGTCTCTTACTCTCTGCTAGTTGATTTTTAGCTGCACTTGCACTATTTACAGCTTTTGCAATAGCTGCAGCTCCACCTGCAAGAGCACCAGTTGCTGAAAGACCTGCAAATAATGGAATCATAAACGGAATAATGCCACCAGTTTTAACTGGTACTGGCAAAATACGTGGGAGTCTAATATTTTTTCTTCCACCTGATTTTTTAACTGCCTTACGTGCACCAATCATTGCCGTTTTAATTGGATCACCGCTAGTTGTCATAGATTTTTTAGCCTCTCCTACAATTTTCCTCAGTGCTACCTTCTTATTCATTTTTTTCTTTTTACCAATACGTTTCACGTTTGATTTTCTTTTTTCACAACCACCAGTCTTCTTCTTCTTCTTGCTCTTCAAACCCATTCCAAATCGTCTCTTTAGCTTCATAATTTTATTTACACTCCAAGCGGCTGCTTTTTCTCCAATACCAGCGTCTTTTGATTGAACTCTTTGCCACGCTTTTTCGGTAAGTACTTTATCAGCCTCGTGACGTGCTTCTAAGTTTTCACGATTATTCGAGTAAGCTATATCGTGTTCTTTGCACGCTGTATCCAATTGATTAATACCAGGATCACCACGAGCTAACCTTTTAGCTAATTTTGTGCCAGGTCCACAGTATTGATAGCCAGGTATATGTAATTTAAACGGTAGTTTATTAATAATTCTATTAACTAAACCTTTACCTTTGACACGTCTATGCTCCATCACAGTAGCATAATGACTAATAAAAAAATCGTATAAAAGCCTATACTTATAGTAAAAATCAAAGAGTTGACGATACTGCTGTGAGTTGTAAACATGAAGTTCCAACATCAACCAGCTAAATTACCAGTGACCAATTTTGATCAAATAGTTCAAGGTACTGGATTGAAAAAAGTTCAAAGACACGGTTCTCTGTTACCCAACAGTGTACGTGCTGTGTTTTGTGGTCCATCAAACTGTGGAAAGACTAATGTTTTGTTATCCATCATTATACATCCGAATGGATTGAGATTTGACAATATTTACCTCTACTCAAAATCCCTTGAACAGCCAAAATATAAGTTTTTAGAGTCACTTTTAAAACCTATAGAAGGCATTGGATTTTTCCCTTTCAATGAGCACGGAGATGTAATAAAACCTGAAGATGCTAAACCCAACTCATTAATGATATTTGATGACGTAGCATGTGAAAAACAAGATCATATAAGAGCCTATTTCTGTATGGGTAGACATAAAAATGTCGATAGTTTTTATCTCTGTCAAACATATACGCGCATTCCCAAACATCTGATTCGTGACAATATTAATTTTTTAGTTATATTTCGACAAGATGAAATGAATTTAAAACACATTTACGATGATCATGTAAATACTGACATGCAGTACAATACTTTCAAGGACTTATGCTCAGCGTGCTGGAATGACAATAAGTATGGCTTTGTAGTAATTGACAAAGACAGTGAATTAAATGATGGGAGATATCGTAAGGGTTTTGACTGTTTCATTAGTATAAATTAACCTGTATCGGATAAATAATAATCATACATGTTAAGTAGTTTGTTAAATCAACATGAAGTCGGAGGATATTTTAAAACAAAAGGATGTTTTACATCAAATCTCTCAGGCAAGTGATGCAATCCGACGCAAACATAAACTCTTGAAGTTAGGAAAAGATACAGCTGAAAAAGCCATGGATGAAATGTTCAAGCCGATAGTCACACCATTGAAAACTCTTATTGAATCATCAGGGCGAAAAATTAAACAAGAAAATATAAAAAAAGAGATAAAAGAAGAAACAAAAAATGAAAACTCCGACCAACAACCAGATAACTTTGATAGTCTGATCTCAGATGATGAAAGTTTCATTAATAGCAACAGACAGCATCGATCCACAGAACCACTAGCTTCAAGTACTCCTGCCAAAACGGATTGTTTATTAAAAACTTACATACAAAAATTAAATCGAAATCACAAAGAGAATGATTTCAGGTATGGTGTTCGCAAAAAAAATAAAGCAATGTACATTGGAAATTCAAATATTTATTTCAACAAAGATGAAATTAATGTTCAAGAAAAAGTTTATCCCATGACTCATGGTTTATTGGAATTATTATTCAAAAAAGATCCTCAAGATTCTGTAGTAACACAGAATGATAAGAAATACTACTTAGATATTGTTGAAAGAACGAATATGTATTGGAAAAATTACAAGCCAGATACAAGTATTTTCAATGATCCGTCACCCAAGTTCCAAAATTATGTTGTTGAATTCCTAGCAAAAAGATATCCAAACTTTTCGAAAAGTGGGGGTTTACCTAGTTACATGATAGCAAAAACGAAAAATAGAAATATGGATTATGTATACTGGGATGATCCTAATGAACTGGTTGAAAGATTACGCTTATTAATGGCCTCTCAATCAGCTGGTAATACCAGTCCTATAATAATACCAATACTAATGAAATTATTTCGATTATTGAAGAATTAAGAGAGGCTGAAATTATATATTAAAAGTAATATTTCAGAAATTTTAGCATTAGTTTGTGAACTGTTGAAGTGAACTGAACAATAAAAAAAATGAGTATTGATATATTTGGACGTTCTTTGAAAACTGTAACAGTTGTTAGTGGACCTCCAGGAGCTCCAGGAAGAGGATTTAAAATAAATTCCGACGGACAATATGATTTAGAAAACAAAAGATTATGTGAAGTTGGACAACCAGTGAACGATAATGACGCGATAACATTGAAATTTATGCGTGATTTTATAAATAAAGAATTATCTTTATTAGAGAGGACTATAAGAGAAGATCAATCAGAAATTATTTCCCATTTACATTCAGAAGTTGTATCATTGAGGACTTCTCTTGATTTGTTGAAAAAAGAAAATCAAGAATTAAAAAGAAAGAAACCGAAACAAGAAGAATTAGGAAAAAAAAATGGAAGATAAAAAATCGGTAATAGCATATGAACTTCACAGACCAGCTCGTAAAAATTATCAACGCCGTCATGTTGATATTCGAGGACTTGATGAGACTTGGCAAGCTGATTTAGTTGAAATGATTCCTTATTCAAAAGTAAATAATAATTATAAATATTTACTAACAGTGATTGATATATTTTCCAAGTACGCTTGGGCTGTACCTATAAATAATAAAAGTGCTAATGATGTAACCAAAGCAATGGATTCTATATTAAAACACGGAAGAATTCCACAAAATCTGCATGTTGATCAAGGCAAAGAATTTTATAATCAAGAATTCTGTAATCTTATGAAAAAGTATAAAATCAATATGTACTCAACATTTAGTAATTTGAAAGCATCTATATGTGAAACATTTAATAGAACACTTAAAACTAATATGTGGCGAAAATTCACTGCTCGTGGTACTTATAAGTGGATCGACATGATTGATGATTTAGTGAATACTTACAACAACACTAAACATAAAACAATAAAAATGAAACCAGCAGATGTAACTGTTGATAATGAACAAGACTTGAAGAAGAGTATTTACTAACCTCTTACTACGCTACAGACAAATAGTACAGACACTTTACCATGGGGTTATGAAATACCAAGTTCACAAAAGTTGTCAATATTGAAAAAAACTATTAAAAGACCAAGATTATTGTAAATTCAATTTTTAAGTAATTAAATTTTAAGTAATTAAAAAATTAATGTTATGTTTTTTGTAATAATAATAAAAAAAAATTTTTTTTCTGTTAATTTTTCATGTATATATATATATATATATTTTTTTATTTTAAAGTATAATTTTTAAGAACATATATAAGTACATTTTTAACATAAATTTAATTGAAGTAATTTATAATTTATTCTTGATTATGAAGGTTTGATAAGAAATTCAAACTTGTGATAAGCTGTTCCGAAATAATTCAAGTGAAGTTCTCCTCCCGTGAAAAAATTTTCTGATCAGACTATATCAGGCCTGATATAAACCGTCCATATCAGGCCTGATATGGAAATTGGCCATATCAGACTATATATGCCTTGATATAAGTATATCAGACTATGTACCCGCCCCGGTAAAAAAAATTATATATCATTATATTACATAATTATAAATGAAAAATGGCCCTATATAATTATGTATAATTAGGTATAATTATATATAATTATTTCCAAAGGAAAAAAAAATCGGCGCGAGTGGGAATCGAACCGGGGACCTACCGCTTGAAAGACTAATTCACTACCCGTTTACCTAAGAGACTTACTTGGAGAACAAAGTTTATTATAACTACAAGTAATGCGAATCGTATACATGATCGATTCGTAGTGAAAAAAATTTTTTATCTAATTTATTAATTATTAACTGTCAATATTTATATATAATAATGGTATCTATATGTAGATTTATAAAATTATCTAGGTATACATGAAATCGCAAAAATGATTCTACGATATATAGTTCAGGTACTTCGTTGCTTTAAAATTTATAATTTCTTTGAAATTAAAAAAATAATCGAGATAAAATGAGAATTGAAAGCTTAAATTTTAATGGAATTATTTGTTTAGTATATGGAACTATATATTGCTGGAGGGCTTGGCTAACAATTTTTGAACTTGACAAAACTAATAATTTTTGTGAAATTAAATGTCATTTTTAATTCCTATTATTTCATCCGAAAAATACTATATATTAAAAGATTGTGAATCATTGGAGTAACAGACTCTTAGATAGAAAAAGAGAATGTTTTATGGTAATCACAAAATACTCACTGGAGTAAAAAAAATTATATAGAATTCTATATGATTCATATATAATTTTATATGAATTATATATACATCTATATAATCATAAATGAATTACATATGCTTCTATATAATTAGATATGAATCATATATAATGATAAATAGTTTTTATTCGGGTATGCCTTTATATGAGTACATAAGACTACTTATGTGCTGATAAGGGTATGAGTATATCAGACCATATGAATCCATATCAAGTTATATCAACCCTGATAAGGGATTTTTTTTTCAAGTTTATCAAAGTATATATAACTTTATAAGGTTATATCAGAGCATATCAGGACCTATTAAAAAATAATGTAAAATTAGATATGAGCATATCAAGCTATATCAAGTCTGATATAGACATATCAAATTGATAAGGCTTGATCAGGCCTGATCTGGCCAATCTTCATATAAGGCCAGATATGAACATATCAAAAATTTTTATATGGCCTTATCAGCTCATATCAAGCCTGATCAGAATATTTTTTCACGGGCTGCTGAGGCCAAATCGATCAGTGATGTTAACTGCTCTTCATCATCAATGAGCATCCGGTTGGTTCGATTCGGGAAGAAGATTGAAAACTCGTTTTCCACAATTCCCAAAATTTTTGGTCCATATTTTGTGTTGACTTTCTTAATTTCCGTGATTTGATAAATCTTGTTCAGTTGCAGTTCTTCAAACTTTTTAGTTGGTAAAAGTTCGGTAAGTTGTTGATTTTATTGATAAAGCACTTTTCAAATCCATTTTTGAATTATTTAACTAAGAAATAGATAGAAAATAGTTAATAATAATAGTAGAAATTAGTTATAAAATAGAATAATGAAATAAATGACTTACTTGATTTTCTGTAGAGTACACAATTTTAAATATTTTTAACAAAAGACACAAATTTTTTTTAAACTGAACGACTGATTGAAGTAACTGCAGGCAGAGGACTGAAATTTGGAGGCAAGTAAGTATAACTCCCCACCAACGATCCCCTCCCAACGACGACGACAACGCCAAAAACAAGTTTAAACTTGTCGGATGACGTAAAAACATGACGTAATCGAGAGAGAGGTGGGGGTTAAAAACCGTTAAAATTCACGATGACTACGCGAAAAAACAGGTTTAAACTTGTCGGATGACGTAAAAAACATGATGTAATCGAGAGAGTAGGGTCTAAAAAACGTTAAAATTTAAAAACTCCTACCCAATGTCGATAAAACAGAACATCTATTCGATATCAAACCGACTGTCAACAATACCCTACAGTCGATAACATAGATCACTAGTTGACATCAGACTGTCGATAAAACTTACCTCAAATCGATAAACAGACTTCAATACCTACATTTCATTCCACCAGAGCGGCGTTAGTATCGAACTTTCTCGCATATACTTATCCTACAAGTCATTTGAATATATACAAAATTCATCATCACGTCAAATAAGTGCATATCACATCAACACCAAAGCTGATACACGGCAAAGGTATCAACTCTGCTGTTGGGGTGGTAGCATTTTTGACCTCAACAAAATCAATCAACAAATCAATGATAATCCCTCCAACAGTCGGTAAAAAATCAACCAACAAATCGATGATAATCCCCCCAACAATCGGTAAAAAATCGATCAACAAATCGATGATAATCCCCCCAACAGTCGGTAAGTAGAGCACAAAAACCAACCATCGATATCGCAGAAACTCCGCCAACAACCGTCGGTAAGGCAGAAACCCACACTGTCGGTACTGCAGGAATCTGTTTTATCGGGGGGGCCAAACCCTCCCTGTTTAGCTACTGAAGAGCTCAAAAACGTAATGTGTGATTTTGAGCGCTTAAGTACAAAATGAGCGGGAAGTTGCAGGGGTGGCCTTTAGGGTCAACCATCGTCCTAATTTTTTTTCTCAAATATAGGTCAGAAACGAAGGTGATCCTGAAAATTTGAGCTCGATATGCGCAAATCAGGCCGCTGGAGAATTTTTCGAAATTTAATAAAAGTCGATTTTTTAGTTACTTTTATAAATGTCTATATCTCAACTTCTATACGACTCAGAGTATCTACTCAAACAGTATTGTTTTCTGTTGATCTTATATTTCAAAGAAAAAAAACAGCTAGTTAGTTCAAACTCATATCCGATTCAGATAGGAGCTTCCAACTGGAGAGCAGTAAAAATTTAATGTACTGTAATAGATAATCAATACGAGCCCATCTATCAATAAAAAATGATTATGTTTTGATTCAAGCGATATGGACGAAAATAATATCAATTCCAAAAATCGAGACTAATTGTGTACTTTTTAACATGTTACCCCTGATAGCCACCGTTTCAGACCAACCAAGTTGGTGTCAGATAGTTGCCACCAACTTAGCGACAACTTGCGGTCAACTTCCGAATTTGTAACTGTTGGCGCCAAGTTGGCTACAAGTTTCTGAGAAAAAAGAGACCAATCTACTGCCGCAATATGTCGCCAAATTTCTTGAGAAACTTATCGTCAACTTGGTGTGAAAAAGTTTCAGAGCAACTTTTGCCGACAACTTGGTGAACAAGTTGACACCAACCGAGTTACTTTCCAAGAGTTGCCGCCAAGTTGGTGACAAGTTGCGGCAGTAGATTGACAGAAAGTTGCGGCCAACTTGGCTATCAGGGACCATACTCTTGAAAACTAGTTGAAAGCTATGTCAGTAGCTGTTCAAGTTAATTTATTTTCTACAGTTTCGACCTAGTTTACAAATTTTCTCATTAGTGCTTTTTTTTTTACACATAACTACAAACAGTTGACTTATTACATCGAAACGATACTCCAATATTCCTGTAGGATATTATACAATTATATTTATTTTTAGTTTTAAATTATTTTGACTTGAAAAGCTAGAAAATTTATTGAAGCCCTATTTTTCAGTTTGAAGGAGCGGCAAGCTTAAGAGTGACATATAGTGCCAATCGTCAAACAAATGGGCACGGATTTTTGGGCAACTTTTTTCAGCAGTCTCTGAAAATTATGATTGAGGTGTCAGTCGATTTAAAATGGCATCTGGAAGATTTTCGAAAATAAAATGAAGTTCCGCATGCAAAAATTGCAAATGTTAATAACAATTAACTAAAAAAAAAAAAAATTAGGAAAACGGTTGACCCTGAAGGCCACCCCTGCAACTTCCCGCTAATTCCATACTTAGACGCTTAAAATTGCACCAAAGACGTTTTCGAGCTCAAAAATACGATATGTAACGGGTACTTTTTGACGTATTTTTACCCCCGGCTCGATTTAAGCTCGCCGGTGTCCAGGATTCTAACGAGGGTAAATCTAAATTAATTAAACTCGAAAATTTAATTATATTTATCAAAAACAGAACCTCTTTATTCTAATAAACAAAAAATTAAATTTATACATTTTACAATAACGGCGATTAATTAAACAAAACCCATACATACACGGCGTTTACTAATATCATTACCGACTTCGGTAATATCATACTCCCGTTGTTTACAAAAACGCGTCGCTAATTCCCTTCCGTCGGCCCTCTGGTGCCCGCTTCCTGACGGGTGACTAGTGCCGCCCCGCAGGTCCTACTTCGCGATTCCCAAGGGGAGAGTGAATAAAATCCACCTCGCCCCACCTAATCGGCTGTGGTTGCCACCTTTTGGCTGAAGGCCTCCAGGTAGAGAGTCGCCTTTTCTCGTAGGAGATCAAGTTCACTTACCTGTGGTAGTCCGCACCAGGTAGAGTGGACCCTCTTCTAATTCCTCGGCCAGAAGTCTCTAGACGAGAAATTAACCCCAGAGAAAGGTTGCTCAATGGCGGATAATTTTCGGGCTTTATCAACCCGAAAATTATTACTAACAGCGAAAATTATTGGCGAAATATCGCCACCTATCGCTCGCCGTCGAACTTCGGGAAATCCCCAAAAGTTTCTAAGTTTTTTATTTAAATTTCCGAAATTAAATATTAGATTCGTTCAATCAATTTAACAGATTTCATTAATTTCATTCAAATTACATTTTCATACTAATTCATCCACGACACTTAGAAAATAATTTTTATAAGAAATAAATAATTTTCGTAAAATTATTTTCCCATACTAAATAGTCGCTGGGAGCTAGAAATTAATTATTAATTGGATATTTCGAATTTATTCGAAATATTTCAATCAATTATTAATTTCAGATAAAGTCAATTTTTGTTCTTTGAAAGAACAAAAATTATCACGACGCGGTTTCGCTTATATTAGCTCGGCGATTTTTACTGCGAGCGAACAAGCGACGCCATTTATCGCGACGATGGCGAACTAACAAAATCCTTTTTTTTACTTTTCAACGTCGTTTCCAATGATTATTAATTAATTAATAACTTTGAAATAAATTATCAAAAGACCAAAGTAATGATTCTGGGTAGTAAACATAAATTAAAACTCCTAGAAGATTGTCTATTGCCGGAGATTATCGTTGATGGAAATATTATACCATATGTAAGCTCCACTAAACATCTAGGGATCCATATTTCGAGAACTCTTTCCTGGGACATGCATATTTCGCAGCTGTCACGTAAAGTGTATGGTGCACTAAATAGTTTAAAATACAGAAAGAATATCTTATCATTAACATCTCGTAAATTACTAGCATCCGCCACTATTCTTCCTATAATTGATTATTGTTCGGTAGTGTTGCTTGGCCTAACTACTAAACTTGATTGTAAACTTCAGCGTCTTGTAAATAGTATTATTCGATTTATTTTTAATTTAAAACGGGATGAACATATTACACCATATCGACGTCAACTAAATTGGTTAACTGTTAAATCGCGCAGGTTATATTATTTGGGCTGCTTATTCTACAAACTATTATCTACAGGTGAACCTAAATTTCTGAGAAGCCTATTTGTTGATGAAGACCCTGAAATTAGACGATCAGACAGATTAGCAGCAAAAAATAACGTCATGTTCAAAATTCCCAAATTTTCGAGTACCATTTATGAATATTCTTTTGTTGTTTCTGCTATCAGGTTCTGGCAAGATTTGCCACCTGAAATCCCAAACTCTCTTAGCTTAGAATCATTTAAATCGAAGCTATTTGATTTTCTTTTAAGTTTAGATTAGCTAGATTTCTATTTACAATTATTGTACTATACTAGTAAAGTAAAAATTGTGTATATTAAGATACTAAAAACTGTAATCATGCTTTTCTTTCTGAATGCACTTAAATATTACGTTTAGTTACGATATACTTCTAATTTAAATTATATTGTTTATAAATATTACAAAATTTTATATCTAACCAATACTTCGAATCTCATTTTATTACTTATGTGAAACTAAATTATATGTATTTTACTTTTTGTTATTTGGCTCTATGCCTTGGCATTTAAATTTCAATAAATAAATAAATAAATAAAATTTTTCAATTGACTCGGTGACTAAAAAAATGCATGAACACTATATAGTGTATAAATTCATCGACAGTATGGAAAATATCAAACCGAACCCCAAAACTACCCCTAATTAATAATTCACCCCTTAATAAATAACTCACCCCTTAATAAATAAAAAAAATGACCGAGTATCACTTTCAAAATCACTAAAAATTCTTCAAGACGCCTTCACACAACTAGAAAAAAATTATAAGAGCCCCACGACCTCCGGAACAACCCCTAAGCTACCCTTATCGCCCCTAAATAAAAAAAGTTTTTAAAAAATCGAAAATGACCGAGTATCACTTACAAAATCACTGAAAGTTCTTCAAAATGCCTTCACACAACTAGAAAAAAATTATAAGAGCCCCACGACCTCCGGAACAACCCCTATGCTACCCTTATCGCCCCTAAATAAAAAAACATTTTTAAAAATCAAAAATGTCCGAGTATCACTTTTAAAATCACTGAAAATTCTGCAAGACGCTTTTTCACAAATAGAAAAAAATGATCAGAACCCTACGACCTCCGGAACGACCTCTACGCTACCCTTATCGGCCACTTGTAAAAAAAAAAGTTTTTAAAAAATCGAAAATGACCCACTATCACTTTCAAAAACGATAAAAATTCTTCAAGACGCCTTAACACAACTAGAAAAAAATTATAAAAGCCCCACGACCTCCAGAACAACCCCAAAGCTACCCTTATCGATCACTTGTAAAAAAAAAAATTCAAGAAAAATCGAAAATGACCGAGTATCACTTTCAAAATCACTGAAAATTTTTCAAAACGCCTTCATACAACTAGAAAAAAATTATAAGAGCCCCACGACCTTCGGAAAAACCCCTAAGCTACCATTATCGCCCCTAAATAAAAAAACATTTTTAAAAAATCGAAAATGACCGAGTATCACTTTCAAAATCGATAAAAATTCTTCAAGACGCCTTAACACAACTAGAAAAAAATTATAAGAGCCCCACGACCTCCAGAACAACCCCTAAGCTACCGTTATCGGTCACTTGTAAAAAAAAAATTCAAGAAAAAACGAAAATGACCGAGTATCACTTTCAAAATCACTGAAAATTTTTCAAAACGCCTTCATACAACTAGAAAAAAATTATAAGAACCCCACGACCTTCGGAAAAACCCCTAAGCTACCATTATCGCCCCTAAATAAAAAAACATTTTTAAAAAATCGAAAATGACCGAGTATCACTTTCAAAATCGATAAAAATTCTTCAAGACGACTTAACACAACTAGAAAAAAATTATAAAAGCCCCACGACCTCCAGAACAACCCCTAAGCTACCCTTATCGCCCCTAAATAAAGAAACATTTTTAAAAAATCGAAAATGACCGAGTATCACTTTCAAAATCACTGAAAATTTTTTAAGACGCCTTGACACAACTAGAAAAAAATTTTAAAAGACCCACGACCTCCGGAACAACCCCTAAGCTACCCCTATCGGTAACTTGAAAGAAAAAAATTTTTAAAAAATCGAAGACGACCGAGTATTACCTTCAAAATCACTGAAAATACTTCAAGACGCCTTCACACAACTAGAAAAAAATTATAAAAGCCCCACGACCTCCGGAACAACCCCTAAGCTACCCTTATCGGCCCTAAGCGAAAAAAAATTCAAGAAAAATCGGAAATGACCGAGTATCACTTTCAAAATCACTGAAAATTCTACAAGACACCTTCACACAACTAGAAAAAAATTTTGAAGGACCCGCGACTTCCGGAACAACCCCTAAGCTACCATTATCGGCCCCAATTAAAAAAAAAATTTTAAGAATCGAAAATGACCGAGTATCACTTTCAAAATCACTGAAAATTCTTCAAGACGCTTTTTCACAACTAGAAAAAAACAATTAGAACCCTACGACCTCCGGAACGACCTCTAAGCTACCCTTATCGGCCACTTGTAAAAAAAAAGTTTTTAAAAAATCGAAAATGACCCAGTATCACTTTCAAAATCGATAAAAATTCTTCAAGATGCCTTAACACAACTAGAAAAAAATTATAAAAGCCCCACGACCTCCACAACAACCCCTAAGCTACCCTTATCGGTCACTTGTAAAAAAAAAAAATTCAAGAAAAATCGAAAATGACCGAGTATCACTTTCAAAATCACTGAAAATTCTTCAAGACGCTTTTTTACAACTAGAAAAAAATAATCAGAAACCTCCGACCTCCGGAACAACCCCTAAGCTACCCTTATCGGTAACTTGAAAGAAAAAAATTTTTAAAAAATCGATAATGACCGAGTATCACTTTTAAAATCACTGAAAATTCTTTAAGATGCCTTAACACAACTAGAAAAAAATTATTAAATCCCCACGACCTCCGGAACAACCCCTAAGCTACCATTATCGCCTCTAAATAAAAAAAAAAATTTTTTAAATCGAAAATGACCGAGTATCACTTTCAAAATCTCTGAAAATTCTTCAAGACGCTTTTTTACAACTATAAAAAAACAATCAGAACCCTACGACCTCCGGAACAACCCCTAAGCTACCCACATCGGTGACTTGAAAGAAAAAAATCGAAGACGGCCGAGTATCACTTTCAAAATCACTGAAAATGCTTCAAGACGCCTGAACACAACTAGAAAAAAATTATAAAAGCCCCACGACCTCCGGAACAACCCCTAAGCTACCCTTATCGGCCCTAAGCAAAAAAAAATTCAAAAAAAATCGAAAATGACCGAGTATCACTTTCAAAATCACTGAAACTTCTTTAAGACGCCTGAACACAACTAGAAAAAAATTTGAAAAGACCCACGACTTCCGGAACAACCCCTTAGCTACCATTATCGCCCCTAAATAAAAAAAAAAAAGATTATTTACTCCGAGTTATGTGAAGGCGTCCTGAAAACCTTCTATGATTTCCAGACTGATACTCAGCCGTCTTCAATTTTTGTATGAATTTTGATTATTACTAAGAGGGCAATAAAGGTAGCGGAAGAGTTGTTCTTCTGTAGAGTCTCGACTCTATGAATTTTATAAGTTTTTCTTATTAATCTCCAGAAAGCGACAAGAGATAAACTTTCAAAGGCCAAAATTCTGACAAATAAGCTGAAAAGAAGCCGATCCTATGATAGGGCTGTTTCTCGGTATCTATAGGATGGATCGTTAAATTTTCCGATTTTTCTTAATTTCCAGTAAACACCGAAAAATGGGTTTTCACAAGACAAATTTCAGTGAAATTAGCCAGAAATCATCGCTTATGGGGCTCTTTCTCTGTGTCCATGGAGTGGATCGATAGAATGTGGAGCTGAAAATCTCTAATAGAGTGTAGTCTATAAGTTCTATGAGTTTTTTTCCTTAATTTTCGGTGAACGCTAAGAAATGAATTTTTAAAAGTCAGATTTTAGTAAAATAAGCGAGAAATCACCAGTTATGAGGCTCTTTCTCTGTGCCGATGGGGTAGAACAATCGAATATAAGTTTATAAATCTCCCTCAAAGTGTATGCTATAATTTCTATAAATTCTTTTTCTTAATTTCCAGTGGACACCGAAGACTGGATTCTTAAAAGTCATATTTCAGTCAAATTATCCAGAAATCAACACTTATAGGGCTGTTTCTCGGTGTCTATGGGGTGAATCGATCAATTGAGGGTCTGAAAATCTTCAATATGGCAAAGTCTATAATTATCATAAGATTTTTTTCCTCAATTTCCATTTAACATGGAGTAAAACACTCGGTGTCTATGGAGTAGATAATACTAATATTAAATTTTTGACACTTTAGAATTTGTCTATGTACGGTTCACATCACGTTCATCTTCAATTATTTGCTGAACACCGAGCTGTTATTTTCTTATCGTCAAACAATTAAATTATTATTAATTATCAAACTTACCATCGGCAAGCAAAAGAACCTAGTTTTTCTGAATCTTCAGCAAAAATTACGTAAATATATTATCAGAACCTGGGGACCTAAAAGTGTATACGGGCTTCACTCTTCAGCAAAGGGACTTAAGTGTAAAATAAGGGTAGCTTGAGGGTTGTTCTAGGGTTCGTAGGGTTTTGATTTTTTTTTCTGGTTGTATGAAAGCGTTTCAATGAATTTTCAGTGATTTTGAAAGTGATACTCGGTCGTTTTCGATTTTTCTTGAATTTTTTTTTTACAAGTGGCCGATAAGGGTAGCTTAGAGGTTGTTCCGGAGGTCGTAGGGTTCTGATTATTTTTTCCTAGTTGTGAAAAAGCGTCTTGAAGAATTTTCAGTGATTTTGAAAGTGATACTCGGTCATTTTTGATTTTTAAAAATTTTTTTTTATTTAGGAGCGATAATGGTAGCTTAAGGGTTATTCCGGAGGTCGTGGGTCTTTTCAAATTTTTTTCTAGTTGTGTTGAGGCGTCTTAAAGAAGTTTCAGTGATTTTGAAAGTGATACTCGGTCATTATCGATTTTTTTTGAATTTTTTTTTTGCTTAGGGCCGATAAGGGTAGCTTAGGGGTTGTTCCGGAGGTCGTGGGGCTTTTATAATTTTTTTCTAGTTGTGTGAAGGCGTCTTGAAGAATTTTCAGTGATTTTGAAAGTGATACTCGGTCATTTTCAATTTTTCTTGAATTTTTTTTTTTTCTAAGTGGCCGATAAGGGTAGCTTAGAGGTTGTTCCGGAGGTCGTGGGGCTTTTCAAATTTTTTTCTAGTTGTGCAGGCGTCTTAAAGAAGTTTCAGTAATTTTAAAAGTGATACTCGGTCATTTTCGATTTTTTTTGAATTTTTTTTTGCTTAGGGCCGATAAGGGTAGCTTAGGGGTTGTTCCGGAGGTCGTGGGGCTTTTATAATTTTTTTCTAGTTGTGTGAAGGCGTCTTGAAGAATTTTCAGTGATTTTGAAAGTGATACTCGGTCATTTTCGATTTTTCTTGATTTTTTTTTTTTTACAACTGGCCGATAAGGGTAGCTTAGGGGTTGTTCCGGAGGTCGTTGGTCTTTTAAAATTTTTTTCTAGTTGTGTAAAGGTGTCTTGAAGAATTTTCAGTGATTTTGAAAGTGATTCTCGGCCGTCTTCGATTTTTCTTGAATTTTTTTTTTACAAGTGGCCGATAAGGGTAGCTTAGGGGTTGTTCCGGAGGTCGTGGGGCTTTTATAATTTTTTCTAGTTGTGTTAAGGCGTCTTGAAGAATTTTTATCGATTTTGAAAGTGATACTCGGTCATTTTCGATTTTTAACAAATGTTTTTTTATTTAGGGGCGATAAGGGTAGCTTAGGGGTTTTTCCGGAGGTCGTGGGGCTCTTATAATTTTTTTCTAGTTGTGCAGGCGTCTTAAAGAAGTTTCAGTGATTTTAAAAGTGATACTCGGTCATTTTCGATTTTTTTTGAATTTTTTTTTTGCTTAGGGCCGATAAAGGTAGCTTAGGGGTTGTTCCGGAGGTCGTGGGGCTTTTATAATTTTTTTCTAGTTGTGTGAAGGCGTCTTGAAGAATTTTCAGTGATTTTGAAGGTGATACTCGGTCGTCTTCGATTTTTTTTAAATTTTTTTCTTTCAAGTTACCGATAAGGGTAGCTTAGGGGTTGTTCAGGAGGTCGTGGGTCTTTTAAAATTTTTTTCTAGTTGTGTCAAGGCGTCTTGAAAAATTTTCAGTGATTTTAAAAGTAATACTCGGTCATTTTCGATTTTTCTTGAATTTTTTTTTGCTTAGGGCCGATAAGGGTCGCTTAGGGGTTGTTCCGGAGGTCGTGGGGCTTTTATAATTTTTTTCTAGTTGTGTAAAGGCGTCTTGAAGAATTTTTATCGATTTTGAAAGTGATACTCGGTCATTTTCGATTTTTTACAAATGTTTTTTTATTTAGTGGCGATAAGGGTAGCTTAGGGGTTGTTCCGGAGGTCGGAGGTTTCTGATTATTTTTTTCTAGTTGTAAAAAAGCGTCTTGAAGAATTTTCAGTGATTTTGAAAGTGATACTCGGTCATTTTCGATTTTTCTTGAATTTTTTTTTTTTACAAGTGGCCGATAAGGGTAGCTTAGAGGTTGTTCCGGAGGTCGTGGGGCTTTTATAATTTTTTCTAGTTGTGTTAAGGCGTCTTGAAGAATTTTTATCGATTTTGAAAGTGATACTCGATCATTTTCGATTTTTTACAAATGTTTTTTTATTTAGTGGCGATAAGGGTAGCTTAGGGGTTTTTCCGGAGGTCGTGGGGCTCTTATAATTTTTTTCTAGTTGTGTGAAGGCGTTCTGAAGAATTTTCAGTGATTTTGAAAGTGATACTCGGTCATTTTCGATTTTTCTTGAATTTTTTTTTTTACAAGTGACCGATAAGGGTAGCTTAGGGGTTGTTCCGGAGGTCGTGGATCTTTTATAATTTTTTTCTAGTTTTGTTAAGGCGTCTTGAAGAATTTTTATCGATTTTGAAAGTGATACTCGGTTATTTTCGATTTTAAAAAAATTTTTTTTTATTTAGGGGCGATAAGGGTAGCTTAGGGGTTGTTCCGGAGGTCGTGGGGCTCTTATAATTTTTTTCTAGTTGTGTGAAGGCATCTTGAAGAATTTTCAGTGATTTTGAAAGTGATACTCAGTCATTTTCTTTGAATTTTGTTTGAATTTTTTTATTTATTAAGGGGTGATAGGGGTAGTTTTGGGGTTTGGTTTGACATTTTCCATACTGTCGATGAATTTTTACACTATATATTGTTCATGCATTTTTTTAGTCACTGAGTCAATTGAAAAAAAAAAAATTTTTTTTTGAATTTTCGTTTCAAAAAAACCGTTTCAAACTTCAGGTACATAATAATACGTGGTTAAAAAATTTTATCGCGATTTTTCAATACGTTATCCATTAATTAATTAATAATTTTTTGTAGCACGAACATTATCATTGCAAGTGCGATAATTTTTAAACTATTAATCTAAGAATTTTTTCGTTTCATGGAGCTATTGTTCAAAGGTCTTAGAATAGATTCCCCTTGGAAAAATTGTTAATTTTCGTTTTGTTATTAACAATTTACTAAGGTGAAAAATTATAAAGCTTTATTAAACATTGAAAAAAAATTTTTTTTTATAATATTATTGATTCATTTTATTATGATCAGAAGCTACTTAAAAATGATTTTTAATAATTTTTATCTCCTATTGTTTTAAAAATTGTTATAAACAAATGCGTTGTTTATGAGATAATTTAAAAATCGAATGACATCTTAATCATAATTTTCGGAGACTGCTGAAAAAAGTTGACCAAAAAGGCACTCGTTGACTACACTAAAAAGCCGCTCTCAAATTGTTTATCAATTATAAGCGATCAAAAAAAAAGCTAATTAAAAATTTTGGTTTTTTTAGAAACTATTTGTTGACGTTTTCAGTGTTAATAAGTAAAAAGTAAAGCGTAAAATAACTACAATTTTTTTTTTCAACCCCATCTGACTAATAGATCATAAGTTATGAACAATACCGTTTTGCGCCAATTTCGGCTAAATTTGATAAACAAATGATTGGGTTTGCTTAAAAATGATCTGAAGTTTTGAAATTTTTACTGTCTATTCCGGAGACAAAAATGAACATTTTGATATTGGATAAGAATTTATAACGAAAAAAATTGATTTTTCAGGGTGAAAAATGTATTTTGATTTTGAAGCTCCATCTCTCACGACCTAACTATTTTATCTGATTTTATTAGGACTTAAAAATCCAGAAAAATATTGCCAAACATTTACATATTTTGGAAATATTAATCCTTTAACTATAAAGTTATAGAGAGTTTTGTGAGATAGTAATTTTCGATAAGTTCAGTACAGTAGAGTACGTATCGATACCTGCACAAATTAGATTTTTAAAATTAAAAAATTACAGGCAAGATGAGTTCACGTATTATGGAATATGAATAATAAATCAACAAGGAGATAATACTTAAGACTTACTTGAAATGAATAATTATCGTAGACAATACTAACTTCAACCTTCTGTTGAAGAATTGAAAAACGTTCTAGAGCTGTCATATTGATTTTTTTTTGTCTTTCATTGTAAGAATCATGAGATAATTTATTATAGAGCGTTGAATAAGATTGATTTAGTATTTTTGCACCAACGATTTCCATATCGTGAGGTAGTTTTCTCAATTTAAAATTTTCTATATAATAATTAGCGACTGCGCTTTTTAGTCGTTTCAAATAGAAATCATTGTTGTTAGTAGTTTCGAAAAGTTTCATATTATTCAGAATTTCTTCACATTGAAAAGATTTGAAATAATTGGCACATTCTATAATTTGCTCTATGAACGAATGAGGAATATCATTTTTTCGAATCATTGCTGAAGTGATACCAGTTTCATGATATTTTTTTAAAATATTCAAGTAAGATTTAATTTCCTCCCGTCCTCTAAAAGATAAACAAATTAAGTAAATTTCAGAATTCCCAGGTTTACTAGTAGCTGGTTTTTTTATAATAATTTTTTTAAAACAGCATGTTAAAAAATACATTAAAGATATTGTTTGGCATTCAAAAAATGTGAATATCTTTAAAAGGAGGGTTCCATTTGTACTCAATAAATGAAGTGCCGTAACAACTTCACAGAAATGTAAATGTGATACAATAGCTTCTTGTTCACCAGGCATATCCATGCAGTCCACACTACCGTCGGCCGTTATGAGCATTATTTTATCACTATTATCTTTTTCAAGGTCAATGAGCATATCTAAATTCTTAATATTCATTATATCTCCGGTGTAATCAGTTCCAAAATACCAACAATCCAAGGTATGAAGAATAAATCGATCATCATTAATCATCGAACACAAAGAATTTCCCTCATAATATGGATTCAGAGTAGTTGCTCTCCAATTCCATTTAATGTATGGTACATTGGTTTTCAACCAATGATTAAGAGATGTCACAAAAGCGCCTGGTGCTTCACATAAATGAATAGTTTTCAGTTGTTTTGTATGATTTACTTCCTCAGGTATTAAAGGAAAGGTTGAAGCTATTTCATAAAATTTACACCAAGCTTGAGTAAATAATTCAGGATTAATATCTTCTTTTAATCTCCACCTAATATGTTCAGCGATATTCATTTTCCTTGTATGATTTCTCCACTTAGCTGGATTATAATCGCTCAAGGTATTTTTTATTTCATTTAATTTAATTTTTGTTTTCTGTAAGTCATCTATGCTCCAAGTGTTCTCGGAAAACATATCATTTGGATTCGGTAATTCATAATTATTATTACTTATTTCAATTTGTTTGTTAAACAATTTTTTTACAGTAATATCGATTTTTTCAATGAATCTATCAGGTTTTTTGCGAGTTCGAAATTGGCGCGAAGATTTAAAAGAAGTTGGTAGCTGGTAATCACAGTGATTATCTGAGTTCTCCATACCAAGCGGCACAAAAATTTTTTTGGTAATATTTTGTTGAATTTAAGTTGACAATTATTAATTATTGACTTCTTGTTAAATAAAATTTACCAAAAAGTCAACAGTTTTTTATGTGACGCTTGGGATGGTGTATTTATTTCGGTCGATTTCCAATTTTATCTGAAATGATTAGAAATGTTAGAAGAACAAGAGAAATATAAATTAAATAATAACTTACTTGTAAAAATTTTGGCTTCTAATAAAAAACTAGAAATAATTTCTTTTCTTAAGCTAACACTTTTTAATAAGATGAGTCAGAGTTTGATATATTTTGTTGTATGGTGTAGATGTTATATTTAGTGATATTTATTTAACGATTAACTTTTAATAAACGTTATTTATATTTGAAACATATATACCAATGACAGCTAAAATTTCAAGGTTATGTATATGGTACATATACATTTCAAAAGTTGAATGGGCAGACAGTAGGAATAAACAGAAATCACATGATCCATGTCCACTTGTCCACTTCATCCTAACTCCTTGTTATGTCGTAATAACTATAATGCTTTGGGTTGCATCTGGCAGGTGACACTACTTGTCAGATAAACCATGATTTAAATGTGTTAATTAGTTACATTTATAATTTAAATTTATATTTATATTTTAAATAGATTCAGAATTCCTAGTTGATTTAATATTTTATTTAATTGCTGAGTTTGGTCGTTGAGTGCACACGTGTCTTCGAAAGAGAAACTTTAATGTCGAGAAAATAATACAAAGGAATATTGTATTAGGTTCTGAAAAACCATAAAATCTTTGAGTAAACACAGAACGTGTCCTTGCCACATGACAACTTCAAGTCCTTAAAAGAAAAGCCATAAAAGACACGTGTGGAAACTCAACGGTCTCTTGTTCTCTAAAAAACAAGGCACTACAACTAGATTTAACAACAAAATAAATCAATAATAATTTATTTATCCACTTTATTTTAAGTAACTAAATAACATAAATAAATGAGTATTTAGACGCTACAACATGTGTATGTATGTATGGATTTAATGTCACAATGGTTTTAGACAAATTTAATTACATATTGGAATAATTGAATAGTAAATGGTATTAAATTGAATTTAGAAATGATTAGCAAATATTAAAGTAAATTCCGCATCTGATATAATTTATTGAGCAGATAATACCTTAAAAGCCTTTTAAAATTATAACACGTTAATTGATTCTAATGAATATATGTTAATTAAATAATAATAAATAATAGATAAGGATAATCATTGTTAACAACGATCTGATATTATATTATTATTACTGTCTGTACCTCGACCAGGTTTTCTGCGGTTTCCCTAGGTCGTTGTGCTGAATTTAAAGCCAGGTAAATACAAGTACATGAATATGTAAGCCGGCCGCAGCCGCAAATAATAAGTGTTATATATAAATAAGTTTATATAAGTACATGTAAGATAGTATATTACGCACTATGTATAAGGGTAGTTCTAGCAATAGTATAGGTGTATACGTGTAACCATAGTGGGGGAACGTGAAGCTGAGCAGTCAGAGTTGAGACTTTGTGACTTCACTTCTCCCCGAGAGCTGTAACTATTCACTCCATCTCTCCGATTTCTAAATAAACATCAACATTAAGTTCAATTGAACTCTTATCATTTAAAATCATACCTTGCCACACAATCTCAATCAGTCATTTTTAAGTATATTTCAAATTAAATTATAAAATAAAATCCCGCGTGACAATAAACAACCCACTTGTCCATGAGGTGTCATCATCGGCGAATATAGTAACCTCGCAGGACATAACATCCTGCCCGTTGCTCTTTTTATTTTTTCGTTGGATTTCCCGTAGAATCTCTCCAAAGTTTCGCAGTCTGTCCTTTATGCTTTTGTTAGTCTCGTTTGAAAAATTTTCTGATGTCGCTGGTGACGAATTAAGCGGTAATTTGAATTAAGGAATCAGTTAATGGTTACGATATATTCAAACAAACTCAATTGTTGAGTATCCAAAACTAATACTTTTGTAAAAAACTTGATGTAAGAAGTCATATTGAGTATTGCGATGTTGCCAAGCTTTCTATTTATTCATTTTTATGTCTAACTTCGCGCAAAAAAAATCAATGATTATCATAAATCAAGAAGTTATATATTGGTTTCACCCCGATTTTAGAATAGAGCTCCAATCAAATCTCCAAGTTCTGATCTGATGTATTTATCTGATTATATTTTTATACCTGATATATATTTATATATCTGATTGTATTATTAATTCAAAGAATACATCTAAAATCAAAAATTTTTTTTAAAATGTCCCAATAAGTTGGATTTTCTGATTTTTCAAGCATTTTCAGCAATAAAAGTGTCAAAAAAAATTAGGAAAACGGTTGACCCTAAAAGCCATCCCTGCAACTTCCCGCTACTTTCGTAATTAAGCGCTCAAAATTTCACTTATTACATTTCTTCGAGCTCAAAAATATAATTTTCGTGTAGTTTTGAGCTCTCCGAGCTCAAAAGTCTCATAGAGGTTTAATAAAACACTATTTTTTGAATTTTCAAACCCCAATAACTTTTGAATGAATGAACCGATTTTCACGCGGTTGAAGGTTGTCAACGCAATTTTTCGAATTCTATTATATATTTTCAAACACAAATTGATCAGACCAGAAATTTCGATGTAATTCGAAAAAAACACTGTTTTTCGATTTCTATCGTCAACGATAACTCACGAACGAATCGACCGATTTTGACCGGCTTGGTGGCGATCGACGTGGTTTCTCGATGTTAAGAGCTGATTAGTTTTGAGAATTGATCGGTTAAGCCGTTTGAAAATTATTAAAAAAAAACTACATTTGAAAAAATTTTTTTCATTGTTATTTTGAGATTTCTCAAAATCTACCGGTCCAAATCAGTCCAAACTGTATTCAAAATCTAAGTTTAGTCAAGCCCTTTCGAATTGCACTAACCACGATGAAATCGGTCAAGCCGTTCAAAAGTTATGAGAGGTTTACATACATCCACACACACACACACACACACACACACACACACACACACACACACACACACACACACACACACACACACACACACACACACACACACACCTACGGCAGAGGAGAAACTACTACCATTTGCGTCTCCCCGTAGCGGATAGGAGAACGCTCGCTGTCCTTGGATGACACTAGGTCTCTTAGTTGATGAGGTACAGAGGGTAGGAGCCAAATAAAATACGATTCGATGGACAAAACTCCCCCTTTAATGGGTTGGTCACACTAACTGACCTAGCAAGACGATCGTTCCCTGCTGTAGCTCACTGGGAGTGTCCGGAACCTGTGTCGATTATTTCCGACGATGCGGGCTACGGCTGATGTGAGCTTGCTCTGCCGAGGTGTAAGTTGCAGTTGCGGATCAGGAGCCAGCCACTTCGGGCCTTGATCAGGAAGTACGCAGTGAGTGTTAGAGATCGGAATCTTCACCGCCCCGAGCGAGTCTAGTCCGTCCGTGTATTCCGGGACTGGCTAAGTGTCGGCTAGACCTCAGGGAACTGGGGTAGGAGTACTATCTCCAAGAGTACACCCGTTTCTAGTTATGACAACCCGCTCCACTCCGTACGATGCGCTGGTAAATCAAAAAGTATGAGTAATTTACAGGAAACAAACAAGAGTGAAAACAGACTTCATGCCCAACAAGCAGCGATTGAAGCAAGCGCTGAAATGAAGAGAACGCTAGCGCTGGAGCACCTTGAAAAGCTGACCATTGAACTGCAAGAGTTTGTCCAAACTAAGGTCAGTATCCACAAGGAGATAAAGACCAAGACAATCGGTGTAGTCAATGCTCTTGGAAGATTCAAGAAACTGGACGAGGAATGGCAGTCATCACGACGACGCATTCAAACTGAAGTTGAGACGGAAGAAGCAATGGACACTGGAGCCGACGGTGACGGCGAATCTGCTATTGAGGACAAGGGTGAAACTGACACAAGGACTGGAAAGAGAAAAGACCGAAATTCGCCAGAGCCAACCGACAAAGTCACAAAGAAGGACTTGAAAAAAAGCCCTCCCCAACGACTGGCAGGGCAGGGCGACGAACCTAAGAGGGCGACTGATTGGGAAGAAGTACAATATAAGAAGAAGAGGAAGCTAGCTAGAGAGCAACTCTCAAAACAGCCGCCGAAGGACCCGATGCACTGATCATCCGCCCGGCCGAGAAAACAAAGTATGCCGAGATTCTGCGTCGTATAAAGCAGGACGTCCCAGATGAGCAGGTTCGTTCAACGGTAGATAAGATCAACAAGACCAGAAGTGGCGATTTGTTGATTACGATTTCGAGGAAAAGCACTGACAAAGGCCAAGCCCTTCAAAAGACGATCGCAGACATCCTTAAGGAGGAGGCCAAAGTGATCTGCAAAGGGCCACAGGAGACCATCGAGATCCGAGATGTCAATGACGACACGACGAAAGAGCATATTCAGACCGCTCTAAAGAGGGAAGCTGGAGAAAGTTGTAGAATCCCACTAGAGGCAATCAAGATCCGTAAAGCCTTTAGGGGTACGCAGACAGCCACAGTGTCACTACCAGCAGCTGCAGCACAAAAGTTACTGGAGGGAAACTGCAAAATAAGGATCGGCTGGGTCAATTGCCGAATGAGAGCAACGAAGAGACCCATACAATGCTTCAAATGCTGGCACTTTGGGCACTTCGGATCTCAGTGCAAAAGCGAAGTTGACCGGTCTAAGCACTGCATAAGGTGCGGAAAAGAAGGACACAAAATTGCTGATTGTAAAAATCCAGCTAAATGTGCACTGTGTGTTGAACAGCACGGCGTAGAAAAGGCGGCTCACCATGCAGGCACGAACAGATGCCCCGTCTTCCAAGAAGCGCTCCAGAAGATAACGAAGCCGAGAACATGAAAATATTGCAGCTCAACCTCAATCAGTGTGAGGCTGCGCATGACCTGCTCATGCAAACTGTGCGCGAATTAGAGGCAGACGTAGCACTTATAAGTAAGCCTTATAGACACCTGAGTAACCAACCCTGGGAATCCGACAGCACTAACAAAGCCGTCATCTGGTCCTGCGGTAAATGTCCTTTTCAGAGAACAAGAAGTCCTCAAAGACTTGCGTTCCACCGAAAGAAAAAGAGCAAATATCAGAAGATAGAAGGAAGGTAGTTAACACCTTAGCCACTAGAAGGAAGAGCAGTAGCTAGTTCCTCCCCTCACGACGTAATGCCTGACGGCGGTTTCCATGAGGGATTAGAGGAAAGAAGAAAAGGGGTTTAGGTTTTAGTGAGTAGGCGCGTTAGCGTCGAGTTTTAGTATGACGCTGCGTCGAGTCTTCACATATCCAGGCAAAACAGCTATGCCTGGAATCCGCAAAAAGGATTCCCCCCTCTGAAAAAAAAAAAAAAAAAACACACACACACATACACCATCGCGGGAATAGGCAGGGAAGCTTTCTAGGACCTCAAAACGTCGAAATCTGATGAAAACTCGATTTTCGAAAAACGGGGTAAAAACAATAACTTCCCGATTTTTGAAAATTTTCAATTTTCTTAGCGAGAAGTTAAATACCGCATTTAAAAAAAAATTTTTTTCGCAGTTTTTTTAAGATTTCTCAAAATCTACCGGTCTGAATCGACCCAAATTAATACTGTATAACTGCGACATTTTTTCGGCATTTACAAAACCGCTAGGGATAATAGAATTTACGTATGATCAATTTGTGTTTGAAAGTATATTATAGAATTTGAGAGACTGCGTTGAATTTGAAAATTTAAATAATAGTGTGTTATTAAACTTTTTTTAGATTTTTGTGCTCGAAGAGCTCAAAAGCCTAAAACAGCTAACTCTTGGAGCTCGGAGAGCTTAAGATACCACATAAATTATGATTTTGAGCTCGAAGAGCTCAAAAACGTCATAAGTGCAATTTTAAGCGCTTAGATATAGAATTAGCGGGAAGTTGCAGGGAAGGCCTTTACCCAAGCGGCACAAAAATTTTTTTGATAATATATTGTTGAATTTAAGTTGACAATTATTAATTTTTTACTTCTTGTTAAATAAAATTTACCAAAAAGTCAAGAATTTTTTATGTGACGCTTGGGTAGGGTCAACCGTTTTCCTACTTTTTTTTTTTATTTATTGGCTCATTTTATTTCGTTTATCAGAAAAATACAGGATAGATAGCTTTCTAAAGTAATAGAAAAATTATCTACACATTCGACTGGTCAAATAAATATTTAATGTTACATTTAAATACACCTGTGTAATCAAAATTTCCCTGGCGGTTTCGGCGACACGGTGAAAGCACGGTCGAATGACGGTTGTTTCACGGTCGTTTCACGGTCGTTTCACCGTATAAAGTTCGTTCTTACCGAGCGATCTGTCAGTCAACATTGGATACCGTTGTGAACGATATCTACAATAAATTTATTGAATATTTACGGTGCATACGCAAGTGAATCTACGACGTTATGACCGACACTGTACGCTCAATATACTGTCCAAATACGGTAATTCACGCAACTATCACGGACAATAAAATAAAAAAAAATATTGCGGACAGTCTAGACCGAGACTCGAACCCGATTCATCTGGTCGCGCGCCCAAGACTCTACCAGCTAGGCTATCTAAGACACCGCACGAAATATTTGATTCAGTCACATCATAAGGTGTCAAAACCAAGTCATTTTTTTTTTCATTGCACAGATAAAAATAGCTTAAATAAAGTTATTTTTTCCATGACTTTAAAATAATAATCGTAATAAATGATTCAAATTTTTGATGATTACGAAATTCTTCATTTCGAAATTATGGTGAAATTATTAACTGTATAAAAAAAGATCTGGAAAAGAAATTGTTAAAAATTGAATTGTTAAAAAAAAATATCTCATAATAATTTTTCTTGATAACAAACAATTTTTCCGTAATTTTGAAATTAAAGTTTTCGTCTATAAAAAAAAAAAAAAAAAACAATATTGATTATTATATTTTTCATAATCAAAAGGTATTATAGTTTCTCATTTAAGACTATAAAAAAAATTCAACACTTGTAAGCCATAAACTCTTCTGAAACGTATTGAAATGATTGATCTCTGTTGATTGCCTGTAATCTGATTAATTTTTTATAATTTTACTTTGAAATAAACAAAATTACAATAAATTAATATTTTTTTTTAATTTTTCATCCCGATTAGTTACTGAAAATTTCTCATTTACCTATCTTTTTATACACTTTGAGTATTTTTAATGAAATAAAAAAAAATATAATCAGCACTTTTTCATTGTTGACTAGTAAAAAATTCCTGACTTACCGACATTATACGCTCGTTTCACAGTCGTTTCACTCACAGACTACTGTGCATCTACCACTGAGTTACGGTTTTTTGACAATTTATATGTTTTCGAATGACTGTCAAATGACAGACGATCGATCGATGATCTACGATTTTTACTCAGGTAAAAAATCGGAGAAGTCAAGTAAAAATTTGGTTTTTCGAATAGTGAAGTATGATAACTATACAGAATAAAAATCATAAAGTAACAGTGAAAAACTTTCACAATGATACTCTTCATTCACTGTCAAATGACGGCCGTTCGATAGTCAAGTGACGGTCATTCGACGATCATTTGTCGACACTGTGAATTTATGGTACATTCACCGTCATTTCACGATCATTTTACCGTGACCACGAATCCACCAGGGTTTCTACAATATAATTTTTTTTAACTCATCAGTAATAAACTGTTATGTTGCAGTAAGCTTAAATTATTTTAAAACAATCCATTACAGAAAAAAATTATTGGTCATTTTAAAACTATTAAATATGAGAATGACTCATTTAATACGGGAGGCTTGTCATAAATGCAGTTAAATATATCTTCCACAATACCAATGCTTTTTTCATGCTTAATTGGTATTAAATGAAATGGTCAAGCGATCAAATTCGGTCTGTATATGTAAATGTATTTTTGTGATTCAGGTGTTATTATTAGTTTGAAATATTATTTTATTTAATTTTAATAATACTTTAGTTATTATTATTACTATACTTCATGGGTTATTTGTTTGAAACTGATAGCTTCTTTCCGACATTTTTCTTAAGCCACACCTTCAAGTTAATTTCTAATACTGTATAGGTATATAAATATTAACTGACAACAATATTTCAACCTCCGATAAAATTATATCCCGAATTAAGAAACTGGCCTTAACGCGGTATTCATTAAAATCATTTATTATTTTTAATTAGAATCTTATTTTTAAATATAGTTCATAATTTTATCAAAATTTGATAAGTTAGTTCGACCAATACATAACAACTATTCTTACAGTACTATAGTATTGTGCATAAGAATCTGCCATATTGAATAACTTGAAATTGTGTATTTAGTATGACTGTCACTTCAGTTTTCAATTAATAACATTAGAAGTGTAATTTTTACGTACATCAAGTGATAGATGCTTAAAAGTTATATTGTGATATTTAAACGAAGTACGAAGTGTCAAGCTTTATTTGAATTTATTTCATTCCATAGGTGAATAATGAATCATTTGCTATTACATGTAGTTGATAAATAGAATTCTTAAAAAATTAAATTTTCTATAATTACTCAGTATAATATAATATTTGAAACTCGTAATTAAACAATAGAAATTTCTAAAGTTTTACTCCGTAACATTTCATAATTTAATCAATTTATTCTCAAAAAAATTTGTTTGGTTTCATTATAGCTGTTGACAACCTGTTAAGACATATAAATAAAATATTTTGATCATAATTGACTGAAAAATATTTATTAAATGATTTTTATGTCTTGAATAGTTTGGTTAAACTAATTTATGATTACTGTTTTATTTAGATATATATTTCGTAACCATGTCGTTTTTATTGTAAAAATGATCAGAAAGGAGAAATTTGTATATATTTGTTTGTTTAGTGTTCTATAAGAGTTCTTAGACCATTTATTGTTAAGACTAAAAATAAAAATTAGAAAGGGATGATAAATCCAAGTAAACGTTTTTGTTTGGTTATGTTTCGTTACTATTCACATAATACTGCATTGTTGATATCGTACAAGGAAATAATTTAAGTGAATAAAATAATTGACAGATAATCCAAAATTATTTTATTATTTTTAGATAAACTATGTCGACAGGGCCATACAACTATTCGTATATATTTAAATACATTATTATAGGAGACATGGGAGTTGGAAAGTCATGTCTTTTACATCAATTTACAGAGAAAAAATGTAAATTATATCATTTAAAGTACTTGAATTTTAACTCTGATTAAATATTAATAATCCTTTATTTTATTCATTCAAGTTATGGCAGATTGTCCGCATACTATTGGAGTAGAATTTGGTACAAGAATTATTGAAGTAAATGGTCAAAAAATTAAATTACAAATATGGGATACAGCAGGACAAGAGCGTTTTAGAGCAGTTACAAGGTATTATATTTTAATATATAAATTTATTTGTGGATACTGTTTATTGCATAAGTTATTTAATTTGAAAATATTTTGTATTTACTAGATCTTATTATCGTGGGGCAGCCGGAGCACTTATGGTGTATGATATAACTCGACGTTCCACTTACAACCACTTGAGTAGTTGGCTAACAGATACACGCAATCTCACCAATCCTAGCACTGTAAGGATCAATAATATATTAAAAGAATGTATTAATAGATTTATTTATACTTTATAACATATTACTCTTGGTTTCAGGTTATATTTTTGATAGGGAACAAAAGTGATTTAGAAGGTCAGCGGGATGTGACGTATGAAGAAGCAAAACAATTTGCTGACGAAAATGGTCTTATGTTTGTTGAGGCTAGTGCAAAAACGTAAGTCTAATTATTTTAATGTATTCTAATTATAAAAAAGTATAGTTGCGAGGAGTTAAAATGAAAAGCTTTTTAAAGTTTGAACTATTACGAGTAATATTAATTAGTCCTTCATCAAGAATTTATCAGATCAGTGCTCTAGAATGATCAATACATATTTTTGTAGAAATTGGATTACTTGTTCTTTGGGTATGCAAGTACTATTGAAGTATTAAAATCTTGAAAATTTCAGATTTTAATCTAAACCAGTTTTTGGAAAAAGCGTAATTGAGTGTGTTAATTCGTCGTGTCTATGAAAAGTTTTTATCTCCTGCATGACCTATCAAATTTTCAATCAAATTGGTCTCTTTGACCCACAAATAGAATTCATTTTTACTCATTTTTACTTCTCTCAAAAACTGACTTAGATTAAAGTCTGAAATTTTCAGGATTTTAATATTTCAGTAGTACCTACATATCCATAGAATATCGCTTGGATATTTAAATGATTCATTTTTACCTTGCATATTCCGCTATGGTCTTTCCTATAATTAATAGAAAAAAGATCATTTCATTATTTAGATTCTACAAAGTAATGAGTAGAGGTCATTTTTTAAGTCTAGTTCAAAAAAAATTTTTTGTTTTGTTCATCTGCTAATTTTGCTCACAGCATGTAATATTTTTAAAAAATTTACAAACAATAATAATTCCGTATGGATTAAAATTTCAGAGGTCATAATGTTGAAGAAGCTTTTTTGGATACAGCAAAAAAAATATTCCAAAGTATAAGAGATGGCCGGTAAGTATCGAGTCAGAATAAAGCTACTTATAGACAAGAGTATCAACATGTATGAAATTAATTTTTACAGATTGGATTTGAATGCTGCTGAATCAGGAGTACAACATAATCCCAGTCAACCAGAACGTACTAATTTACATGGAGCTACCAACGAACAGCATAATGGCAAAGATTCCTGTTCTTGTTAATAATTTATTTTTACATAATTTTATCAAATAATGACTAATAATAGATAATGCAATTATTGTTCACATATTAATGTTCTAATTTAATTCAATACTGTATAATTTTTTATTTATTTATAAAGTTACTATTGAATAATTTTATTTGTATGCAATGACACTTTTATACTCAGATTGATTTTATGAGTTTAAAAATTATCGTCTTAATTAAATTCTGAATTCGTATATTTTAATTATTGACATAATGGCTATTTAATGACACATATATTTATCTAGATAATTATATTTACCATTATTGTAAAAGTTCGTCGAATATACATTTAACTTTAGATGTATTATATGATAAAATTCTATTAAAACATAAAAGAGTAATAAAAGAATGCATAGATTATTTTGAATTTGTATTCTCCAATATTTGAGTTTACACAAATAACTTATTTAAGTTAGTTTTTACCTTACAAACGTGTAAAATCAAGTTAAGATAAAGATAAAATGTATTTGGTATTGACTATCCGCTAGTTATAGTATAGTATATTGTGTGACTAGGGATGAAATAAAACGATTTAAGACCAGAGTGAAGTTGCCTGCCCGAGCGAAGCGAGGGCTGGCATCACTCGGTCTGAAATCGTGTTTCATCCCGCGTCACACATTATATTTTTTTGCCCTCCGGGCGGAAAGTGGCAACTTTCGTCCCGCTGCGCTAAATAAAGTTGCCGCTTTCCGCCTTCGTCGATCAAAAAAATAGTATACAGCCCTTAGGAAGTAAAAAAGAAAACCTCAGATCACATGTATGTTGACCTCGGCTTCGCCTCGGCCAACAATTACATGTGATCTGAGGCTTTTCTTATTTTCCTTCCCAAAGGGTGTAATATACTATTTCATATAAGTTGCATTAAAAATGCTAGTTTCAATGTCTGGAGCCAACTAGAACTAGATAGTTTCAGACGAATAGCGAAAATACCATTTTATTATAAAACTTATAATAATAAAATAGAAAGTAATAGTTTATTTTTTATCAAACATTATTCGTAAATTGAATAGTTTTCTTTTGTCATTCTTATTTATGCTTAATAACAGAATTATAATATGTCAGTACAGTTAACGGTTAGAATGACAATTATAAAGATATAAAATAAACAAACAATTGATAGGATTGAAAATAAAGCTGCAACTTCATCTCGCGGGCAGAAAATCGTCATTTTCTGTCCGCCGGGAAGAAATGATTGATTCCTGCCCGGCACAGTCGAATTGGTCTGAAATAGTCTAGTTTCGGTTGGCTCAACAGGCATTGAAACTCGCATTTTCAATGCAGGTTATATGAAGAATAAATTTTACTTAAAAAAAAAATTAGGAAAACGATTGACCCTAAAGGTCAACCCTGCAACTTCCCGCTAATTCCATATCTAAGCGCTTTAAATTGCACTTATGACGTTTTTGAGCTCTTCGAGCTCAAAAATATAATTTGTGTTATTTTGAGCTTTCCGAGCTCAAAGAGTTAGTTGTTCTAAGCTTTGAGCTCAACAGTCTGATAAAAGTTTAATAAAACACTATTATTTAAATTTTCAAACTGCAATTACTTTTAAATGAATAAACCAATTTTCATGCGGTTAGCAGCATTTAACGCAGTTTTTCGAATTCGATGAGATAATTTTAAACACAAATCGATCCGACCGGAAATTCCGGTGTAATTCGAAAAAATCACTTTTTTTTTATTTTTTCGTAAACGGTAACTCACGAACGAATCAACCGATTTTAACCGGCTTTGCGGCGATTGACGTGGCTTTTTGATGTTAAGATGAGCTGATTAGTTTTTTTAATCGATCGGTAAAGCCGTTTAAAAGTTATTCCAAAAAAACTACATTTAAAAAAAAATTTTTTTTGCAGTTTTTTTTAGATTTCTCGAAAGCTACCGGTCCAAATTGTATTCAAAATCTAAGTTTGGTGAAGCCCTTTCGGAAGGCGCCAACCGTGATGAAGTCGGTTAAGCCGTGTTTAAAATTTATAAGAGCCCGGAAAAAAATTATCAGACCTGAACAGGCATGAGTCTTCTGGCCTGATCAGACACGAAAAATGACCATGCCTGATCAGGCATGAATTGACCTGATCAGGCCTGATCAGACATGGTCAGGTCTGAAAGCCCATTATTACTTCTAATTAATTATGTTGCTTAATTTTATGGATATAGTACTTGATAGAGTCATACGCAATTCTCTATAATGATTTAAAATACAAAAAAAAATATTTTCATATAATTATACGGCTGTAACACCAACGGTCACCCATTCCCCATCCACCTACTAACCATGCTCAATGGCACTTTACTTTAGTGATCTCCGTGCGTCTTGAAGTTCCTATCTGCTGTGCTGCTGTCTTAGATAATAATGATTCTATGATCTACATAATTCATCATATCAGTTTATCATAAATATAATATAAAAATTGATTTTATAATATATTTTGATAGTCATAATTTATTTATTTAACCGAATTTCATTATAACATCACATTTATTGAAATAATAAAATGAATAATGATTTTAATATTAGGCAGGAGCAGAGCAGACCAAAACATCTCATAGGAAATGTAACAAATATTTCATTTCAGAATTATTTAAACGAAATGATAAACATCATTTTGCACTTTTTGTGATTACCAAAAAAAATTTTTTCTTCAGAGAAAAAATTTTGATCACATCTGACTATGCAAGTCTGATCAGATCTAATTATATCTAGACTGTTTGTAATTGTCTAGACAAGATCAGGCATGGTCATGTATGATCAGGCCTGGACGTTTTTAACGCTTCGGATATGAACAGGTATGATCATGTCTAATTTCAGGCGATCGACGTGGTTTCTTCAGCTTAAGAGCTGATTAGTTTTTGGAATCGATCGATAGAGCCGTTAAAAAGTTATTTCAAAAAAACAGTTTTTCAAATTTTTTATTTTTGAGATTTCTCAAAATCTACTGACCTGAATTACCTCAAATAGTATGAAATATCTAAGTGCAAAGAAACTCTTTCGATTGCCGCCAATTTCGTTCAAATCGGTCAAGCCGTTCAAAAGTTATGAGAGGTTTACAAACATCCACACACACACACACACACACACACACACACACACACACACACACACACACACACACACACACACACACACACACACACACACACACACACACACACACACACACACACACACACACACACACACACACACACACCCGTGTCGGGCTTGCTGGGTCCCGCATCGGGCGCCTCCTCAGGTGGCGGATAGGGGAATGCCCGGCATATCTGCACGTCAGATGCGTCGGGTACCGAGGAAACAGAATACTCGGGGTGGACCAAAACCTAGCAAAAGATGATATGGAAATGTCAGAAGATTTTCAAACATCGTTTACAGTACAGAGGATGGATACCTCAGTGCCGGCGAGAGAAGGCGTGCAAACGGGCCTAAACTTGTCGTTATCAAGCGACCGTTTGAACAGTGGAGTAGACCCCATGGCTCTGCTGTCTAGCAATGCTAGCAAGGTTACAGGGAGTACGAAATCAGCCCAGATGGCAGAGAACGGACAGCTGAGCAACATTCCTTCAAAAAGTGGAGGACCTTTTGCTCCTGCCACTAATCAAACCCACCGAGGAAGAATGAACTCTCTACCGACCGTCACCGGCCAACAGTCACCAATGGAGAGGCTCGGCAACAAGATTGATGAGTTAGCCGACTTCATAAAGACAAAAAGAATCTCCACCATGAGATCAGAAAATTGGTTTCGTCTATTAGTACGGCATATAGGCTGGCCAACAAATCACCAACGAAGTCGGCGTCAACGACTCAAACATCTCCGAGTCTGAACAAAAATCACAGCCACCTCTGACCACTCCTAAGAAATTACCACAGCAAGGAGATGGCAACAAGAAGAGGCCGCTGTCCACGCCCAGCCCTTCCTCAGATATTGACAAGCCAGCACAGAAAAAGACAGCCCGGGATGATACCTGGACCAAAGTGACTCGGCAAAACAAGAAAAAGAAAGAACAGGAGCCAGTGACTCAAACTGCTACAGCCCAAGACCAGCCAAACAGCGGTGGCTCCAAGAAACCAAGGAGGAAGAAGACAAGAACTAAAGCTGTCCTAGTCCAACCAGCTGAAGGGCGAACATACGCCGATCTCCTGAAGGAAATCAAGGCCAAGGTAAGCCCTGTCGAGACGGGCGTAGACATAAGGTCTATTAAAAAGACGAAACACGGAGGCGTTCTCCTTGAAATGGCTCGAAAGTCCGAAGACAGCAAGGCATTCACCGATGCAGTAAGGGCAGCTACTGCAAACATCGGCACAGTCAAGACGCTAACACCAACAACAACGATCGAGATCCTCGACTTAGATGAAATCTCTACCGAGAGCGAAGTCCGTGAAGCACTCAAACGTGAATTCACTGACAACCTGGAGGTCAAACGGGTAAATTTGACAAAACCCACACCACGAGGTAATCGGGCAGCCTTCTGCGAACTAGACGAGCCCAATGCGATTAAGGCCCTTGACAAGGCCCGTATACGGATCGGTTTGGTGAACTGTCGTATACGCCCAGTAGTAAAAGTAACACGTTGTTTTAAATGTCTTGGTTATGGACACCAAACACGTCAGTGTGCGGGACCAGACAGAAGCAGGTGCTGCTACAAATGTGGCGGAGAGAACCACAAGGCCGTAAACTGCACGGAGAAGTTAAAATGCTTCCTTTGTGCTTCGGACAAAAGATGCCCAGGATAGTCTATGCCATATTTCTGGCACTGGAGCGTGTAAGGCATTCCGCAAAGCACTTGCAGAAGCCATGAAAGGTCAGAAATGACACGCATACTACAAGGCAACCTGAATAGGTGCGCCTTGGCGCAAAACCTGCTGCGCCAGCGTGTTTTCGAAGATAAAATTGATGTCTGCTTTATCTGCGAGCAATATCTAAACATCGAAGGTAAAACATGGTTCGCAGACGAAACGGGCACGGCAGCAATTTGGATTGTGAACACAAAGAACGTTACCGTCAACAACAGCGGAGGTGGAGCAGGTTTTGTCTGGATTCAAACCCCGACAACCTACTTCATGAGCGTCTATCTCTCACCTAACGAAGGGATTAGTGTGTTCCGACAGAAACTCGCAAATATAGAAGATGCGGTCACTAAGTTCGACGGCGAAGTTATCGTAGCTGGTGACTTCAATGCTAAATCGGCTGAATGGGGCGCTGATTTCTCCGACACCAGAGGCAACGAGGTCGCTGACGTCGTGGCTAGACTCGACCTCATAGTGCTAAATACTGGGAGCACCACGACTTTCAGAAGACCGGGGTACCAAGAGTCCATCCTCGACATTTCGTTGGCGACTCCAAAAATTGCCAACATGATTGAAAACTGGACAGTATCCGAAAAATACAGTGGCAGTGATCACCAGTTCGTGACATTTAACGTTGGATTGGCATCTGCTCCGGTACCACAACACGACCTTTCTAAGCGAAAGTGGAATGTCAGGAAGCTTGATCCAGAGGCACTGCGAGCTTCACTTGCACGGAGCTGGTCTACCCTTCAGAACAACCCGACTCCGGATACTTGCAGCGAGACAGAAAGGACAGTACTAAATACGATGAAGGAGATTTCCGCCGCATGTGACGCCTCTATGCCGCGGTTGAAAAACCGGAGTTTTCGCAGGCCGGCGTACTGGTGGTCAACAGACATAGCGGAACTTCGCAAAATGTGCCATCAACTACGTCGCCGCGCAACGAGAGCCGCCAAACGCTCCCCAAGCCAGGACTTGTATTCAAAAGAGTACAAGCAGGCCAAAAAGATGCTAAATCGAGCCATCAAAGCAAGTAAAGCAAAGTTGTGGAAAGAGATCTGCAACGATCTCGACAATGACATCTGGGGTAAAAGCCTACCAAATTGTCGCCAAACGACTTGGAAAGGCTTCACCAGAGGCGCCGAAGTCTCCAGCCTTAATGGATAGCATCGTAGCGGAGCTTTTCCCCAAACACCCGCCGCGGGAGAAGAAACACTACACTAAAAACAACGAAGTAACGCCCTTCACAACTAAGGAACTACAAGACGCGGCCAAGTCACTCAAAACAGGAAAGGCACCTGGACCTGATGGCATCCCGGCATCGGTGATCAAGATTATAGCCCTGGAATACCCAGACTTACTCCTGAACACCTACAACGCATGCTTGGCAACTGGCACCTTTTCCGCGGTCTGGAAACGGCAGAGATTGGTTCTCTTAGACAAAGGTAAGGGAACCCCCGTAACACCTTCGTCGTTTAGACCACTCTGTATGCTAGACATTGCTGGAAAACTGCTCGAGAAGCTCATACAAGGGAGACTTCGCGACGACATCGACCGTGCTGGAGGTTTTGCCACCAACCAGCATGGCTTCCGGAAAGGTCATTCGACAGTCGGAGCGATCAAGAAAGTCATAAAGACAGCAACACAAGCATGGTCTGGTAGCCTCAAAGCTCGTAAAGTATGTCTTCTCCTCACGCTAGATGTCAAAAACGCATTTAACAGCGCAAATTGGGGAGACATTTTAGACGCTCTGGAGCACAAGTTTGACGCGGAGCCAGAAAATCTGGCACTAGTCGACAACTACCTTGACGATAGAAAGCTAATAGTGGAAACTACTGAAGGCCCACAAGAATACGCCATAACGGCTGGCGTGCCGCAAGGCTCAATAATGGGGCCTGATCTATGGAACGCAGACTACGACGAGCTTCTTGAAATCCCGTTGCCAGAGCAAGTAGAGCTAACAGGCTTTGCAGACGACGTTGCAGCCACTATAGTGGCGGACAGCGTGGAAGAGGCCGAACTGCTAGTTCGGGAAACCATCGACACCGTCAAGACTTGGCTCGATAAGCATCACCTGAAACTCGCCAAACAGAAAACCGAGATGGTCGTTTTGACCCGTCAAAAATGGTTTCCAAAACCATTCGCTGTGGACATGGGAGGAACAACGCTGACGTCAACAAGGGCCCTGCGGTATCTAGGGGTAATGATAGACGAGAAACTATCTTTCCGTGAACACCTCGACAGTGCATGCAAGAAAGCCAGCAAGACTGTGTCTAGCCTAGCACGAATTATGACCAACACCATGGGACCAAGAACAAAAAAGAGAAGAGTTCTTCTAGAAGCAGTCCACTCGGTACTGCTTTATGGAGCGGAGATATGGGCAGACATATTAAAGCAGAAGACCTACCGGCGAAAGATCGCAGCAGTACAGCGGCGAGGCGCTCTCAGGGTTGCCTGCGCCTACCGCACAGTTTCCGAAGCGGCTGTATTGGTCATTGCAGGAGCCGCGCCCATCGACCTATTAGCGTTCGAAAGAGCAAAACTCTATGACGCTAAAGACAGTGATGATAACATGAAGGACGCAAGAACGAGGATAAAGGCGGAAACGCAGCAAGAGTGGCAGGACCGATGGACATCGGGAGAGACGGGCAGATGGACGGCGCGCCTGATCCCAAACATCAACGTCTGGCTCTCTCGGAAGCACGGGGATACCGGATTTTTCCTGACCCAGCTATTGACGGGACATGGGCAGTTCAATGCCTATCTTTTCAAGATGGGTTTGCACAGCACACCAACGTGCAAATACTGCCCGGATAAAATCGACGACTCCGAACACACATTCTTCGAGTGTGCTCGATGGAAGGACTACAGAAGAAACACTGAAGAGATCATAGGCACCAGGCTCTCCCCCTCAAGCCTGGTGACCTATATGATCAAACAAGAGGAAAACTGGTCAGCTGTTGCAGTTTATGCACAGCACCTCCTGAAAGACAAAATCGCAGAAAGGGACCAGTAGCCAGGAGTAGGCGTCGTGAGACGCAGCACGACTGGATTGAAGTAATGCTAACGCGGTTCCAATCCAGTCCTCCCCGTACCATCTAGGGGAGAGGGGAAGAGGAATGTTTTTTTAGTGGGTAAAAATCTCCACACTACCGACTATCGATATCTGCCGGAAGATGGGCGGCAGAGTTAACGATACCGGTGTCTTTTGAAGATCTTTTTTCGTACCTCTTTATAAAAAAAAAAAAAAAAAAAAAAAAAAAAACACACACACACACACACACCCACACCTACGGCAGAGGAGAAACTACTACCATTTGCGTCTTCCCGTAGCGGATGGGAGAACGCTCGCTGTCCTTGGATGATACTAGGTCTCTTAGTTGATGAGGTACAGAGGGTAGGAGCCAAATAAAATACGATTCGATGGACAAAACTCCCCCTTTAATGGGTTGGTCACACTAACTGACCTAGCAAAACGATCGTTCCCTGCTGTAGCTCACTGGGAGTGTCCGGAACCCGTATCGATTATTTCCGACGGTGCGGGCTACGGCTGATGTGAGCTTGCTCTGCCGAGGTGTAAGTTGCAGTTGCGGATCAGGAGCCAGCCACTTCGGGCCTTGATCAGGAAGTACGCAGTGAGTGTTAGAGATCGGAATCTTCACCGCCCCGAGCGAGTCTAGTCCGTCCGTGTATTCCGGGACTGGCTAAGTGTCGGCTAGGCCTCAGGGAACTGGGGTAGGAGTACTATCTCCGAGGGTACACCCGTTCCTAGTTATGACAACCCGCTCCACTCCGTACGATGCGCTGGTAAATCAAAAAGTATGAGTAATTTACAGGAAACAAACAAGAGTGAAAACAGACTTCATGCCCAACAAGCAGCGATTGAAGCATGCGCTGAAATGAAGAGAACGCAAGCGCTGGAGCACCTTGAAAAGCTGACCATTGAACTGCAAGAGTTTGTCCATACTAAGGTCAGTATCTACAAGGAGATAAAGACCAAGACAACCGGTGTAGTCAATGCTCTTGGAAGATTCAAGAAATTGGACGAGGAATGGCAGTCATCACGACGACGCATTCAAACTGAAGTTGAGACGGAAGAAGCAATGGACACTGGAGCTGACGGTGACGGCGAATCTGCTATTGAGGACAAGGGTGAAACTTACACAAGGCCTGGAAAGAGAAAGGACCGAAATTCGCCAGAGCCAACCGACAAAGTCACAAAGAAGGACTTGAAAAAAAGCCCTCCCCAACGACTGGCAGGGCAGGGCGACGAACCTAAGAGGGCGACTGATTGGGAAGAAGTACAATATAAGAAGAAGAGGAAGCTAGCTAGAGAGCAACTCTCAAAACAGCCGCCGAAGGACCCGACGCACTGATCATCCGCCCGGCCGAGAAAACAAAGTATGCCGAGATTCTGCGTCGCATAAAGCAGGACGTCCAAGATGAGCAGGTTCGTTCAATGGTAGATAAGATCAACAAGACCAGAAGTGGCGATTTGTTGATTACGATTTCGAGGAAAAGCACTGACAAAGGCCAAGCCCTTCAAAAGACGATCGCAGACATCCTTAAGGAGGAGGCCAAAGTGATCTGCAAAGGACCACAGGAGACCATCGAGATCCGAGATGTTGATGACGACACGACGAAAGAGCATATTTAGACCGCTCTAAAGAGGGAAGCTGGAGAAAGTTGTAAAATCCCACTAGAGGCAATCAAGATCCGTAAAGCCTTTAGGGGTACGCAGACAGCCACAGTGTCACTACCAGCAGCTGCAGCACAAAAGTTACTGGAGGGAAACATCAAAATAAGGATCGGCTGGGTCAATTGCCGAATGAGAGCAACGAAGAGACCCATACAATGCTTCAAATGCTGGCACTTTGGGCACTTCGGATCTCAGCGCAAAAGCGAAGTTGACCAGTCTAAGAACTGCATAAGGTGCGGAAAAGAAGGACACAAAATTGCTGATTGTAAAAATCCAGCTAAATGTGCACTGTGTGTTGAACAGCACGGCGTAGAAAAGGCGGCTCACCATGCAGGCACGAACAGATGCCCCGTCTTCTAAGAAGCGCTCCAGAAGATAACGAAGCCGAGAACATGAAAATATTGCAGCTCAACCTCAATCAGTGTGAGGCTGCGCATAACCTGCTCATGCAAACTGTGCGCGAATTAGAGGCAGACGTAGCACTTATAAGTAAGCCTTATAGACACCTGAGTAACCAACCCTGGGAATCCGACAGCACTAACAAAGCCGTCATCTGGTCCTGCGGTAAATGTCTTTTTCAGAGAACAGTCAACAATAAAGAAGCCAGCTTCGTAGCAGCATGGGTAGATGGCCTCCGCTTCTACAGTTGCTATGCACCACCTAGTCTCTCTAATGAACAGTTTGAAGACTTCCTTGATCGGCTAACTGAGGACGCAAGAAAACACTTTCCCGTGGCAATAGCTGGTGACTTCAATTCCTGGGCAGCAGACTGGGGCAGCAAGTTCACTAATACACGTGGAAAATCACTTCTCGAGGCAATGGCCACACTGGACGTGATCCTTCTTAACACCGGTGACACGCCAACGTATACTAAGGGAGAGGCAAACTCAATTGTCGACCTTACATTTGTCAGCAGTTGCTTAGCTCGAAGAGGTTTTACCTTGGAAAGTATTGAACATCTACACAGCCAGTGACCATAGTGCGACACTATGGGAAATATCAATTGGCCAGAATCTAACAAGAGTCAACAGGAACGCCACCACGGTTGGGTGGACAGTTAAATCTCTCGACCTCACTGCTTTAGTAGTAGCCCTAGAGTGCGATCCGATCATCGTAGAAACTGCTGAAGAGAAGACCAAGGACCTAATGAGAAGAGTCATCCAGGCTTGCGACGCCAGTATGTCTCGGAAACGTGGCATGAATTCAAGACCTTCGGTGTACTGGTGGAACGATCACATTAGCATTCTACGTTCAGAGTGTCTTAAAAAAAAAAGAAAGTATCAGCGTGGCTACAGACGACCTAACTCTGCAGAGCTGTTGGCAGAGAATAAAAAGGCCCGTCGAGAACTAAACAGAGCCATTAAAGAAAGCAAAAGACGCTGCTGGAAGGAACTGGTCGCAGAAGTAGAGAAAGATCCATGGGGCAGACCGTATAAGGTGGTTATGACCCACCTGAAATGCCAGCCAATGCCATCACCTACGTGTCCACAGCTCCTAGAGAAGACTGTTACTGCGCTGTTTCCCCAACAGCCGGTATTCACCTACAAGTTGGAGCAGCTCAACCCTGAAGACATCCCAACTATCACGTTGGACGAGTTGATAGAGGCAGGCAATCGAGTAGGGAATAATAAGGCGCCGGGATTGGACGGAATCCCTAATATTGCCCTGAAATCAAGCACCGGCATTATTCCTGGACGTTTACGATACATGCCTGAAGGAAGGGACTTTTCCTCAGAAGCGGAAACAGCAACGGCTAGTTCTACTTCCGAAGGGGAAAAAGCCGCCGGAAGAACCGTCATCCTATCGACCACTCTGCATGTTAGACACGGCCGGCAAGATATTCGAGCGCATAATTCATCAGAGAATAGAGGCTGTAGTCGATCCACTCCTGGCAGAGAACCAGTTTGGTTTCCGAAAAGGACGGTCAACTCTGGATGCGATCAAATTGGTTGTTGATACAGCCAAGGATGCAATCGCCGGAACGAGATGGAAGGGTGGAAAGAAGAAATACTGCTTGGTGGCTGCTTTGGACATCAAGAATGACTCCAACTCCGCTAACTAGGACTGCGTTATGCGGACTCTAGAAGAAAAAAACGTACCAGGATACCTTCGCAGAATGGTAGCGAGCTACTTCACGAATAGGGTTCTGAAATATGACACGAAGAACGGTACGGAAGTGTACGAAATATCCGGAGGAGTGCCACAGGGATCAGTTTTAGGTCCTCTGCTATGGAACATCATGTATGATGGCCTCCTGAGAATAGCATTGCCTACGGGAGTCAAACTTGTAGCATATGCGGATGACGTAGCTGTCGTGATCGTCGCAAAGCACCTCGAAGAGATAGAAATGGCATTTAATGTTACATTCAGACGAGTCAATTTGTGGATGGACATGGTGAACTTGCAACTAGCCAAGCATAAAACCGAGGCAGTGCTCATCACCGGTAGAAAAACGGTAGAAACCATCAAGTTGAGAGTCGGAGAATAAGAAATCACATCACAACCATTTATCCGTTATCTGGGAGTGATGCTGGATGCCCGACTCAACTTCAAACAGCAGGTGGAACACGTCAGTGCCAAAGCGTCAGTAGTGAGGGCTAGTCTCGCACGGTTGATGCCTAACATCGGAGGCCCAATGCAGAGCAGGCGGCTACTACTGTCATCAGTAGTCACATCAGTGTTCACTTACGGAATATCCATTTGGGCTGATGCACTGGAAACCCAGAAATCATGGAGAAAAGCTGGACTTCCGCACTATATCAGAAGAAGCAGTGTACGTCATTGCCGGAACCCTACCTCTTAGAGTTCTAGCAGAGAAAAGACGAGCCCTTTACCAACGAAAAAGGTCAACTACACTGAGGCCTGAAGAACTTAGAATTGAAGAACGGCAGAACAGCATAGGCCGATGGCAACTACAATGGGATGCTGCAGAGAGGGGTAGGTGGACGCACCGCCTCATACCTCGGATCGACATTTGGCTTAACCGGAATCACGGCGAGGTCAATTACTATCTTACGCAGATGTTGTCGGGACACGGGTGTTTTCGAGAGTATCTACACCGCTTTCAGCAAGATGACTCTTCGGAGTGCCCGTCCTGCCTAGGAGTTGCTAAAAATGCGAAGCACGTCTTCTTTGTATGTCCTCGTTTCGATCCATAGCGTGAAGAGTTGGAGAGAATCCTGAACCAGAGAATGCAACCAGATTCACTAGTGGAAGCAATGTTGTCATCAGAAGCTGCTTGGAACGCTACCAACACGTTTGCAACAGAAGTCCTCAAAGACTTGCGTTCCACCGAAAGAAAAAGAGCAAATATCAGAAGATAGAAGGAAGGTAGTTAACACCTTAGCCACTAGAAGGAAGAGCAGTAGCTAGTTCCTCCCCTCACGAAGTAATGCCTGACGGCGGTTCCCATGAGGGATTAGAGGAAAGAAGAAAAGGGCTTCACATATCCAGGCGAAACAGCTATACCTGGAATCCGCAAAAAGGATTCCCCCCTTTGAAAAAAAAAAAAAAAAAAAAAAAAACACACACACACCATCCTAAAAATAGTCAGGGATGACTGATAATGAGAACTCGATTTTCGAAAACTGGGGTGAAATCGATAACTTCCCAATTTTTATAAAAATCGGGCATCTATAAATCTGCCGAATTGTAAAAATTCCGATAGAAGTTATATTATTTGTCGGTAATGATAAAACAGTTTCGAAAAATTCTCAGAAATGGCGTGACGAGTATTACAAATGAGAAAAATCAGATTTTAAGCTACGAGATTCAGACTGAGTCTCGGACTAAGGTAGATGTCCCGATTCCAACCAGGTTCAATGCACCAGGTATATAACATTAAATTCCACAGGAATAAAATATGAAATTATATCCCTATGGTTGAGATCAGACTAACCTGATAGTTGGGGTCAAGGTCAGCAGGTACGGGTCACCCTGGCAGGATGTCTAGGTCAAATATCATCTATTCTACAGGAATAGAAAAGATTAAAATAATCCACAGTGTACAAGAATCATACCTTAGGCGGTGCCAAATCGATTCTAACCTAAACCACCGTACCTCAATAGATCCAGGTGCTATGGACGAAATCCTACAGGTACAAATGTATGTTTTTAATACATTTACATTTTCGGGACCCAATTGAAATTGACTCGAAGATCTTAGTGACTATTGACCAGCTAAGGGAGACACCCAGGTACTTGAAAGACAGGATTGGTAGAAAGATAATTCTTCTCCGGTGTAATAAATTTTTTTCTCAAAGTAAGATAGACAATTATTATGTGTCCGTTCACTCGGAAAAACGAGACATATCTAAATTGAAAAGCCAGGTGGGTAGGAGAATATTTCTCCACCGAAGAAGTCAAATTTTCGTCTCGGGGTAGGATGGGCATCTATTATAAGTGCCCGTTTTTCCAAAAAACGGGCCATGTCTAAATTGAATAACGTGGTTGGGTGAGAGGATATTTCTCCACCATAGGAACCGGATATTTTTCTCGGGGTAGGTTGGGCATCTATGATGATTGTCCATTCACACGGGAGAACGGACCGTGTTTAAATTAAAAAACCAGGTTGGTAAGAGAATATGTCTCCTTCGGCGTAGCCAATTTTTTTTCTCTGGGTAGAATGAGCACTAATTATGACTGCCCATTTTTCCCAAAAAACGGGCTATTCCGGGATTGAACAACTGGGGTTACGAGCGGATATTTCTTCTCCGAAGTAGTTGAACGTTTTCCTAGGGGCGGGTTAGGCACTAATTACAAGTGCCCATTTTTCCGAAAAAAACGGGCCATATCTAATTTAACAACTGGGTTCGTAGGAGGGTCTTACACCTCCAGAGTAGTCAAATGTTTCCCTAGGGGTATCTTGGGCATCTATTATAAGTGCCCGTTTTTCCAATAAAAAACGAGCCATGTCTAATTTAACAACTGGGTTCGTAGGAGAGTCTTACACCTCAAGAGAAGTCAAATGTTTCCCTAGGGGTATCTTGGGCATCTATTATAAGTGCCCGTTTTTCCAATAAAAAACGGGCCATGTCTAATTTAACAACTGGGTTCGTAGGAGGGTCTTACACTCCAGAGTAGTCAAATGTTTCCCTAGGGGTATCTTGGGCACCTATCATAAGTGCCCTTTTTTCCAATAAAAAACGGGTCATGTCTAATTTAACAACTGGGTTCGTAGGAGGGTCTTACACTCCAGAGTAGTCAAATATTTCCCTAGGGGTATCTTGGGCACGTTTCATAAGTGCCCGTTTTTCCAAAAAAAAAAAACGGGCCATGTCTAATTTAACAACTGGGTTCGTAGGAGGGTCTTACACCTCTAGAGTAATCAAATGTTCCCCTAGGAGTATATTACCCGAGAAAAAATATTTATATATTACTATATATATTTATATATAAATTGGTTATATATGATTATATATGAAAAATGGCTAAATATAATCATATCTAATTATATATAATTATATATAACAATATTTAATTATATATTTATTACATCTAATTAATTATTGGGTTAATTTTATGGATAGAATATTTAATATGGTCCTACACAATTCTGTGTAACCAATTAAAATGCAAAAAAAAATATCTAGATATAATTTTATAGCTATAACACCAGCGGTCACCCATCCAACTATTAACCCTGCTCAATGCTGCTTAACTTTGGTAATCTCCGTGCGTCTTGAAGTGTCTGTCTGCTGTGCTGCTGTCTTAGATGATAATGATTCTATGATCTACATAATGTATCATATGAGTTTATCATAAATGGAATATAAAAATTGATTTTAATATATATTTGGATAGTCATTATTCATAATTTATTTATTTTACCGAATTTCATTATAATATAAGACTTATTTAAATATAATAAAATAAATAATGATTTTACTATTAGATAGTAGCAGAGCAGACCAAAACATGTCATAGGAAATGTGACAAATTTTGTATTTCAGAATTATTTAAACGTAATTATAAACATCATTTTACACTTTTTGTGATAACCAAAAAAAATTTTTTTTCAAAGAAAAAATTTTTATGTCTGTTAATTATATATAAGCATATATAGTTATATATAATTATATATGGGCCTATATACAATCTTGCATGGCTGTATATTGCTCCATATATAGTCATATATAATTATATATAACTTCATATACAATTCCATATATAATCATGTATGATTATATACAATTATATATAATTATATAGAAACATTTTTTCTCGGCTATTGCTCCATATATAGTCATATATAATTATATATGATTATATATAACCTTATATACAATTCCATATATAATCATGTATGATTATATATAATTCTATATACTTATATATAATTGTATATGGTTATAATTTTATATGATTATAATTGTATAATCCTGCATGGTTGTATATTGCTCCATATATAGTCATATATAATTTTATATGATAATATATAACCTCATATACAATTCCATATATAATCATGTATGATCATATATAATTGTATATAATTATATATGTGATTCCATATATAATCATATATGATTATATACAATTATATATAATTATATAGAAACATTTTTTCTCGGGTATGCACCTCCTAGTGAACACATGACTTTAATATGACGTCATTTATAAGCCATGGGAATGTCACAATATTTTACGTAAATATGACGTACAATTGACCTGTCTTATGATCCAATTATGATGTAAAAATATATGATATAATTTTGACATCGTACTGATGTAAGTTTTTTACTTCTCTGTGATATCACGGAAATGACTTAGATATTACGTACAACTGACATAATATATAAACTACAATATTACGTTACATTAATGCCATCATTGTATGTCATAATGACGTAAGTTTAATATCATGCATTTACATCAGTGACAAGTCACGGTTGTACGTACACTTGACGTAAGTTTAACATCATTCGTTTGCATCAGTGACGTCACGGTTGTACGTATTCTTGACGTAAGTTTAACATCTTTCGTTTACATCAGTGACAAGTCACGGTTGTACGTAATACCTAAACCATTTGTGAGTCATTATTTAACGTCAATAATATGTCACAATTTTACATAATACTGACGTAATTTGAAAGTCATTTTCTAAATCAGTGACAAACCATTATTTTATATAATATTGATAAAATTTGGGGGATATATTTTTTCAATATTATCGATTTATCAAAATTTATCAAGTATAAAACTTCTTTAACAAGATGTCTAATTTACAGTAAATATTAGTAAAAATTGGTTTGAAATGTTGTAAGAATCAGAAAGAGGCGAACAGTTAATTTAGGCCGGTACCTTGCAAATTTAAGTCCGTTCTTAATAACAAAAATTTATAATTTCTTAATATTAATGAATATATCTAACATATTAGAAAATAACATACAAAACATTTTTCATTTACGTTTTTAAGAAAAATACATATAAATTAAATACATGTGGGATATAAATTTTTTATATTTATGCTTGTATGTTTTCATACACTGCAGAAAAAACATCTCGACTCAAAGGTAAATTTCTTTGGACCAAGAATATATTAAAGATGACTGAAAATTCCGTGAATAAAGTCAAAATTTCTTGAGACTAAAACACTTCTTCTTGCTCCAATATAACTTTGGCCTCCGTAAAAATTTTCTTGGTGCAAGAAATACTTTTTTTTCAGTGCTCATGTTACTCATTTATATTTTTTTCATGAATTTAGGTACTTTTATCCATTGTAAAAATATTTTCAGCTTCATTCAGTATAAATGTCTTAGTGTGAAAATGATAACAAAATACCGAGTTCAATTTATGTGGCATGAACTCTAAATTTTTAAACCGTCAAGCGAGTAAACGTATAATTTCTTATGATTTTGCGTCAAGAAATTAAATGTCAGTCATTTAAATATTGCACTATTACTTGAAAAATAATTTTCTGAAATTAGTGCTGCTACTTATGAAACATTGTATTAGAAATAATTCAATCAGTTCATGATTGTCATTGACGAGACTAATAGTATTTTACATCAAGTTTCATAATGTTGTTAGTATGTTAAATAAAAGAAATTCAAATTTCGAAAAAAATTGAAATTAAAAAGAAATATAGATTAAAAAAATGTTATTCTTAGAAGAGTTGAAATTAAAAAAAAATCTAAATTTCGTAAATTGAAATTTTGAAGAAGAAAAATCCAAATAAAAAATACTAAATTTATGGAAAAAATTGAATAAAAAAAAAAAATTCGAGTCTTGAGAAATCAAATAAGTATTAAAAAATATTCGTGACACGGATATATCGTTTACTCTGAAAAAATTTCGCTCAACCATGTAAAGTTCTCTGTGTCCGCTTTTACACGAAAATTTTTGAAACTGTAAGAGTAAATCAATTTTTATAAAAATTTATAAATTGCCTATTCATTATCGCAAGTTTCACTAGCGAGCCTTTAATAAGAGTTTTACAATGTTTTATAGAACTTTATAAAATTTCATGAGTTTTAATGAAATTGTATAAATTATTAGACTTGAATTGTATACAATTCCAACTCTTAAAATCCATTTAATATCAGAAAAAATTATGAAATAAGCATTTATCGTTATGTAAGAGTTAACACATAAGTTAGGTATTACGAGACATGAACCGTTACTTGGACAAGTGAGCAGCGTTCCAGACTTCAACACGTGAGGACCCGAGTTCAAGCCCAACATACCTCAAGATTTTTTCATCAAGTATTTACATATATCTTGTGTTTCCAAGTTCGCAATAAGTCCACAATACTATAATTGATTTCGAAATTTTTATTTTTTTATATTTGAGAAATTTTTTTTTTAATATTTTTTCTGAGGTACAATTTTTACATCACTTACATGACTTTTACGTCATAATGACATCATTATCATGATATAGACATCACAGTTACGTCATATTGACGTCATAAACGTCATTAAGACATCACAGGTACGTCATATTTACGTCATAAATGTCATTAAGACATAATACTGACGTCATGACTACGTCACATTTTTACGTCAGAATCTTACGTCAGGAAGTGTGAAATAATGAGTCACATATGACTCATTCGTGACTTATATCTTACGTAAATCCTGACATAGCCCAATGTCATTTTGACTTCACATTAACGTAAACGTGTTTACTGGGCTATCATAAGTGCCCGTTTTTCTGAAAAAAAAAAAACGGGCCATGTCTAAGTTATACAACTGGGTTCGTAGGAGGGTCTTACACCTCCAGAGTAGTCAAATGTTTCCCTAAGGGTATCTTGGGCATTTTTTATAAGTGCCCGTTTTTCCAAAAAAAAACGGGCCTTGTCTAAGTTATACAACTGGGTTTGTAGGAGGGTCTTACACCTCCAGAGAAGTCAAATGTTTCCCTAGGAGTGACTTGGGCATTTTTTATAAGTGCCCATTTTTCCAAAAAAAAAAACGGGCCATGTCTAATTGAACAACTGGGTTTGTAGGAGAGTCTGACATCTCCAGAGAAGTCAAATGTTTTCCTAGGAGTGTGTTTTGCCGCCAAGGCAAAAGAGAGTTGGTCACCCTGACTCTCATTACTATACTAAAATCTTAACTATACTCGAGACTCAACAAGAGTTGTTTCTATGACTGTTCTCCATGAACATGTCCAATAACACGTTTTGTAATGGCTGCTGCATCTGCGCACCATGAGCTAGGGGGAAGAAGCCCGGCCGGCACGAGGCACGAGGCGCGAGACGCCATGTGCTAAATTCAGTTGTGTTTGGGACCTGATTCGAGCCTAACCACTCAAAGCGAGCACATCTCAGCACATGGCTGACTACTTTTCTATAATTAATCTCATCAATTAATTAATAAAACAACACAGATTGACCTCATTAGGTCAACAGTAAAATATTCCTATTACAAACCAGGCCGAATCAGTATACTTAAATAAAAATTTGTGTTTTTTAAATACTTTTTAAGGCTGAGGCTTCGGCCCCATGCCCGGAAATAAAACTAACCTCTCTTCATCTATCTCACAGCTGCGCACAAATATTCAAACCATAAATTCTAACTCTAATCCTAATATCAACATGAACAACAATTTGTCAACTGAAAATTATGTACAAGAAAAAGCAATCGAAAGTGAACAAGCGGTCCAAAACTTTTTAGACACGATGAATACAAACGGAAACGACCAAAATACGTATTACAACTTCACTTATGATGAGACTATGGATATAGGCAATACAATTGAGATCCAATCACAACCATCCCTTCACACAAATACTAACAACGAAATTAACCACAAAAGACAAAGAGAAAATGCTAAAGACGACCATAACCCAAAAAAGAAAAGCCTCTCACCACCTCTAGCTCAAGCTACTTTTCCAACAGACAACATCTATCCGGAAGATAACAAAGGACCGTATGAATTAATCATTGAACAAGATCCAGACAGCACAATACAAGCTCCTACTCACTACCTATCTCTATGCAAAACTATCACAGAAATACTCAAAAAAAATAATGAAATTAAAAATCTTAAAAACACTCGACAAGCTGGTAAAAAAGTCGCCATCACTCTTCACACAAAAAACGCTGCAAACAATTTAAAAAATCATCCAGACTTCAAAACCAGAGGTCTCATTGCCTATATTCCAACTCACAGAATGGTATGCCACGGAATAATTAAAGATATTCCCCTCGATTTTCCAATGGAAGACCTAAAAGAAGGACTAAACTCAATAGTCGAAATCATCTCTCTAACTAGATGTCAAAGAGCTGTACTAGAGAATCAGGAAAAGAAATATGTTCCTTCTAAATCCGTCAAAATAACCTTTGCAGGACAAATTCGTCCAAACAAAGTAAGTATTTTCAATGCTATACATAAAGTCTATATATACACCTCTCCAGTCAAAAGATGTACAAACTGCCTACGTTTCAACCATTCAGCCAAAGAATGTAAAGATTCACCCAACTGTAATCATTGTGGTAACTCACGTGAAAATCATCCTGATCCAACCACCTGTCCACTTATCGAATCACCTCCAAAATGCATAAATTGTAAAGGAGATCATGTATCTCTAAGCTCAATCTGTCCAATTCTTGCTCATCTCAAGGACATTCACAACTATGCAGCAATTAATAATATTAGCTACTCAGAAGCCAAGGGCGCAATCAAGAGCCTTAACCAAACACCAATCGCTCCCAGCACTTATAATCTTGCAGATTTTCCTCACATCCAGAGACCAACTTTACCCATTCAAAACCCGTCTACACATCTAGGAGACCAAACTAGACATTTTCAAACAACCAATAGATCATTTACGGCTGCACTTCGCCATCAAAAACCACAGAAGCTTACAGCTCAAACAAACAGTGACCAGTATAGGAATAACCAACAATTCCAACAAGAAAGAAACAGTAAATTTCACACAAAAATATATACTAACTCTACTCTCACTAATCATTCTCAAGAAAATTTGTCCTCGCACATCAATTCTCCCAAATCAATCTCAAATTTTAGTTCCACATCAACACCTACAACTTCAACCCAACTAATTGCATCACTACCTAATCTGACTCCCGTTGAAAAAAACCCAGGCCAACAACCAGAGTTAATCAGCCATAATTTAATTGTAAATCTACTAAATCAAATCACCAACGTACTAACAATAATTAGTGACAAACTCGCACCACAATTGGAAGAAATTGGAGTAAAAGAACAAATTACCACCATTCAACAATCCTGTAATCTACTAAACACAGCTCTATCCCCTGGAGATAATCGACCAACTGAAGAATTTAACGCAATCACAAGTTCACAATCGAGCTTAAATCTTTCGCAAGAATAATGGCTCATAACTTAATATCAAGCTTAAAAATCTTTCAATGGAACTGCCACAGTGTATTAAATAAAAAAGGGGATCTTGAAAATATCATGCATAATTACGACTTATTAATCCTTTCAGAAACATGGCTAAAACCACAAAACCAATTTACTTTAAAAAACTTCAACATCATAAGAAAAGACAGATTAACTCTAGAAAAAGGCGGAGGTATTGCTATATGCATCAGCAAACATATAAAATTTTCAACAATTGATAATTTATATTGCATTGACAACAAACTTGACACTCTAGCTATCAAAATTAATACCACTCACGGCCAACTTTGTATAGTAAATATTTACAAACACCCAACTTTTACTCTTCTAAAAACTCATCTAAGTAATATCATAGATTCCACTAACGCAAACAACAACCCAATCTTACTGGGTGGGGACTTCAACTCACACCATACAGCATGGGGCTGCAACAATGACTGCCTAAGCGGATCAAATGTCGTAGATTTCTCCTTCGAGAATGACCTAATCATCCTAAATGATGGCTCTCCAACGAGGAACGTTAACTTTGATGAAAACAAATCTGCAATAGATCTTACTTTAGTATCTGATAGTATAGCCACGCTCTGCTCTTGGAAAGTAGCTGAAGATGCCAAGGGTAGTGATCACTATCCAATACTTTTATCTATAAACGTAAACCCTGAACCCCACAACACTTTCAAACACAGATTTAACCTCAAAAATATAAATTGGGATGACTTTCAAAACCACTTAGAAAACAAATCAGAAGAGATCTCCTCGAACCTCCCTGACGCCATAGAAACGTATGATAAACTAATTAGCACAATCACGCAGGCTATTGAATCCCAAAACTTACCAAAAGGACAATCAAACAACCAACAGCAAAATAACAACAAACCAACAAAAACTAAACCTAGAAAGCACACTCCAGCTCCGTGGTGGACACAAAAAATGTGCTGATACTATTTCCCAAAGAAAAGAAGCATATAAAACATTCAAATTAACAGGATCATATCAAGACTTTTTAAAAATGAAGCAACAAGAGGCTCACACAAAAGAGTACTAAAAGGGAAAAAAGCAGGATGGAAGTCCTTCTGCGAATCATTCAATAGGCAAACACCACCGCAGGTAATTTGGAACAGAATCAAATCTTTCAAAAATAAAAGTCTGAATACACCTACACTACTTCCTACCCAAAACACCCAGGACGAAATATACAGGAAAGAATACATAAATTCGTTTTGTCAAAATAGCTCTATATCCTCGTTATCTCAAGAAACTATTGATTATATATCATCATTAAATTACTTAGATTCAGACCAAGAAAATGACACAACTGACAACATAAACCATAGCCTACAATTCATGAATGAACCATTTGAGCTAGAAGAGCTCACAAGAATAATTAAAAACTCTAAAAACAACTCGAGCCCGGGTCTCGACCAAATTTCTTACGAAATATTAAAAAAAATACCAAAATCGATTATTGAAACTCTAGTTAAATGCTTTAATATTTTCTTCACATCAGGGAACTATCCACCATCATGGAGGTAAATTCTGGTTTTCCTACTTCCGAAAAACAACCTAGGTAAATACCGTCCAATATCTCTTGCTTCTTGTATTCTAAAATCTACGAAAAATGATAATGAACAGAGTAAATTGGTGGGCGGAAAACTTGAACATCATTCCAAACGAACAATACGGCTTTCGGAAAACAAGAAGCTGTTGGGATAACTTAGCCATTCTAACAACCAAAATCTACCAGACAAGAATTAAAACAAATACCTAGTTACAGCCCTCTAGACATAGAAGGTGCCTTCGACCACGTGGTACCAGAAATCCTCATCAAAAAGTAAGAGAAACTAACCTACAACCTGAGTATATAAAATTCTTCAACTTTTATACTTACAACCAGGAAGCTACACTTCGTAACAAATGGATCCCTCTCAGAACCAGTAGACGTGGACCTTGGGACTGGCCAAGGACTGGTAAGCAGCACATTCCTCTTTAACTTTTATATATCCGATCTTATCCACGAAATTCTTCCCTCTTGCACTTTAAGAAAAATTTGCAGATGATCTAACAATTGAATGTGAAGACGAAAATCTACATACAGCTTTTAACTCATTACAAGCATCAGTCGATAGAATACACAGATATCTCAAAATAAGAAACTTAAATCTATCACCTACCAAAAGATTCAAGTAATTATATTCACCAACAAAAATATAAATACAAACTCTAACAACAATCTGTACATTAAAATAAATAACGTGAAAATACACCCTTCAACTACAGTTACTCTATTAGGTATCCAACTGGATAATAAACTCAGTTTTAAACCACACTTTAAACACATCATCACTCGTGCTAAGAAACTTTTGGACATCATCAAAGCGCTTAGAGGTACCTGGTGGGGTGCCGACCCGATGTTACTGCTAAACATTTACAAGTCCTTAATCAGGAGTCAATTAGAATATGGATGTCATATCTTCAATACATCAAACCACACACAAATAGATAAACTCAACAAAATCCAAAATGCAGGTATGCGCTTCGCCATTGGAGCTAGAATCTCTACTCCAATTAATTCTTTAACTGCTGAAACTGGTCTTACTCCAATCAAACTACGTTTCGACGAACTTACCAATAGATATATACTAAAAGCTTTCTCATTAGAAAATTCAATCATTACTCAAGAACTGGACAAACTCTCTGACATATTAAGCAAGAAAAAAAGAAGCCCGAATATACAATGCCAATTTCCCCTCTTGAAAGCCTTTAAAAAACTAAAAAACTTTGAATCAATAATTCACACTCACCGTCTTCCAACAGCATACCAATACCCTTATACAATCAGACTGTACACACCAATAACCGACATCACATCAGGTACAAACTTTAAAACAATAGCTAATAAAACAGTCTCAAATAAATTCAACGAATTTGTCAACAAGCATCACAGAGCGGATACCTTGTTCTTCACCGATGGCTCAAAAACCACAAAAGATCAACATGTGGGCATAGGCATCCACTGTCCTCAGCTAAACTTAAATCTATCATACGCCATCAATAAATTCTCTTCAATCTTCACCGCCGAATGCCTTGCCATAAGTAAAACGATAGACATAATCACAAATCATCAAATTCAATCTTCAGTTATCTTCACAGACTCCCTTAGTGCTCTACAAACCCTAATCGGTTCGGACCCAGCTAACTCAAAAACTACTTAATTCCCTCGATTTTAAATAAACTAAACCAAGCCCAACAGCAAAACCTAGTCATCAAATTAACCTGGATACCAAGCCACATAGGAATCCAAGGCAACGAAGAAGCTGACCTTCTGGCCAGAGAAGCTACATTGCTAAATAACGTTTCGTTAAAAACAAAAATTCCGTACACCGACCTTTACATGCACTCTTCTGATATAATTAAATCATCTGTGGATAAACTCCTAAGACTAAACAGCAGATTTAAAAGGTAAACAATACTTTCAGCATTACTACGAAAACTTTAGTAAGCCATGGTTCAGAAAAGTAGACATCATCAGGCCAGCAATCACAACCTTTTGCCGAATGCGATTAAACCACTATAATCTCAAGGCCAGTGCCTACAGGAAAAACCTAGCTGAAACTCCTGTTTGTGATTGTGGACATACATCTCAAGATCTAGACCATTTCTTCTGGAACTGTCCCTTATACAGTGTACACCGCCCAGCCCTACTCAAAGCGCTAGAAAAACTGAATTGCAAACCACCCATTGACTTACATCTTATTCTCAAAAATCCCGCTCCTAGCCATGTCTACCTACTATACAACTTTATCCGCAAGGCCAAAGTGAACATATAGCTCCATCTCTAATTAACTAAACTCACAATATTCAAACGAACCTAGCGGTTCCACCAAGAAGTAAAAATCCAGTGAAATCCATCTGCCACAAGCTCCATTCTTAAAAGATACTATACACAACGGCTAAATGAACCTAGCGGTCCGAGCCACAAATTAAAAGAGAGAGAGTGTTTGGGACCTGTGACCGACACAATATACCCGCTAGCCTCGCTAACACTTAATTTCATTATTCTGTGTTTTTCATTGTGAACAATTACATAGTAATACATCCATTCTGATATTAAAGTAACTCATCTAGTTAATTAACTTCGTGTTCTTTATCGTGAAAATAATATAATTTTATCGTAATTAAACTTAAACACTTTTGATAATTGTGACGTAGTACTTTGGTGTGGCGTCGCGGCCATTGTTTTAACTTACACGCCGTGTAATAAGACTCGTAATTTCATCACTTTTAAATATTAGTTTAACTTAAAAATCTTCAGTAATGAGTAATAATTAATTAGATTTCGAATAAATTTAGCTTCATAATATGCAATTTAACTTATATTAAAAATATTGAACTCAGTGCTTCTCACGTTATAATCATCAAATATTGCGATTTATTTAAATTCTCGCGAATAATGCATAATTAATCAAAATAAATTAAAAACAGTTATAATCACGAAATAATTCAAATTGACTAATTAAAGTCTAATTCATCTCAAATTAACTAACTACTTTACATTCTCAGATCATAAATACTTTTGATCCTCTTGGATCAACTCACTCGATCTTTCAGATCAAACACACATTTGATCCTCTCGGATCAAATTTCTCAGATCTTCTCGGATCATCATTAACAGGTTGACGGTTAACCTAAATAACCTATCGGTGGCTGAGATCATCTCTCACCCCTATTGTATCTTCAATACAATTATTTCACTTATATACACACACATATTCATATCATACACGGCTGTATCTATCTTCGAGGAGTTTTTCTCTAGTCATTACTAGAGTTTTCTCTCATTGTGGAATAAATTATTTATAATTATTCGCCCCAACACCGAGTGTTTTATTTTAGATTTAGAATTCCTGATCCTGATTCCTGAATACTTAAGAAGAAAAAATAATTACGGAAATTCTCCTTCTTGGAAAGTTTACAACAAAACAGAGTGACTTGAAATTTTTTAAAAGTGCCCGTATTTCAAAAAAAAAAAACGGGCCATGTCTAATTTAACAACTGGGTTCGTAGGAGGGTCTTACACCTCCAGAGTTGTCAAATGCTTCCCTAGGGGTATCTTGGGCATTTTATAAGTGCCCGTTTTTCCAAAAGAACGGGCCTTGTTTAAATTATACAACTGGGTTCGTAGGAAGGTCTTACACCTCCAGAGAAGTCAAATGTTTCCCCTAGGAGTGACTTGGGCATTTTTATAAGTGCCCGTTTTCCAAAAAAAACAGGCCATGTCTAATTTAACTACTGGGTTTGTAGGAGGGTCTTACACTTCCAGAGTAGTCAAATCTTTTTCTCGGAGTAGGATGGGTATTCACACTACACAGTAATAAATTTTGCGTCATTGCGTCAAAAACTTAGTGTTAAAAATTTTTAACACAAAATTTCTTGACGCAATGACGCATAAATCTGATAATAGTCTAAAATGAGGGATATAAAAAAATTTTTAATTTTAGGGTAATTTTCAACGAACCGTAATTCCAAGAAAAATGATCGTACACCAAAAAAAAGCAAATTGTAGCTCCAAGTGTCTAGTTGTAAGATGTGACCATGAAAATTTTTCATCATGTTTGGGTCTGGAGTAATCCTACGAAAACTACAAAAATTTCAAAATTTTTCTCACCTATTAAAAGGTCTAAGAGCTTGAAAAAATTTTTTATTGTTTCCTTCAAAATCTCTTCTAGAAAATTTAATGCCCTTTAATTCGACCTAATGAAATCGCCTGTACGATGATTTGCCTCGAAGTTATCATCAATCGAAGCAAAAAGTTATTTTGACTTTGATAATCAATAACTCTGGAAATAATTCTCGTATAGAAAATCGAAGGAGGGTTTTGAAAATCACACAATATCCTCTATAAGATACAGTAAATGGCTTCTTACGAAAAAATTTTTTTGAATTCAAAACTGTATCTGAACAAAAGACAAAAATTCGCATAATTAAGATATTTGGACAACTTGGTATAACTTTGGATAAAATGGATGAACGAAGGATGTCGTCGGTCATTCTTAATTACTCGCCTAAAATTCCTGAAAAATTCAAAGCACTGCGATTTTTTTTCATAGCGCCCCGAAGCTTCAAATTCTTTGTTTTCGCAAAAATCACTATTATGAAAAAAAATTTCAATCTTCTTTTATAATTTTCTCGATTTTTTTCGACAGCTGTCTTACCGAAGGCAGTAGCGTTTCCCAAAGCGTATTACGCAGAGGTTGTTTCGTCCAATTTACGCTTCTTACACACACACACACACACGCTGACAAGCACACGCTCGAAAACACACATCGCGCGCACACACAATTGTGTGTATCAGAAATGTAAATGGGACCGAGCAACCTCTACATGATACGCTTTAGGTGACGCTAATTCCTTCGGTAAGACAGCCGTCTAAAAATCGAGAAAATTTTTTAAAAATCGAAAAATTATTAAAGATAATTGAAATTTTAACTTCCCGCTAAGAAAATAGAAGATTTTCAAAAATCGGGAGAGTTATTGTTCTCACCCTTTTGCCAGATTTGAGTTTTCATGTGATCTCGACGTGTTGAGGTCATAGGAAGCTTCCCTGACTACCCCTGCGATGTTGTAACTATGTGTGTGTGTGTGTGTGTGTGTGTGTGTGTGTGTGTGTGTGTGTGTGTGTGCCACGTCCGGTCAAAATCGGTTGATTCGTTCGAGAGATATCGTGAACGAAAGAAAACCGAAAAAAGTATTTTCACATAACTTCGGCATTTCTTCTCTCGGATCGTTTTGATGAAATAGAATAATTTTTAGAGCTCAAAAAATTGCGTCAGAGAGCTCAAAAACATCATTAATGCAATTTTAAGCACCTAGGTATGAAATTAGCGGACAGTTGCACGGGTGGCCTTCAGGGTCTACGGTTTTCTGATTTTTTTTTAATTTCTTAAAAATTTATCTCTTTCACTGAAAAAATGAAGATTTTTGAGAAAAAAATTTTTGCTAAAAATGAAGAAAAATCGAAAAATTGTTCATAATGGTGATTTTTGCGAAAAGAAAGAATTTGAAGTTTCGGGCGCTATTAAAATTCGCAGTGCTTTGAATTTTTAGGGATTTTAGGGACACTATAAGGTTTGAAAATTACTGACTACATCCTTTGCTCATCCAGTTTACCGAAAGTTCTACCAATTTATCCAAATATCGTTAATTATACGAATTTTCTTCTTTTTTTCAGTCAAAGTTTTCAATTCAAAGAACATTTTTTCGTTAAAAGCCATTCACGTTATCTCATAGAGAATATCCACAGATTCGGTAGAATCTAGCGCCAAGTTCCGTTCAAATCCGTATTGTAAACGGAGCGCCAGACTACCGACTGTGTTTACTGTAAGCAGAACGGTATTTTGAGGTTGCAAAATTTTATATAATTCTACGGTACTTCTTGTTCCTAAATTTTATATTATAACAGTAATTCATGCTTTATTCTACTGATATTAATTAATTATAATAATTAATCTACTTGAAATTATTAAATTTTATCAGCACAAACTATAGCAAGCTCAAAAATTTCGATCCTGACTTTTTTCTATGTAAAAGCATATATGTAATACTTCTATATGGACAGTTTCTATAAGTGGAAGCTGTTCCGACTAAGAAAAGACAGAAGAATAACACTTTCTCTGTCCTCTGAGGTTCCAGCTCGGTTCTGCGCATTCTTTTGTGCGCAAAGGGAAAGCAGCGGGTTATTCAAAACAGGAATGTTATTATAAAATTTTTTAATTCAATGCAAATTTATTTTAAAATACAAAATAATACTGAACAATTATTTTTTACTGTTTAAGAGAATTTAGAAGAATAATTTTATTAAAAAGAAGAAGTATTTTGAAATTAAAAAAATAAACCTCACTCAAACTATTTTTGTTTCTTGGAAATGCTTGTAAAAATTTTTAAATTATATCTTAAGTACTTGGACGTCAAAATATTAGTGAAATATAATAAAATAAAAAAATGTAACTAATCGTTTAACTGATACAAGTTTATTTTACACAAAAATTAGCATGCAGTTTGTTAATTTCTTATTGGTTATAAAATAAAATGAGTATTATATTTTTGCCGAACTTTATAATTATATCTTTAACTGATAATTTTTGGCTTCATAAAAAAAATCTTGTGTTTAAATATGCTTCAATAATCCATTTACATAACTGATAACGATGATTATCAGAAAAATTTTAAAGTAAAACATGATCGTTCATTTCTTTATTATCAAACATTAGTCCTATTTTTCGACATATTTCATTTGTAACAGTAGTTTTTATATTTTTGTTCAGTAATTCATGAGAACGTTGTCTAATTATTTTTTTGAAGTCTTACAAATACTAATAACATCTTTCGATGGTATTTTAAATGGTCCTCTATTTTTGATAAGAAATAAAAAGAGGCATAGATTTACTTGATTCATCCGAAATTAATTGATTTTTGCAAACAGGACAGAATATTATTTTATAGACTCTGTGTGAGACATAACCCGCTATATATAGAACAATATTTTCAACAAATGGAGATAAATCCCAGCAATAACGAATATAATCGTGATCCGAAATATCAGGGATTTTCAGTGTTTTGAAGCAAATCTGCATGTCCAATTTGGTCGTAACAATTTCTTGTGTTTGATGATACGTGTAAAAATGTCTACATTGTCAAAGGCGCAATTACCATTTTCGAATTGTTTCAATTCATGCCTTACTAACAAACGCTTATACGCATTTTTTAAATTGTAAAACATTAGGATTATTATTGAAACCTCCACGACTTCTGATAGCGCTAAAAAAATGTTTCAATGTAATCTTGAGACAGCTTATATGTCAATAAATAAGTCATTCCTTCTTTTTTAATTGATCATAAAGAGGAAATATATTCCTTAGAGCTATAATCATCCCAATAAATCCAGTTTTCGTTTAGTATAAATTAAAGGTGTTCCCTTGTCATTACATAAATTAATAATATAATTTTCAAATTTTAAAGCATGGTCTTTCATTTTCAGATAAGTTTCATCATTCAAAGGGGTATTGAATTTACCCTTAAAAATTTATTTTACAATTTAACATATCACCAATATTGTTAAAATTTAAGCAAAAATAAAGCTGTTTCAGAACTACCTTCGAAGTCCTTTTTGGATTTCTGGATCATCAATTATTTGTAAAAACTTTAAAGCTTTTGACACACTTTCGCTAAGTGTTTGTATGGCTAATTTTACGTTCATTTTATTATTTTGATAATTAACGTGTTTTTGGTTAACTTATTAGCTACTCTCAAGCCTTCTTTGCATTGTAGGTCATACAATTTCTCAATGTATAACCACAAAATAGATTTATTATCAACGAATTTGATTATTTTGTGATCTCCAAAAGTATTTCGTATTAGTTTAATCATCTGACACAAATCATAAAATATATAACATTTTTGAGACGTCGCCGGATTAGTAAAGTAAGGCTTAAAATTGGGTCCGAAGTTCAAATTAGCACCTAAAGAATTGCACATGCTTATATTTGAAGCTGCTCCGTTAAATATTAATGAATAAACTTTGCAATTAGATTTGTGTAGTATCTCAAATGCCAATCTCAAGATACTTGCCCGCTCTTCACTATTCAATGATCTAACCAAAAAATAACCAATTGGGATTTTCCAATTTTCGTTCATCGAAACTGCCATTAAAACTAATGCATTTTTTGCTGTAATAGGGTTGTCATTATCAGAGTAAGCAGAATCTGAATTTTGTACTGTCCCGAAGCTTATGCCTCCATGAAATTCTTTTTTATCATAAATTATTTCTTCTTTTATTGACATTTCATCCAGAACCAAATTAACTATACCGCTCTTCTCTGCACATCGCAATTCAATAGCTTTAAAAGATTCATCTGTAAACCCAGGAGATCCATCCACTACTCTGTACCAAGATTTTATAGTTGATACAGATGGTAAATTGTTATTGAACTTTTCTCGAACGTATCTGTAAGCCTTAGGCGAATAAAAATGTAAAGATAATGCAAAAGAACGGACTTGCGGTGTGTATCCTCTTCCATCTTTAACCTTCATATTTGCAATATTTGTTAAATCTTCTGGCATCATACTCTACATAGAAAAAAATATTATGAAGAAAATTATCGATCTAAAAATTTGACATTTTTTTTTTTTCATTTCGCCATCTTTCCATTTAAAATAAAACAAACTTAATTTGTAAATATTGATAAGCGAAATATTTAATATTAGTTAAAATTTTTATACCGAAATCCGCTGAGAAAAGAAAAATAAAGTAAATATGTACAATTGCTACAAATATTTGATGATAAATACCTTATCATAAACATCAATAAACTAAATTATTAGTTAAATTCATTGATCCATAACATTTTGTTATTAAAATATTTACAATTTTATAAATTATACAATTTATATTAGTTAGAATATACTATACCATTAGAGCATCACCACTCTCCATCAGTTAACATACGGTTTTCCTTTCTTGCAAAGATGAAATTTTTTCTCGAGGTTCCTCGTTTGCCTCTGTAGCTGCTTTTATTTTATCCGATTTTTTTTTTATCCAGTCTCTTTTATTAAAGAAAGGGGTTCTTTACTCCTTTTAGGCGTCGCAAAATCTGATATTGAAATTTCACTAACATGACGAGGCTCGTAAAATTTACGCTTTTCGAAATTGATTTGGGAATCAATTTCATGTGGAACTTTAAATAAGAATAAAACAGTATTAATTAGAAAAATATTAACAATAAAATATATTATTTATTCTCACCAGTATTTTCGTCTTCGCTGATAGGATTTGATTTTGCATTTTCTATAAATTCATTTAAATCAGATTGGTTACAAGAGGCTCCTGGAATTAAAATATTTAACAATATTAAAAAATTAAATTTTTCCATTAAACTTACCAAAATTAATGCTACTATTATTTGAGGTTTGACATTCAGTATTGTCTACTTCAAAACATTTTTTTGGACCTACAAATAGTAGAAATAATATATAAATATTTTTTTTGTTACTATCCTTCTATGTTTATACATAAATCTTATTATTTTACTTTTTTGCAAAGTATTGAGTACATTATATTGGTTGACAATATTATTCTCAGAAAAACATGATGACGATTGATTGCTGACTCCATTCTCATCAAATACTTCCGATAGCGGCGTGTTTGGTGGTAATTTACTAGTTTTATCAATACTGTGTGGATTTGTTAAATAAAGTGTAGGAACTGCATTACGTTTTATAGAAGATTTAACAACTCCAAAAATTTTTGATTGACAAATACCATCAGCTTTGAAATGTCTGGAACATATGCAAGTTCTTTTTACATCATCATTTTCAGTTAATCCACAAGCATTTAGCTACTTCAAACGTATCTCCAAATTTTTCGGAAATCTAAAATTGATCAAATTTAAATATTCTTAATAACATAATAAAGGATTTCATCTAAAAAATTAAAAATAATTTGCACTTACTGATGCAAAGAAATATTGTCAGCTCTCGACGCTTTTCTATCACATAAATAACACAACTTCACCATTTTTCAATAACTGATTGTTGGAAAAAGAATATTATTTAAATAAAAACAAAAGTTTTTTAAAATTTATAATTGTTTTTCTGAATTACAATAATAAATATATTTGTAAACAGAATCATAACCACAAAATTATTCCCCTCATTCTTCCCCTCTATTAATATCATGGGGAATTCTCAAGCATGCGCAACGTGAACCAGGTATCTGGGACGAGAGAGAAAATAGTATATGTCGGCACCTTAATAGTGGGACATTCCTTCCCATTTAATTATTACTGTACTAGAAATGATATTCGCGCGCAAGCGCGCATACAAAGTAATGCTTTAGTAATAACTCCGAGACTCGTAATAAAATCTTTTGTGCATTCACCTGTTTGATATTTACTAAAATAATGGATACTCCGAAAAGTTATTCCCAAAAATAATCCTCTCAAAAAAAATATATGAAAGTATTGAAATTAGTTATAAGTCGAAATTCGCAAAAACCGGGCCACGATTTATTATTGGTTAAAATTAAGGCGCGCGCATAGCGCACTGTTTAAATTTCTAGTAAGTATTTAAATAGGATTATCATTTTCGTAAACGTCTAGTAACACGAATCCTAGGTACACTCATTATACTACTATCAGGAATGTTACGTGCAGATGAAATAATAGAAAACATGTCTATACATATTTCATATATTAGAGAATCACTTATTATAAGTTCAGTAATACTGGGGATAATGTAACTTCTCAAAAGCTCGATCAAGGTGTGAAAAGATATCCCATTAAATATGCACGTAAAACTCGAGCTGTTTCCTTAAATTTTCACAGCTCAGCAGAATTTCATAACATTATTTCGATCAAAGATGGGTTATTTCACTTAGAATTGAATGCTTCACAAAACTGCCCATCGTGGCGTAATCGTAACTCTCACTGGCGAGGGGTATGGACCACCAAATCAATTTTTCATAAAATTTACGTTTTCTGTCCTTTTTTCGTCACTGAGAAGAGCTACGAAAAACATTTGAATAACTAACTTGTAGTAAATTTGATTTTCTACAAAAAAGATTCCGAGCACTAAATTGCTAACATCAATATTTCAGGAGATAGTGACATCTTAAATTTTTGTAGTTTTAGAATTTTTATCTACGACCACTTCCAAAAAAAACTGTTGTTCTTTCATTATCTATTATGACGTCTTTAACAAATTACTTCTTTTAAAAAATTAGGAGAATTACAGAAAATGCGGGGTATTTTATTTGTCAAATTGTCACTTTCGAACTTTTGAACTCGATCCTTTTTGATTCGGCTGAAAAATTTTTGTCCTTTCCTACACTACCAAAAACTATTTTTAGGATTTTAAAATTTTTACCAAATTTTTACCAAATTTTTTTTTCAAATGTATTTTGAAAAAAAAAAAATACCAAAAATTTTCAAAGGTCAACTTTCACCGAAGCTATAGACTTAAAAAATTTAATAAAAAACGTTCCATCAATAATCTGCTATTTTTTAATATGAAAAAGCGTGCAAATGAACCTAGACTTATTTCTTTTCTTTGAGTCTTTGTTTCTCATTACCCTTAACGAAAAAGCAATATGGCAAAATTTGACGAACCGTTCTTTTTATTTCTTTTTCTTACTTTTTTATAATCAATGACAATTTTTTGACAAAAACCACTTTTTAATCATTATTAAAAGGATAAATGATTTATTATTCATCTTTTTACAATTTTAGGGGCCCACTTGCCCCTAAAATTTTGAGTCCCTAAATTTCAGGGGGCCTACTTTGCCCCCCCCCTTTCCCCTACTTGATAATATATCTGTCCCTGAATCTTGAAACAATATGACTAACGTCTATGAGAAGAAAGATTTGCTAAGTTAGCATGTAAAGAAGCAAAAGAGAATAAACTATTAAAATTTCTAATGCGATCAAAAAAATTTTGTGATTTTTCATGAATTCCCGAAAATCAAGATTTTATTAAAGCTGGAGGATCTGTTTGATTCAAATCTACTTCGCCATGACGGCAACAATCATTAAAATAATTATATTTATTAGCGACTTTTTTAGCAACAAAATGTTTTGCATTACAATGTCAACATTTAACAATCATATCACCAATGATGTAATGCTCTTGAATTTCATCGTTATTGTTTGCTACTGTTAAGTTATTTTCATTCGGTTGTCTTAAAGGCTGATTTTGATTTGGATTGTTATTAGGAAACTCTGTTTGATGAAGTTAGTCGTTTGGTTTACTATTATTATGATTAGATTGACAATATTGAGATGTCGTTGATTCATACGAAGATGGAGAATGATATGATTATCTTCAGAATATTGATATTCTGATTTTGTCGAAAACGATGTAGGGATTGACGTAGAAAAACCGTCATGTACAGTAGAGCAATAATCATGATTGGATCTCACATTGTGTTGTTTGTTAGATGTTATTGTAGAGACTGCTTCAGGTATAAATGACTTTAATGGGGAAGTATTGTGATGCATAGGGTTGGAAATCAGATTGTTATTTTCTGGGTATCTAAACAATGATATATCACCCGGCGTAGACGGAAGATTTACAAAATTGTTCATAATATCATATAAAGCAGAATCTGAGAGACAGTTAGCATTGCCAGAAGGTGTTATAGTAACATTTTCCGAATTACTATTTATAATATGATATCTGTCGAAATTATTTGAAGATGATCTAATATGAGAGGATTGATTGGGTGGTTTTTTTCTTTAACAATTTGTGGATTACGTTATCTTTTCATTTTTTTCGCATCGTATTCGTTTAATGTCTTCTTCTTTCCTCTATTGTTCGTATAATTTTACGCCGTTCCATATTTACACAACAGTTGGTTGCTAACGATAATAAGAAATTTATTTTCAACTTTCAATTAATAAAATAAAATAGTATTTTTATATCATTTATGTTACTTTAATAAATGAAAAAATATGTGATAATAATAAATATTTAAGATGATAAAAAAATTCCATCAATCAACAATAAACTAATATGGGTCATTCTATGTCAAATCGACCAATAGTTGGAATCGACCCCTTTCGTTTTGGATAAATTTTGATCAGAAATTTTCTTTTTATCATATAACGAAGTTCTGCCAAAGGAAAAAAAATATAGAAATTTTTTGCAAAAGATATCAAATTCAAAATTTAGCGATTTTTCCAGTTTTTCAATTTTGTTTTGTAATATCTCGAACGCCATTATAGATACAGGAATGAGCTTTCGTTGGTTTGAAAGGAAATACTTGGGGCTATTGAAAAAAAAAATATTTTAGGGAAAAATTTCGAAAAATGCCAAATTTGTCAAATTTTGAATTTTTGAAAATCGTCAAAAATGACAACCACCATTAAAATTTTTAACTCAATTTTTTTTGTATAATACCTTGCACTGATCTTAAAAGATCCTGAAATTTTTGGAGAGGTGTTTTTTTCAAAAATATGAATTTTAGAATTTAAAAAAAATTTTTTTTTGTTTTTTGCAACTTTTAAATAAAGGTAAAATTATGCAGATACATAATATTGTAATTTTGAGCATTTAAGAATTGAATGCATGACGTTGGAAATATTAAATAATAAATTAATTTCAACTTTTTTTATTTTTGGATATAATCTTGAATTCATCTTTGACGCATGATATAATTTTTATTTTTTACCGCATGATATACCTTGTCCGTTTGTAAACTTCAATGACCGTTTTCAACCTCGAATAACTCAAACAGATATTAACTTTCAATAAAAATCGGAATCAATTTCATGATAATTTAAATTTCTTTTCGTTCTTTCGAATACTTATTTACTTACAAATTTCTGCACATTAATGGTTCTAATCTCTAATTACAAATTATTCTCATGTTAATAAGACGATAAGTGGCGTCAACAACTACAAATGAAGTAAGAAAGGACAAGTAACAAATTATATCATGCTAAATTATAAATGATAAAAGAAAACTTCTGACCAAAATTTATCCAAATCGAAGGGGGTCGATTCCAACTATTGGTCGATTTGACATGGAATGACCCATATATTCTTCAAATTCACCACGTCACAACGTATTCGACTCCTAGAATCCAACCTTTAATTTAATTTTTTGTCAACTCATTTTTAATTTTTAATTTTCAATTGTTTTATTTCAAAATCATTGATAATGTAATGATAATACTGAAATCAGCAGTCGCTTAAAAATTTTCGTTTTTTTCATCAATTAAATTAGAACTAAAAAATATTTCCAAAAATTGCACTTATAGTTTTTCAAAAAATCTTCTGCATGTAAAATTTTTCTTTTAATTTCCAAAAAGTGCATTTATCGTTTTTCGAAAAGATCTAATTTTATTTTAATTTTTTAGTTATAATTCTTTCAATGATTAAAATTGTCAGATGTCTGCTAATTTCATTTTCATACATGATGAACTATTTTTTTTTTATAAATAATATATGTATAAAAATTAATAAATGTTATGCTAAATAATAAAATTCTAATATTTCAAGAGGAAAAAAACTTCATGATGGCTTCACCGATTAGAAAAAATTATAAATACTTTTCGTAAGTGGTAATATATGTAATATAGTACTTAAAATAATATAGGGACCCTACAACCCCTCTACTTACTTCACCCGCACACGTGCTAAAAATTAACAATAAGAATAAAATTATTTTTATTTCTTGCTAAATTTAATCCGTTTTGGATTGTTCTAGTAAAATTTTAATGAAATAAAAAATAATTGTATTGGTATTTTTATTTTTTTTTTTATTTTCCTGGTAATTTTAATATATATATATATATATATTGGCAATTAATTTATAAAAAGATAAAGTTGTTATTTGGAAAAAATTTATCAGAACACATACTTTAAAAATGAATTTTATTTTGATGAATAAAATAAGTATATACTCTGGTTGTATTCAAATTAACCGCGCTCTTTCAATAAATACTCAAGTTTCACTGTAGCGCCTCTTATTACCGTGTGCAATGTGAGTGCTGCTTTAAGTTAACTTTAGATGTAGTCCGAATGAGTGAATGGCTGCGTTCAAGTTTACTAAGTTCTTAGCAGATCTGAGCATATCTTGTAGCAACAACTTAAAATAACTATATTATTTTTTTTTTTAATCTATAATAAAACAATGCAAAGTATATTTATTTAAGTGTGTTTAAAATTAATTTTTTTGGTAGATAAAGTCAGCCCTGCTCAGAACTTAGTAAACCTGAACGCAGCCAATGAAACTAACTAAAATATACATACAATACATTATATGCTCATGATATATTATTGTGTCGTTTATGTATATTATAATTACTTTCAGCCAATCACGTTACGAATAGTTACGCAAAATAGTTTGCAACACATATATTTTCATATATTTCATCTTAATTTATTATAGGATTTTATTATAGGATATAAGTATTTTACTAAATTTACGTAAAATAAAGTACATGTCAGTTGCGCGCAACTACCCACGCCTGCACATCCCTGCCCCAAAGCTACTACTTTGATACACCAGACTAGATGAGATATATACTCTGTTATATTTATGCCCCATTTTCTATTTTTATTCCGTCTGTTTATTTTGTTTTGTGCTGGATTCTATGTTTCATAATGAATAATAAATAAATAAATATATTCTTATTATTTTTGCATTTTAGGAACGTATTTAACCTTTTTCACAACTTATCAATTTCTTTGAGTTCAACGGTTATTGAAATAAAACATGTGGAATGAGTTCGTTAGTACAATTTAGTTGTCACATTTCAAATTCCACTGAAGGTTAATAATTCAGTGAATTATCATCAACTTAAATCATTACTAATCAAGTGATATTAAGTAATTATTTAAAAATGGATTTATCAGAAGTTCCGACGTCTATGAAAAGTATTCAGCATTACTTGAACATTGCATCACAGCATGATTCACGAGATCTAGTAATTAGCTACTGGGGTATGTTTTTTATAATTTTTAATGTATCTGATATTGAAAGTCCAATGTTCTACTTTATTTTTATGTTTAAACTTAAAAAAAAAATACTTTTTAAGAAAGTTTTAAATAAAAAAAAAATACTACATGATAAAATTTTTAGAATTGAAAAAAATTTTGTTGAAAATCGAAAAATTAAAAACAAATTTTCAAACGTACTCGATGTTCATGATTTAACCCCTAATTATATTACGTTATAATTATTTTGATTTATACGAATTTATGGATAGATATCAAAAAATTATAGAAAAATATTTAACACTTGAACACTGCTAGTAATAGGAATAATACTTGATCATGTTTCTATATGTTTGACTATTAAGAAATTCTGGTAACAAATAGAAAATAAATTCATATGTTATTCTTCACGTGGGAATCGTGAAATTTTTTTTTGATGACTGTTTTCGTTGCACAGCACATATCCTTTCTAAATTTTAAGATTGTAGAACTTATAATCAAAAAATAGAGCATTTTAAATTATTGGTATGTCTTTTTGACAATCTTTCTTTCTTTAAAAAGTGGCCTCAGTTAATGGTTACGAAGAATACGGAATCCCCATTAAAATTTGAAGTCTTACACAGTTATAGGCAATGAAAGTACGTACATGTATTTTTTGTACTATCATAATTATGTGGAGAAATTGATTATTATGAACTCGAATTTATAAGTTCGTGGCAAAAGTCTAAATATCAAAGGAAACATAACAGGTGAATATCAAAATTTGATTTAACAAAATAGTGATTTAATCACTATCTTGGAGCGTAAAAAAAAATTTACTCAACAATACCAACAGAACGAAAAAAATTAGAAAAAATGTTTTTTTTTTATAATTTCTATGAAATTTTTGGTCTGACCAGTTCGCGCTCTAAAATTTCTTAAAAAGCTCAAAAAACTGCGTTGAATGCCGTAAACGGCGAGAAAATCGGTTGATTCATTCAAAAGTTATTACGGTTTAAAAATTTTTAAAATAGTGTGATATGAAACTTCTATCAGACTTTTGAGCTCGAAGAGCTCAAAAGCATAGAACAGTTATCTCTTTGAGCTCGGAGAGCTCAAAAAAAACCAAAAATAATATTTTTGAGCTTGAAGAGCTCAAAAAAAAAAAATAAGTAAAATTTTGAGCGCTTAGGTATAAAGTTAGCGGAAAGATGCAGGGATGGCCTTTAGGGTCAACGGTTTTCCTAATTTTTTTATCAGTGAAGATAAAATTATTATTGCCAGTATATTGCAAGACTCATGATGCGAAGCATCAGAGAGTGCTTTACGATCGAAAAATTTTTTTCGCTACATTTTGGCAACTATTTTTATTATTCAACTCTTGTTAGTTCACGGAATCAAGATATTTTGCATACTATTTTCAAGATAATTTAATGGAGATTAATTCAATACTTTTCAAAAATTTATTAAGTGCAATAGAAACGGAAAAAAACATCAAAATAGTTTAAAAAGTGTTCCTGTCCGTCATGTATGAAACACTGAAAACACTGTAAGTTGCGAAAAAATCCATTGATTGAGTAAAATTTTTTTTTTTTTTTAAATTCTTTGAAAGAATTGTAGGTCACCGAATGCGAATGGCTAGGTAACTTAGAGTCGTTTATTGAGTACATTTATCCCACTAGAGGCACATGCCTCTATGTACATATTGATAAATGTACATATTGAGTACATTTATCCCACTAGAGGCACATGCGCATTATCATCCTATTTCAGCTATTTGATATTTTTTTTACATTCGCTTTATTTTATTATCATTTCATAATTAAATGAACATTATGAGTCGTGCACTTTTGGATTTTCCAAATTTTTTATATATATGAAATAAATAGATATATTTTATCATTGGATAAAATTTTATCCTGGATTGAAAAACTGGCCCTTAAAGTCTGAGCCCTTAATATTGGAATCTAGAGATTATGATTACAAATCGTCTATTTTTTACTTCAAACAACAAAAGAAAAATCTTCAGATTTTTCGATAAATTGACTTCTGCACAAATTATACGATATTAAACTTTGAAAATTAGTCGTTTGTTCTGAAAAATATTCAATTTTTATGAAAAGTAGAGCAGCTAAGTGATTATATCAATGTGATTTAAACTTAAAAAATTCATACTTTAAGAGCTTCAAGTTTTAAGATTTGAAACTAGATGGACAGTTTCTGCGATGTTTTACGTTCGTGATATGATCTCTTTACAAAACGCCCTTTTTATTTTCATAGCTGATAAAATTTTTCTACTGAAAATTTCAAAACTAAAACTAAAACTTTGAAGTTTTAATATTTTTTTTTAATCTCAAAACGTGCATTCTCAATTAAAAGTTTATTTTTTTTTTTAAGAATGACTAAAAAGTGGAAAAATTTCTGTTATCTTATACTTTTAAAGCTATGCTATTAACAGAATGTGTTTTAAAATATTTACAGCTCGATTTTACGCGGCGCAAACTGCTTTGAGTTTATCCAAAAAAAAATCATCAGAGGAAACAAATTTTTTAATTAAGCTCATGACTTGGTTGGAGAATACGAAAAAACAATTACATGACAATGAATGTATCACTAATGATATAGCAGCACAAGCATATATAGAAAATTATGCTTTGAAGATTTTTCATTATGCCGATCAAAATGATAGGGCTTCAAATTTTTCCAAAAATTTGATTCAGAGTTTCTATACAGCTGGATTTCTTTATGACATATTAACTACTTTTGGAGAATTAAGCGAAGAAGCTAATCAAAATAGAAAGTACGCTAAGTGGAAGGCTGCTTATATTCATAATTGTTTGAAAAATGGACAAACACCAATCCCTGGTCCCATTGATCAAGAAGAATCAAATGATTCTAATAATCATGAATCAGGTAATGAAGTTCATGTTAAGTAAATAAACTTCTATTTTTATAAGTATTTTTACGATAATATTGTTTTTTGTATAATTAATAATTCAGTTAGACATTTTTTTTCTTTTCCCAATTGAATACGTGCAAATTCAGCCTAAATTTAGATCAGATGAATTTACTTTAGAGATTGAAATACACTCTTCACTTTATTAAAAATATAGAAGTTTGAACTTTTTATGATATATTTATTGAGATTATTTCAACAGTAAATTGAAACATTTTCCAATTTAGATCTTCATCACTCTGAGTGTTACACTACGCCAAAAGTACTGATGTCGAAAAAATACGATCTCCATAATTTCGGCTGATTTGTTTATTTTAATCAACAATTTGAACTAAAATCATGAAATTCGAAAATTAATTTTTAAAATTATGTGGATCATTTAATTTTTGATATTTTCAAATTATTCTTGTTTAGGTGATAGATATCCAAAGCTTCACAGATTAAAATGCCATTTAATTTTTTGATTTAAATAAACAAATCAACCAGAATCATGAGAATCATGGAGATCGTTTTTTTCGACACCAGTACCTTTGTCTGAAAATGTTTTTAATTACTGTTGAAATCTCAATAAATGTATAACAAGTTTAAACTGCTAAATTTTTATGGTTCGTCATAAAAATTATTAAAAAATCTAAAATAAACCTGTCTTTTCACGAGGTGATCCTCTTAAAAATTTCGCTTGAGTCATTGCTTACAATTTACAGTCGTTCAATATATACTTATAATAATTTTCAGCGTCAGATGGTGAAACAATGTTAAACAGTAATTCAGAATCGGATTCAAACAATGTAAATGATGAAAAAGAGATTACGGATCCGTGTGATATACTTTCTTCTCATGATTCAGCATTGTCGGATGATACTTCTACAGCTTCAACTAGTACCATAAATTTGCCAGGTAATAATATTTTGTAAAAAAAAAAAAAAAAAAAAAAAAGAATGTTTTATATTTGATTGTGTTTATCGTCAATTGTTGATATTTATTTTATTAATGCAATAAACTTATATTTAGGTGCAAAACAACGAGCTAGTCTGAGTGCTGATCAATTGCTTAAAGCGCAAAAATACATTAAATGGGCTGGAAGCGCAATAAATTATGATGACATACCAACAGCTGTCGAAAATTTACAGAAAGCATTGTGCCTCATAACCACAGGACAAGATAGCTAAAGCATACGAAATATAATGGAAGAAGTTCAGATATTTTTTCAAAAGAATGTAATAAAATTTATAAAATTAATATAAATGTTATATTAAGTTATTTTAAAAAATATAGCAATATAGCATGAGTTATCGTTAAAAAATAGTATAAGGAATACTCTTAATACTCGGCAAAACAATTTTTTTAAACTAATTAATACTCAGCGCTGACAATTTTTTTCTTAACTAAGAAATAGTTGAACATTTGCCTAACCGATTTGCACAATTATATCATGGTATAAAAATTATACCACATTATCTTTGGTATAAAAATCTGTCAAATTACCTAATTTTTTTTATCTTTGTGTATGCTGCACTTTCAAGTTGTTGTAAAATATAAAAAAAAATTTCTAAAATAAAAATCACATACCCTTCGAGTTCATGTGATATTAAATAAAAATGCACATATTATAAATTTTAATAACAATGACAATGTGTTGTATCATAGCATTTATTTTTCATTTATCTGATAGCAATCCTTAAGGGAGTATTCTACTGTAGAATTTTGAAAAAATCGAAAATTTTTTTTTCATATTTTCAAAGTTTAGATATTCAAAAATATGTCATTAAAAGGATTTTTCAAAATTCCTATTATTTCATGAGTTATAGCCGTTTTAGTGACGTGGCATCGGTTCCGGTCCGACCACTGTTGAAATGTTTGGGAGGTCGGAAACCAAGCATAATGCCAAATATATCCGATGTATCGGAGATGGTGACTTAAAAACTTTCAAGGGCATTCTTGATATTAACCCCTACAATGATAACCCGGTAGTAGAAAAAAAGGAGTGTGTTGGGCATGTTAAAAAACGCATGGGTTCACGGTTACGTAAAGCAAAAAAAGATAATAAAGGTATTGGTAGCAAAGGCGCTGGTAAACTCACTGATAAGCTTATCAATGAATTGTCTTTATATTATGGTTTGGCAATTCGTCGAAATCCAGATTCTGTTAAAGACATGAAGAGAGATGTGTGGGCAACCTACTTTCATAAAATTTCAACTAACGAAAATCCTCAGCACATGAATTGTTCATCTAGTTGGTGCAAGTATCAGAAGGCAATAGAAGACGGCACTATTGACGAATTTGACCACAAAAATCCTCCTCTAAATGACAAAGTTTTAGAAGTAATAAAACCAATTTATGAAAGTTTATCCGCTGATTCTTTATTGGAACGATGTTTGGGTTCTGAAACCCAAAATAATAACGAATCTTTGAATTCGTTAATTTGGACTTTTGCTCCGAAGCACATTCACGCTGGACCGAAGACAATTGAAATTGCCACTTTCTTCGCAGTTAGTATTTTTAATGAAGGTTTTATACCTATATTAAAAATCTTAGATGTTATGGGAATCACGATTGGCCCAGAAGCTAATGCTTTTGCAGCGAGAGGGGACGAAGCGCGTATCGAGCGCTCGGAACTCCGGACTTCAGAGGCGTCAAAGGAGGGTAGAACTGCACGTCTTCACAAGAGAACATCGGAGAATGAGCATTTTGAAGTAGAGGAAGGATTCTTATATGGAGCAGGAATCGCCGATTAAAAATATGTAAGTATTCTGTACCATTCTACAAGTAAAATTGTCGAAAACTTGTCTCAAAACTTGGAACGCGTTTTTCTCGGAACTACTTTTTTCGAGCTGGCGGTAAAGATATCTCGAGTTCTAATGAACTGATTTACTTAAAATTTGAAGAGGATGTTCTCTATACGTCGCTTCATCTCGTGAACCCTGCCCAAAACTATAACTTCTCATTTAGTATTTTTAAAAAATTCGGAATTGTTAAAAAAATATGAAAAAAAAAATTTTTTTTCAAACTGCCGCCATTTCAAAAAAAAATTTTTTTTTAACTTATCCAAGGGTTATATAATAGCGGCATCTATAATAATTAAGAATCCGTCTGTTTTTTATGTTTCAGATCACCAGGAGGGTTGGAATAATGCACGCCAGGACACCCTCTTTTTTTTTGACCCCCCACTTTGACTGCTCATAACTTTGTCAATTTTAATTTTTTTTTTTAAATAATTTTTTTATGTAATAATAAAACATCAATAAACAAATGATACAAAAATTGATTGTAAAAATATTTTTTGTTTCCTTCGTACAGCGCTTCTAAAACCGGGCGAAATTCATGCCTCTACAGTAGAATACTCCCTTAATTAAAACCCCCAATAACTAATGACTATTTTGTTTCATATTTTACTTCGCACAAAATTATTTGTTTGCTCCAACTCAGCTTCTTAATTAGGCACCAGCTACAAAACGAAATATCTAAGTGATAATCCTGACAAAACTTTGTAAATATTTTGATCAGTGACAATTTTGCAACTGATTCGACTATTGAAGAAACACAACGAAATTTTTAATTACTTTCGTTACAAGGACAATTGAACGAGATAAATAGAATTTCATTGGAGGCGTTTTATTTTCTTACAATAATATATCAAAAGAAAATTTGGTATACTATTCAGTGAATTACAACAATATTAGCACTAATTAAAAATCGGTGATATAACTCACTGATCTTTAAAAAAAATATATTTTTATTACATGAGTAAAGCACAATCTTTTTGTGAGATATGCCGAATAAAGTTTAATAACTTCAATTAAAGATAAATGAGCACAATCAATGAAAAAATTAAAAAAAAAACTGTACTCTATTACGTGGTTATCACATAAGTTGCAATTTATTTTCGATAAATTTCGCGAGCTTAATATCACGTTGAGATAGACCGCTGACATCGTGAGATGTAAGAGTTATATTTACTTTATTGTAAACATTGAACCATTCGGGATGATGATCCATTTTTTCTGCTTCAAGAGCAATGCTAGTCATGAAACTAAATGCCTGTAACATCAGGAAATGCATTATTTTCACTGTTCAAAGAAAAAGAAAAGTTTAGTAACAGTTTTCAAACCTCATTAAAATTTTTAAAAGAAAATTCCTTGTACATGGCATCTCTTTCAGTTTTAATGGTCCAACCTTTTTGTAAGAATGGCTTCAATACATCATCTCGTTCTGATAATTGAAGTTTTGTCTAAAATATATATAATATAATTTACATATCAAAATAAAATAATTGAATTACATTTGTAAAATAGATAAAACAAATAAACATATGGCAAAATATTATATTTAAAAGATAAATTTCGATTCAACACTAATAGTTACAATTCTACTGTAAAACATCAACAAATATTCAAAGTTATATTAAATGCTATAAAATGATTAAAACATCGGAAAACTCACCATTTCTTTATTTAAATTCTTGAAAGTTGTTAAGTTCCTTCGTCGCAAACAGCTCAGAAACGTATGATTTTTACCACTGGAGTGACAGATTTTATAGAATATAGTTTCCATTCTGGTTGAGTATAAATATGAACGGTATCAGCCTTTTTTTACAAATTTTATTAGAACTGGCTAGCAGAGCTCGGCTTTAATGGAGGTAAATATAAATTATGTACTAACATTGATTTGGAACTGACCTATTGAGACGTGGTACCTTGCGGTAAAAATCAAACTAGTATTAGTTACAGCAGCCGAATTAGTATGTGTGTATACATACATGATATTTTATTTTTTTAAGATTCAAATTCAATTTCACATTTGCAAAGGGCGGAATCCAATTTTATTAATTCATTATTGAATTATTAATTACTTAAAATTGCACAAGAAAAAATTTGAACTTGTTTTTGTGCAAAGAGCTGTTTTGAGAAAGTCAAGATAATAATGTTATTATGTCAAAGTAAATAATGTTATTCGAATTTTTTCAATCATTCTGACACATTTTGTAACTTAAAAAAAAAAACCGATAAATTAATACCTTCCCTCACGGTTTTGGAAATGCCGTAAAGATTCGGTATTTATACGATATAAATGCTGTATTTTTACCGTAATACTTCAGTTATTTTAGCCAGTTTTTTTTTCGAATTATTATGAAAAAATTACGAAATAAATTCAGAATATTTATGGCAACACAATAGAAAAATTACGGTATATTTACAGCATTTAAACCGTAAATATACCGCATATTTACTGTATATCTGCGGCACTATTGCAGCAAAAAACCGGAAAAGAAGATCCCTACTTTCTATTACCGGCAAAATACCAAAAATATGTTGCTTTACTACTATTTTTCAATAGCTTAAAATTTTTTTTCATAATATTATAAATTATCATGAATAATTTTTAAGAGGTTGATAAACTAATTTCTCGATTATTATTATTATTAATAATTTTTTTTAGTCTAGACCGGGATTCGAACCCAGATCATTTAGTTACGCGCCGAAGGCTCTACCAGTTGAGCTATCAGAGACACTATCCATATCTATTTACTCAGTCACCTAATAAGACTCACCGAGTAATAAACACAACCGTCCATCTTACGGTAGAAAGCATTATATCTTTAATTATATCAGTATAAATGCGGTAAAATTACAGTATATCTTTAGTATTTTTACCGTAGAAATACGATTTTATTATTGTAAAATTATAATAATATTATAGTTAATACATAGATTTTTTACGGTAAAAGTTCTAGAGTTTTACAGTAATTTGATAGTATTATTTCTGAACTTTGCAGCAAAAGTACGGTAGAAATGCTGTATAACTATAGTAAAAAAACTGGCCAAAATGACCACAGAAATACCGTATTATTTCAGAATTATAACGGTAAATTTACAGTAAACGCATTAATACCGAAAATTTACGGTATTTCAAAAACCGCGAGGGTTGGAAAAATGAATTAAGATTCACTTAGATTACTCTAGTGGTTTAAATTAATTTTTTTTAGATTTTAATAAAAAATATTTCATTCTAAGTATCATCTTCATTGATTTACGAATTAATATCTTTAAACGCTTTGATTTATGCTGTATTAAATTACTACTCAAAAAATTTTAATAAAATCTTTATCAGATACTTTATTTTTAAATCTGAAGAAAATTATGATCTGTATTGTTTTACAGTATAAGATTTAAAATTTTTCTATTTATACTTTTGACTATAAACTAAGAATTTTTTACCCATCTCCTGTTTGCTTTCTCATTTACCAGAAAACTATATTCTAAATAAAACACTTCATATTTACTCAATCGTAATATTGAATTCTGCAACTACAGCTAAACTGACATTTGGTTATCTTTTTATACTCTTAAAAAAGATTTCCATGGTTTTTTTCCAATTTGTAGTTCTATTTGCTGAGATAAGAATTTAAAAAAATTTTGCTTTTTCTACTAATCATACCTTTGTGAAAATTACAATTTAAAATTTTTTACATACATTTTTCGGTTTTTCATGAATTTCTTAGAAATTTGATGCAAAATATTATTCATAATTCATAACTAAATTGATTGATTTTTTTTTCAACTCAACTTAAAATAGTAGTTCCTAAAACACAAATTCGAAGTTTGGTTTGGCAATAAAAAAAATGCCTTTTTCTAATTTTTAACTCAGTTAATAACATTATATGTAACTAATTTATAAAATAGGGCTGAAAACAAAAATAATATACGAATAATTTTCGTTGGTACTCTTACTTTCAGTTAGAAATCTACCTCGCCTATTTTAGCGTTAACAAAGTATTAACGTTAAACGTTTTAATCAAAATTATGATACTAAATTCTAATTCAATTGTTATAATTTAAAAAGATACACTCACATAGCTAAAAATTGTCAATATCAAGTGAATTGTAAAATTTTGAAGAAACCGGCAGTATTTTGAAAATCACAAAAAAAAAATTAAAAATTTTTTTCGTATATTTTAATTTTTGTGACTAGAGTATCTAAAATGAAAAGAGTAAATTTTATCATTTGCAATTAGTAGATTTCATATCGTATAGTTATAATTAAATTGAATTTACTAACAACACTTAAATTGATTCCGCGTGACATAATCTATTCCTTGGGGTCATCTGAGTGATCCGAATGAAAATGTAGCCAATGTAATAATTGTAAAGGAATTCAAAACGTAACTTGCTTTCTAACAAGTTATATACATTTAATACTTCATATACAACACTTAATAGAAGTCAAATAATAGTAAATTCTATGTAATAAAATACACACATTAAAACATTTAAATACCATATTTGTGAAAAAATTTTAAAAATTTAACTGTAACCAATAAAACATATATTTACACATATACTAGAATTTAATTTGCGCGTGCAAGCGTGCGCCTGAATATGGAGTTTGCATATATTTTCATGTTTATGTGTTTATGATATATTCGACCAATCACATCACGAATAAATTGGTTTCACATAAATTTCATCTCTATTTTAATATGGGACTAGAATTAAAATTTGCGTGCCCAAGCGCGCGCCTCATATTTATGGTCATGATATATTTATGTGTAGTTTATGTATATTATATTCACTTTCAACCAATCAGAATGAGAATAAATATTTTCAACCAATCACATCACGAATAAATTGGTTTCACATACATTTCATCTCAATTTTATTATGGGGCTAGAATTTAATTTGCGCGCGCAAGCGCACGCTTCATATTTGTTATGATATATTTATGTGTGCCACAACTTAGTCCTAACAGAGACTATACAAAACGTAATGTTTTTAGCAAGGTGCAATATCCCAAACGTCTGATGTCGAGATAAGCACATGTAAGAAATGTGACACTTGCCGAAAATTAGTTTTCATAAATGTTACTTAATCCTAAAATATATATGCTAGAAATGTGATGTCTAAAGAACGTTCATGTTAAGAAACGTTATACTTCAAAAATGTGAAGCTTCTAAAAGCGATAGCATCACAAGTGTGACATTTGTAAATCGTTCAAGGTTCTAAACGTGATGTTTCCCTCACGTCATACGTTTAAAAAAATTCAGCCGCGTTACCGACTGCAAAACAAGTCAAATTCAATCGATATTATAGATTTCTTATGATACTATACCTGGAAATTTTCGTCTATAAAATCACACTGTCATATGTACAAACGTCATAAATTTTATTTGACAAAAATTCAAGTCAGAATGATATTGATGAGCAAACTTAAATCCTCTTTGAGTTGTGAGAACAATGACATTAAAGTTAGCAGTCACTTGACAATTAAAAAAGTTTTTTTTAACAAACAAATTTGTTACAAAAAATTATTTAAAAAAATTGCATTTTTAATTTTTTTAAATGTCTAGATGTCAATTTTTTTTTCTAATTTTTTTTGCCATAATTTATTTGTTACAAAAATTTAAAAATTATTAAATGTCGGCTAATTTAATTTTCATGTGAGAACACAATAGTTGAAAGTCACAGGACCATTTGATTGTAGCATAGAGAACACACTTAATCAATTAAAAGTTTCAATAATTTCGAAAAAAATAACCAATGCAACAGCGAATTTAATAAAAAGATAGGAGAATGTAATTTTTATTTAAAGATATATATACATACTTATATAAACTTTTAAGACATATGTATTATTTTCTAAATTAGTTGACGAGCTGAGTCAAAATATATCCAAATTTTTCAAAAGTTTCGTCATGAGGACCAATGCAATAGTTAGATTTTCATACGATTCTCTACTATTCAAACACTACATCAATTTCATGAAAAACTTCCATTGCATAATAGTATTCTGGTGGCTGTAGAATTACGCCTGGAAAAATAAGTTTAACACTTTTAGTTAATGCTATTTCTATTATCAATTTTGTAGTTTTACATGGTGATATTAATGCTATCGAATTTATGTATACACCATCTTTTTATCTTCTTATTTTATTTCACAGAACATAACATTTTTGGTAGCTTTGATTATTCGTTATGGTACAAATCTTTCAAATATTGTCTACAAAATTTAAACAATCTATCTATCAGATCTCGATTAGATCCTTTGAAGAATGGACTACTATATCGCGTTACTAATGCCGGAAGGTCGCATCTCAAAATCTACGCCCTTCTGGCCCTGCAGAACCAAAAGGGCGTATAAAAACATTTTTTTTTACTCCAATTAGCCTAAAAATGTTTATAACATATAGATCTGTAAGGAAAGTGAATAAAAATTGTTTTTTTGTATACGCCCTTTTGGCTTTAAGACAAAAAAATTCTCAGGATCTTTTTACAAATTATATTCGAGATAAGAGTCGAATTTTCCGTCAGTAAGCTGTTCATTCTTCTCGAGATGTTTTCATCGCCGATCTCCATGGCTCCAACGTCGGCAAAACCAGTCCCTGGTATATTCTTTCTTCAGGTGCCTGTTGTAGTTATCATATCTCATCTTCGTCGAGATATTCTTCATCGATTCTCTTCAGTTTTGATCGCGCCAAAACGGCTTACAGTAAATTTATACAAATTTCTAGGTGGCCTGAATGTGGACTCCACAATTTTCCTGTGATTATTTGTACCTGGCGATCTCTTAACCAGCACACTCCTGTAATTTGCCAAATCAGCTTCTAAATATCCTGACGATCCATTTCTTCCAGCGCATGTTTTAGCTCCTTACCCCATTTGGACGAGCTGCCGTGATTTCGAAACAGTAATTACCATCGAAAATGAAATTTTAATATTGAAATTAATATTTAAATTATTTTGTAGTTGACGTAGATCGTGCTGAACTAAGGAATGACGAAAATGCACATCCAGCGGCGGCTGCTGGCGGTTTTATCTATAGTAATATATAAATTTTTTATAAATTGAATTATACATTTTTTTAATGATTTAGAAACTATTCTCAATGATACTTTGTAATTATTTTAGATTCTCAAATTTGCCTGACTTGTTCAGACGAGGAATCACCACCGGACGTCGTCTACAACCCTTGCCGGCACTGTATTTTTTGTCAAGCATGTCAAAGACAGTACGTGCAAAGTCTGCTTGGAGATGGGCAAATTTTAACATGTAGTTACTGCCGACAAGAGGTTGTCTCAGTTGACTTGCTTATTTAAAAATATTAATCCTCATTACTTATTATGTCTTTAATTTAAATTTAATTTTGTTAAAGAAACTAAAATTTTATTACTTATTATGTCTTTAAATTTTTATTTAATATTACTTTCGAACAAATTTAAAATTATAATTATTAATACATTTATAACAATCTATCATACATTTATAATAATCTATCATACATTTATAATAATCTATCATACATTTATAATAATCTATCATACATTTATAATAATGTATAATACATTTATAAATTAATACCTCACTAAAGTTTAAAAAAATAAATAATATCTAAATTTTATTATTAGAATTATAATTATTTTTATTATTATTATTATTTTTGTTGTTGTTGTTGTTGAGAAGTCACAGAATCCGCTTTAATCGCAACGTTAAACACTTCGACCCAATAATAGTTAAGTGGTGGAAAAAAAAATCATCCTAATGCGTTCGACACAAGGGTTTGGTTAAATTATTTTTAAGTTGGAGAAGGAGATAAGAATTCTGATGTCTTCTTGTATCCCAGATCTCAACTACAAAAAATCGGTTACTTAATAAAATATTCTCGAAACCCATCAAAAATAAAAACGACCAGCTGATTCCGTGAGCTTTGAATGACAGTAACTATACTCCAAATTGTCTTCACGGAAATTAGATCCGGGTAAAACTTTTTGTTAGTCCACTACATCGTATGGTGACTGCTGAAGGACTTTTCAAGATGATGAACAATTTGTTTGATGAAGTTATCTATATTGGTAAGTATATCAACAGATATAAAATAAACTTCACAAAATTTAATCTGTTGTCAATAATATAACTAATTTTTTGTTTATTACATATTTATACAGATAAACAAAAGTATCCAATTAACTCAGCTCTTCTTACATGTAGTAGCAAACATTCGTACAGAGAAGCTATTACTGCAGCTTTCATTGAAATAAAAACGGTGAAATTTTCAAATGTCGTCCAACTTGACCTGTATCTTGAAGATTCTGCTTACTCTGTCGACTACGTGCAACAAGGACCTTATTTCTGTTGCGAATAGATAAAATCAATATTGAAGTAATTGAAAATGATATTCATTTATATATTTACTTGAAATAAATTTCGATGAGTAATTCATTTGGTTACAGATTTGATTTAGATACTTCTGTCGTAACTGCTGGCTCTGGCAACACTCGATGAATCAATGAGTTTGCACAAATCTTTGACATGCATCTCAGAGACCATTCAAGTTGTTGGACTAACTCCTGGCTTAGGAATTCTCTCAGCGTCTCGTACATCTAGTTCCATTATTTAAATTTTTCGTAGCGAAAAAAAATTGCCTTTGCCGCTACATTCATGTTTATTGATACCAAATCATTTATAAAATTTTAATAATAATATTATTATTATTATTATTATTATAATTATTATTATTATTATTATTATTATTATTATTATTATTATTATTATTATTAATTTATTACATTAATTAAATACTTTTTTTCAATCCAAAATAATTACCTTAGTAATTAAACCTGCGAGTGGATTTCAATCGTGATAATGTCTAACTAGTTTTACGTTTAACAGCCGAGACCAGTGATTGCAGTTTCAATCGGCTTAGCGAAACGAATGGAAATTTTGAAAAAACGTTTTTAGAGATAATAGATAATTTAATAAACTATTTCACCACAAAGCATTTTTTTCAAAAATTTCATTCGTTTCGTGAAACCAATCGAAACTGCAATTGCTCTGCTGTTGGAAGTGCGACAGAGATAGTTCCGTTGAGCTCCGTGAGAGCAAAGTGAGAAAAAGATGGTCTCGCCTGTTAATTTCTTAGGTATAACATGATTGAGCCAAATATCGAGTTACAATAGTGTAAAAGAGTTAGCGGCTGTTAGATTAAAATGATAAGACTAATTATAAAATTATGCATCGAGAGAAAAAGAGCTCGATTCAATGCGACTTGGCTCAGTTTCTTTACATGTTAGATTTTTATTAACAAAACAATATTGTCTGTAAAAATGTTAATTATTATTTAATATTTAATTTTCGAATTACGTTATTATTATTATTAATTTTTATTTATCAAGTTATTGTTACTAGTATTATTATTATTGATAAAATTTCTAATAATATATATTAGACGATGTGACTTTGGTCAGATTGGTCAGATTGAAATTCATATAGGTTTTTTCATTATCTGAAGAAATCTACTGCATCAACGGAACTCCTACAGTCGATATGGCCGATTGACCTTTTAAACGTATGACGTTAGGGAAACATCACGTTTAGAACCTTGAACGATTTACAAATGGCACACTTGTGATGCTATCGCTTTTAGAAGCTTTACATTTTTGAAGTATAACGTTTCTTAACATGAACGTTCTTTAGACATCGCATTTCTAGCATATACATTTTAGGATTAAGTAACGTTTATGAAAACTAATTTTCGGCAAGTGTCACATTTCTTACATGTGCTTATCTCGATATCATACGTTTGGGATATTGCACCTTGCTAAAAACATTACGTTTTGTATAGTCTCTGTTAGGACTAAGTTGTTGCACCCATTTATGTGTCGTTTATGTATATTATATTCACTTTCAACCAATCAGAATGAGAGTATTTATTTTCGACCAATCACAACACGAATAAATTGGTTTCACATATATTTCATCTCAATTTTATTATGGGATAGGATTAGGATTTTTATATTAGGATATTAGGATTATCCACTTTTATAATTTAGATGAAAAATATGAAAATATATCATGTAAGCAAACTATTTGTAACGTGATTGGTCAAATATATCATAATCATGAAAATATAGATAATATCATACTAACATTCACACGCGCGCTTGCGCGCGCAACGTATACTAGTATGTATTATAATGCATTAATATTCGTATTTTGCAAATTAGATTAAACTTATTACTATTTCTGTCAATCTATAATTGAGTTTTCTCCTAAAACTATGAAATAGTTTGATTGTTAATATAAAAGATAAATATCATTTAATATTATTATTATTATTCTATGAAATCTTATTCTTTTGATATTAATTTATAATTATTTATAAGTTCAATCCAAGATATAGATTCTTAATTAAATTTTAATAAATTTAATTGCAGTATTATATTAAAGCAAGATTTAAAAAAATATGTTATTTAACAATTTTAATTTTAGTTACATATTGGTGACGTTATTATTTAGTCGTTGAAACAAGGGATTAAGGAATTTTTGTCACACCTGTCTTTTATGACTTTTCCTCAGAACCTCAAGTACCTGAGGTTTCTCGGAACACAACTACAATGTCCCTTTGTACTCGATAATAAATTATATTTATTTGAAACGAAATATACTCTATAGAATAAATATTCTCCAACATAAAACTTAAATTTTCTAATTTGGACAGTTTTCACTATTTAAATTATAAATTAATAAAATATTTAAAATAATCTAAATTACATTTAAATTGACGCTTCGCTGGCAGGTAGTGTCACCTGCTGGATGCATCTATAGGCATTATAATAGTAAAATCTCTCTCAAATTCGGGAGTTTTTTTTATTTTGATTTTTTCAGTGGCTTATAAAAAAAAAATCACACAACGGCCGAGACTTCATGAGAGTTTTACCATGACATGGTTCTTTTGGAAATTGATTTTACCCTTTGAAAAGCCATAACACACTAACTTACTCATAAAAAACCATTCAATAATTCCTTCGAATTATTATTCAAATTCACGTGGCTTAACCTAACATCAACTTGTTACTTGTTCGCAAGATTAAAAGTACAAAATATACCGTCAGCAATTTTACTTATTTTCGATGACTGTTGGTCAACCTATGTAGGAATACAAATTTGATATTGGAGCTTTGTAAGTTTGTTCAATCTCTAATTATGAACCTATTTTGGTACCTATGCTCTTTTTTATTTTTTTTTTACATTTCAATAATATTGGGAAAGAGGGGTGTTTTTAAAATTCATCAAGAATTTACCAGCACAGTAGCTAAGTAGCTATTGGGCTGTGGATATAAAAACTTTTGCAAATCGCTTGTGTAAGTTCATCATTTTAATAATTTAGTGCATATAATTAGCGTAAATATAATAATATCTATCTTATGAGGTTTCTTCAGAGATAAGTACTGTTCAAACGTTGATATAGAGGCCTGCATCTACCGTGGTATCTATTGACTTATGAGTTGTTGTGTCAACAATTGTTATTGTTAGTCGTATGAGAACACATGAACGCACAGACAAATGAATTCGAAAATTCAAATGCCACTACTTCATTAATTTTATGCTTACATATATTTTCGAGATATCGTCCTATTTTAGATTTAATAAAGATAGTTATTAAAACTATATATAATTTAAAAAATTTTTAATAATTATGACGGTAATCCAAAATTTATTTTTAATCTGTGCTGACTATGCATACCATGATCTTAAAAAAAAAAAAAAAATCTGGAAATCAGTTGACCGCGTAGGCTAACCCTAGAACTTCCCGCTAAACTTGAATTTTAAGCGCCTTAAAATGTTTTTTGGTTGATATTTGAGCTTTTCAAGCTCAAAGCACCGTTTTTCACATTTTGAGCTCTTCGAGCTTAAAATGTACTTATACACAGCTGTAACTTTTGAATGCGTCATTCGATTTTCATTTTTAAAATAGCATTCGACGAAGTTTTTTAAGCACAAAAAATGTATACGTGATTTTATTATGATTTTTTCGAACGCTTTAAAATTATTTTTAAAAAACAAAAATTCAAATTTTTTTTTTGGTTTTCTTTTTTAAATTTCTTCGAAACGGCTCGATGAATTAATTCTCAAATCTAATCAGATCTAAGTTTTGATAAACACTTTCGAATGACGTGTTGTAAAATTCAATCGGTTGATTCATTTTTGAGAAACTGTACGACAAAAATTTATTTACACACAAACACACACACACACATGCGCGCGGCCGGGCATCTCGGCGGGAATAGTCAGAATGGCTTCCTGGGACTTCAAAACGTGGAGATCCGATGAAAACTCGACTTTCGAAAATCGGACCGAAGTCAATAACTTCCCTTTATTTTCAATTTTCTTTCATATGTTATACTAATATTAATAGTAAAACATTCAATTGTAAACACAATTTTTTATTGGAAATTATTGAAATTAAAATTATTATAGCACACAAACATAATTTGAAAGTAAGTAATTTTATTTAACTTGAAAAGAATAAGGACTTAATAGTAATGACATTACATGACCGTTTTAAAAAAATCGATGAGTATTGTGCTAATCAGGTAATCTGAAATTTAAATCAATAATATGACATAAATTTTGAAAATGCAGACATTATCTGCCTTCAAAAGATGAAAAAACGAAAAAATAGTTGACCCTGCTGGTTACCACTAGAACAACTTAAAAATCTAAAAAATCTATTTATCATTTTGTTTATAAGCTCAAGAGTGAAAATAAAGATTTTAATACATTTTGTGATCTCATAATCTGTTGAAATCTTGCAATCATATAAAAAACACCTGAGACAAAATCTTTCACCACATCTAAGTAGATAACCATACATTAAAATGTTTTTGATCTTATATCTTCATCTCTATCTATGTACATCTGAAAATGGTCAGTTTAAAAGACAGATTGCGAAGCGGTTGTGATTGTGCATTACTCTCGACACGTCAAGATCAAGGAATTGTTTTTTTTAATGTACCCTGATAAAAAAAAGTATTGAAACAAAGAAAAAAGTATTGAAAAGTATTGGTTTTCTAGTCAATCCAATACTTTTCAATACTTTTTTCTTTGTCTCAATACTTTTTTTTATTCAGGGTAATGTTGGATTTATTTTATATGTTAACCCTTCAGGACATGGGTGTTTTTTAGTGTCTCACTTGCACTGCAGCGACATCCATTATGTTAAATGTTGTTGCGTGAGAAAAAATCTCATAACCCATGTCCTGAAGGGTTAATGTATTAGTTCCTGAACTAATCTAAGACTCATACATATGCTTCACAGGTAAATTTTCATTATGTCCTTAAGAACAGTAAGAAAATTAAGTAACTTATTTAAAGAAGCTATTCCTCGAGTATGCATCATTGGTTCTGGTCCAGCTGGCTTTTATGCTTGTCAACAATTACTCAAGGTATTCAGCAAGCTTATTTACTAAAATATTTAGGTCAATTTGTGTAGTGATTCTGTTTGAATGACTAATTATTAATTTTAAGTATTTATTGACGGAAAAAAAGTATTTGTGTGAATTAAAAATAACTAATAATTGAAAAAAATAAAAAAAAAATGTTAATAGAAGAGCCCCAAGACCGGACCGAATTTGACAAAAAAAAATTGTTAAAAAGACGGTAGATTGTAGTGAAAAACTCTTAAGTATTGATCTTTTGAAGATAATACTTTTTGATAAGCCGCCGAGTTAATTGCTTTTGATATATAAACAATTTTTTAATAATTTATGTGTAAGTGTGATTTTTTTAGTTGATTTAAGGGTGTAGTCTAGTTCGAAGGCTAAAAACATAGGCTGTTTTTGGAAATTTCTCGTGAGCTTGTTACAAAAGATGTGTTTATAAAAGTTGTTAGAGATGATGAATGAAGTCTTAAATTACAAAAATTACAATTTTTTTCAGTTTCTTTACAAAAAAAAAAATCGTACTCCAAACGGAACGCCATAATTTGGAGGAATGTCGGCTCCTACACGATGTACCGACAACGGCTTACGTGAATCAAAAAAATCGAAGTGTTTTAGATTTGGTATGACAATGGCTACAAAATAGACTATTGATATTAATTTTGAACAGTTGTTGTTAAATTCATGTAACAAAAACTAAAAACATTAAAAAAAAATTTTTTTTTTCGTTGATATTTGTAAGAAAAAAATAGTAAAAATCAATATTTTAACATGATGGTATTCTATTTTGTGATTATATATATATATATATATGTAGAATATGTGGTTAAGGTTTTAGAAATTCAACCCACGGGTTCCGGAGAAATCGTGTTAGCTATTCATGAAAACGTAGTTTTGAGAAAAACGCGTATTAAGTTTCTTTAAATAAAAAATCTTACGAAAATTCTATTTGCGGTCCTTTGCTCGAAACAGGGAAGACATCCCCGGGAATTCTTAGACACATATACATTCGAAAAATATAAACAAAGAAATCGAATTTTCGAAAGTGACCAATTAGATAACACCCTTAAACAAATAAGATTTAGCCTTTAAATAACACTTAGCCTTTTTTTTTTGTTTTCTTGGAAAGCATTTGATATAAAGATCTGAAGCTTCCAGAATATATTACAAAAATATAAAATAGCCTTACATGAACAAAACTGCTTTCGGTGGATTATTGAATTGTTCGATCTATCATAATTTTATTATAAAAATTGAACAAACCTAAAAATGACTATAGCAATACGTAACATCAAAACTGCAATCAAAATCACGTTTTATTAGTTTTCTGTACTTTATCAATTAATTTTATTTTTAATTTATGTTTTTGATGCAATATTTGACGTGAAAAGAAAAATAATAACGAATTTTTCAAAATAAGTTAAGTATCCTTCAATAATTCGCTTAGAGCAGTTTAAGTATCCTGATTTTTGCATCATTCATTTAAATTATTTTAGTTATCTGAAAATATACATATTGATATATTGGAACGCTTACCAGTGCCGTATGGTCTAGTTCGTTTTGGTGTTGCCCCTGATCATCCTGAAGTAAAAAATGTCATCAATACTTTTGAGAAAATTGCAAAAAATTCTCGAGTTAGGTTTATGGGAAACATTAATGTAGGTCAAGATATATCAGTGGAAGAATTGAAAGACAATTATCATGCTGTTTTGTTGGTAATTATCAACGCAAATAGAAATAATTATTTTGTTAATGTTGAAATTGAAAACATATCATTTACAGGCATATGGCTCCGATCAAGATAAATTACTTGGGATCGTTGGTGAACAATTAGGTAATGTTATTTCTGCACGAAAGTTTGTAGGATGGTATAACGGAGTACCATCCGACAAAGACCTGAAAATCAATTTGAACGTGGAAGAAGCTGTGATATTTGGGCAAGGAAATGTCGCATTAGACATCGCTCGAATTTTATTAACTCCTATTGATGATTTAAAAGTAAATAGTATTTTTAAAGCTTGTTTATTAAAAATGATCTTTAGATAATTGAAAATAGATTGATCTACCTCTAGTTTTCAAGATATAAAAATCGGCTAAATGTTTGGAAGTAGGGTCCACTTCATTTTTAACAATAAAATATCGATAGAGATTCTAATTATTAAATTAGTCAAAAATGAATTTTGTAATTAGTCTTAAAGCTTTTAATGTTAGAAAAAATTTTATGTCGACCGAAAATAATTATTAAAATGTTTCCATATAAGATTATTGATTTTTAGTTAGTTTTTTTTTTGTATTCTATGCATAAAAACAAAGATTTGAAAATAAATTTTTTTAAATGTTAATTATTTTATTCATAAATTTTTCAAGTTTATTTGAATCTAAAAATTGACATTTAAAATTTTCTTTATTATTCTTTTTTTGATGAACTTTGAAAAAAACATATGACTGCTAAAAAAATGTTGAATATCATTCTTATGAGTTAAAATATTATGGACTCTACTTCCAAATAATTACAAAAAATAGTTCTTGACTGAAAGTCAAAATAAAAATAAAAAAAAAAAATTAAGAACATATACGTGGTTCGTTCCACACGGAATCACAGTTTTGAAAGTTATATTATTCTATTAAATTCATGTTAAATATTGTATGTTTTAAACGACACATAGTCGTGAATTTGGTAAGGTAAAAGCCCCAATAGATGATCATATACTGGTACATGATCATCTATTGGGGCTTTTACCTTATATAATGATCCATTTACTTGGAAAAAAAAGATTGACATTTTTAGTAGGTGCATAAATTTTTTAGATTTTATCAGACCTTATGAATATATCTTTCATTTTAAAATGTGGTTAAAGTACATAGTTTATATCAATAACGACGGTTTTATAACGAAGAGGGAAGCAGATTTAAGGTAAAAGACCCCATTAGTGGAACTTTTTCTTTCAATGAAAAAATGTTCTACTTGAAATAAAAATTAAAAATTTTTTTGATCTAAAGGTCTTAAAGATTAGAAATAATATAAAAAATCAAAATCAAAGAAAGTGTCAGTAGTGGGGTCCCCGCCACTAATGGGGGGTCTTTTACCCTATCTACTTTCAAATAAATTTAATACTTCAGATATTAAAATATGATATTAATTAATTATATCTTTCAGAAAACAGATATAACATCGTATGCATTAGAAGAATTATCCCAAAGTAAAGTTAAAAAAATATGGTTAGTTGGTCGAAGAGGACCCTTGCAAGCTGCTTTTACTATTGCTGAGTTACGTGAAATTTTAAAATTGCAGAATTGTAAAACTATATGGCGATCAACTGATTTTGAAAAAGTTAAAGAATATCTTCCTCAATTGTCACGTCCAAAAAAACGATTGATGGAGCTTATGCTTAATAATTTATCTCCAACTTTTGATGATAATAATAAAATCAATAATAAAAAACTATTTGCACCAATTTTTTACAGGGGCCCAAAACAAATAATTGGAAGAGACTCTGTTGAAAAAGTTGTACTTAGTATAAACGATGTTGTTGGTCTTGATTTTCTTACTGCAGATGCAATACCCACATGCGACGAAGAAGAAATATCATGTGGTTTAGTTTTTAGAAGTATCGGATCTAAATCGGTACAGATTGATGAGAGTATACCTTTTGATCCATGCAGGGGTCTTGTGATTAATTCTCATGGTAAAGTTCAAAATAACCTTTATGCGGCCGGATGGGCTGCTACAGGACCAATAGGAGTTATTCTCTCAACCATGACGAATGCATTCCAAACTGGAAATTTGATAAAACAAGAGCTCAATGTAAGTGATCATAAAGCTGGTACGAAAGGACTGATTAAGATCTTAGAAAAAAAAAATATACCTATTGTTACGTTTGAAAATTGGGAAAAAATTGACAAAGCTGAACGTGATCGCGGAAAATTATTAGGAAAACCTCGAGAAAAAATCGTTGATGTTGCCGAAATGTTAAAAGTTGCATTTAGCTAAACTAAGTTTAAAAAAATTTTACAATAAAAAAAATTCTCAAAAATATTTGAAGTCGTATATAGTTTTGTTTATTTTTACATCCATCAACTCCATGAAAGAAAAATATCTCGGGATGACATAAATTATAACGTCGGTAGGTTCATTGTTTCCGGTGTATTAATAATCAGTCGTCGACATATTTTCAATATATTGAGAAACTAATGTGTCGGAAAATAAAGGTTTTATAAGTTGCCATCGTTTACAATAGTTTTTCCGTCTTCTGGAGACTTACGCACTGACTGTCACGTTGACTTAGTAAAAAATACAATATATCTACGGACTTGTAATCTCGAATAATTTAGAATGAATATTTTTATCCCGTAGAATCAGAACAAGTAGTTTTTAATTTTGATAAATAATCAATTATTCAATTGTTTTTTGCTTTGCTATTGGTATCACTCATCGGTAACAATATAATAGTAATAATTAAATGATTTCGTTTACTTTAAGTGTATTAATGAATTATGAGAATGATTTATCAACGAATTTAGTCGTGGGTAATTATCAATTGTATATTGATATACTTCTAAGAAATTGTATTGTGATCTTGCGCCCGTTATATTTTATCTTTATTTTTAATAATGATTCTTTTCCAAACTATTGTAGCTACTAAATTTATAATAAACTGACTGATTGAGAGAACAGAAGTAATTGTTTAAATGTCGATTATTATGATTACTTTTATTTCATTCAAATAATTAATATTTAAATAATTATCACATGTTCTTATGATACTTTCATGATAGATTAAAACAGTAAGAAATGTTTGAAATAATAATAAATATTAGAAAATAACCGAGCAGGTAAGACTATAGCGATTCATACCCCAGCGATAAAGTAACCCAGAAAATAAAAATTTCTAACTAAAACTAAATCAATAATAATTTTCAATAATTTACTAAAACTGATTTTCTTCTTATCTAATTTATTTATTTACGTTAGTAGACTTCTTTCATAATTTTCAAAAAATATTTTCTATTTAACAGAATTTAACTATTTAAATATTTCTATTTAATAGAACTAGACACATCATGTGCGCTTCGCGCGCCTTCATTCTATCAAAAATTCCGCCATAATCTCAGACGACCAATCACAAACCGAACACGGAGAAAAAAATTTTGTTATAGGAACTCTATAGTAGTTAGTTAGTTGTAAAAAGTTCCAGTAGGTTAACGTATTCTTATAGTAACAATACCGTTTGGCTCCTGCAACTCTACATCGTTGAGCTTTGAGAGCTAAACGTTATTTACCTCTCACAACTCTACAGGATCGTTCTGAGACTATAACAAATTTTTGGAAGTCTGCTTAGTAATTTTTTTTTACGATTTAGCATTGATAATTTAATAAATACATGCAGCAGAATGAATTTATATTGCCAACAATAATTGTATATGACAAATAAGAATAGTATTATAATAGAAATAAAATAATAATAGAACTTATATTACAAATAAAAATTATTTGTAAAATAAAAATATGGTCGTCACAAAATTATCTTATTTTCTTAATTATATCAATAAATATTGGACATAAAATCATTACCGTATATGCACGAGAAAAGATAAATAAACGAAAACAAATTTTATTTTGTGTTAAATTGGGTCTTTTTAATGTATTCCGATAACTTATCACTTATCACAATATATTCAACTAATAAATTAAATTAACAGTCACTGCAAATGAACCTTGAAAAACCACAAATACAAAACTGTTCTAACGAAATTCAATTTGACAAAAAAAAAAAAACCTATTTCCTTAAATAAATAAATTGGGAACTTAATTGTCCTCATATATTTTTAATAATATAGATTAGTAACAAAATAATTATGTTTGGCATTTTAGAAGGTTATGAAATATGTCAGCGCACTCCACTACTGCGCAACGTAGAGCGCTCCCAACTATACCGTTTGGCTCTGAGAACAATCCCGTAGAGCTCTGAGAGCTCAACAACATTGAGTTTTCAGAACTAAATAACATTTTGTTACTGTAACTCTACAACGAACAGTAAACTGTGTATAGTTGTGGTAACTCTACAGTTACGTTACCAGAACGAAATTTTTTTTTCCGTGAATGAAAAGATTGCAGAAATGATATTGACTTCCATTAATTCAACTTTTCAGGAAAAAATGAGATGAGACTAGATTTGACATAAGCGCGTAAGCCTAAATGCCAAATTTTACATATTTTTAGACTTACATATTTATGTGTATTATAATCAACTTCAACCAATCATTTTACCTATAAATTGGCTTCTCATACATTTCATCCTAATTTAATGATAAAAAAATAAAATCATGAATGATTATTATGCTGATTGGCTGGTAATAAAAAATATCACATCAAGATTTCAACTTAATAACTGTATGAAGATTTTATAAATGACTTTAATACAATCCTTATTCAATTTTGATACTTATAGGTTTACAAATATCCCGTTTTGTAATAAATAAAAAATTTTCTTCCTTCTATAACCTGATTTTGAGGAATTTAATCCATTCAATTCTCTTCGTCTGGTTATGTCGGCAGCAGGATTCTAAGATCCATCGAATCCATATCGTTTGAAGTCCTTCATTTTTGAATACTTTTGTTTTTATCCTGGCTGCCATCTAATAAAAGATCAAAATTAATGTTAGCTCTTTACAAATTCTTAAATTGTATGACGCTACTTGATTTATATTAACTATCCTGTATTATCTTAAATATAAAATATTAATTGAGTACTAATTTATTGTCTCATAAATATATTTTCGTGAAATTGTTCGCATAGAGTTATGCTATGGATTATTTTTAAGAATATCCAATAGCGGCTACTCTTCTCAATGACTTTCAACTCAACAGTTGCTTGCCCATTTTTTTTCATTAAAATATAATTAACTATTTAAATATATGAGTTTCTTAATTTAATTTTGAATGTAAGTCAATTACTTATAGGAAGTTGGCATAATACTTTGCCGCATAAGCCTCATAACCTGCTTAACCAAATGATAGAAATCGAATCGAAACTATAATAGTATAGAATTCAATAAAATATTTAATGAAATTTAAAAATAAGTATTTGATAAATGAATAACGTAAGGACTACCAATTAAAATAATGGGCGCACGCACGCTTTGACATACCTTAATATTACGCTCATTGATTGGTGGGTTGGTACGGTAAATATGTTCGCAGCCCGCGATTATCTGGCTTCCGCATATTGCATCTTCATTATTGCTTGTTTGAAGACCACTTCATGACGTTTGGACAACTCAAAATATTTTATTGCGAGTATGGAGAGAGTTACGTAATAGTAATAAATATATTGCAATGGAAGATAATGTAAAATATATGAAAGGCGAACTCTATTCAGAAAATTAATAGTTATAGCAGAAAATCATTTATTATTAAAAGTACAAGATCTCTATCATGAGTTATATGATATTATAATTTAGGAAGTGAGAATTCGTCCGATGAGGCACGGTGCACGGGTCTATGCATACACTACACCCGTGCAGATATTTCATACGCACGGGGCACGGGTACGAGCACGGATACAGTGTATGATAGACCTGTGCCCTGTGCCTCATCGGACGAATTCTCACACTCAATAATTTAATGGTGAATTTAAATTTCAATTAAATTGTATGGAAAAAGAAAAAAAAAGTAACTTTCTTGAGACCTAAGCTTTCCTCAATTGAATATTCTCTAGATTAAAGTCAAATTTTTTTTTGTGCAATGTTTTGATGAAATAGAACACATCTGCTCCTTGAGCTCGAGTGGGTTGAATACTCCGCTACGTATTGGCAAGAATGGATATATCCATTTCACTATATAGTGAGCCCTTAATTTTCTCTCCAGTTACGTGTTTTTCCGAGGTACGTGTAATAACGAAATGCCTTCCGGCTTGAGTTATGTTACTCCTTAAAAAATTTGACTATTTTAGTGCTGGTTACTAAGTATATTAAACGGCGAGCATTCGGTCGCGAATCCATAATAAGAGAAAATATTGTTATTCTCTTTTATAAATATTTTTATTCATTAATTTTTTCTGTGGATATGTAACCGAGTATTAATAAACTTTTTAATGTAGTTATTTTGGTTTTGTTACGTTATTCCAGTTCGAAGTGTCATTTTTTCAAATTTCAAGGTTAGGATTCAATATTTTGACGGGAGGGAAGGGTCGCTTAAGCAGAATAGTTAGACACGAGACGAGGATCGGTATGAGCAAGGATGTACGCATTATGTTCATCTCATGTCATCCTAGTATGCATATCGGGTAATCCATAGGTGTGTACTTAGCCCCTGAGTATTTTCGAACGTTAATACTTGAGTAATTCATTTTTATAAAATATCATTAAAGTTTGGACACAAGTAGTGTCAAAAATATATTTTTATTACTAAATTAAAACGTTTTTTGTTTCCATAAAATGGAGTCTCTATAAAGAAGTTTTAAATACAAGGTTTTGCCAACGTGCCGTTTAAGAACTTCGAACAAGTTCGTGAACACGTTTTTCATTAGCCTCAAAAACATGCAAAATTTTGAAAAAACCCTAATGGTAAACCTCAAAAAGTGGCTGATTTTGTATTGAATGCTCCATATATATATATATATTTTTTTTTTTTTAATTTATTATGTCAACGCATTCATAGAAGTCTTGACGGTTTAATATTAATGTAATGTAGAAGGTAAATAATTAAATACGGTGAATATCGATATTATTTATTATGTCATTATTCGGAAAGTTACTCAATAAAGAAAAAGTTTAAACAGATATGATGTAGAATTTGTTCAGTATTTTCTTTTTCACTTTTCGCGCACGAAACACATATTTTTTGACGGCGCAACATTAAGACTTATTTTATGTACCATATCAGTGCGCAGTTTTAATCGTGAGTACTCTACTCTTTAGTACCTTGGTGGCATCGAATCTGCCGGACCTGGGAAGCTAAAATATTAAAAAAAGAGAATGTATCGCAGCTCTAAACGATAAAAGAATGACTTATATCTCATAATGAATGAAAAAATCATAAGTATAAGATGTAACGTTTACGTTAAAGATAATTAAAAAACTATTATAATATAACCCACGCAAACTACTAAATTTTATACTTTTACGTTCTGTTAAAAACTAAAAACTTCATTCTAGACACTTGTTAAAAGTTTTTGATAATTATTTTATCAATACGCCATTTATAAGATTTTGATGGTATTTTCGTCACACAATATTGGGATGATGCATTGGACACTTGATCAATAATGATATCAAAATCCGCTCGCTTAGACTTACAAAACTTACTGTTGAAAACTCATTAAAAAAATGACATGGATATTAACTTAATCGAAGCAGAGAAAGTTATCGATAGTACGACGTTACACCTTATGCTTTACAAGACTCATTAGCGTGGCTCCTCGTATTCTTGCAAATTTTTTTTTTTTAAATCTTTACAGTCATCATAACTAATTAAAATATAAAATTCTTTAAACCTACCGATTGCCAGTATTGCGAGTGGGACCATATGCATCGGGCCTATCATATGCTTCCGTATACCTGTATATTACAACACATGATAGTAATTTACACGATTAAATAAAGAAAAATAGTAGGTCTGGGAATTACGCTTATTTTTAAGATACTGATGGCAACTTCTAAATAAGTCTCTCTATTAAACTTATTATTGAGAACACAAGTTTCAAAATGATGATGAAAATTATTCAAGCTATAATTGTTCACTATAATTTAAACATTCATAAGCCATCCTAAGTATTAAAAAAAAAAAAACAAAAATGAAAAAAATAATAAATTTTTCCATCAGCTAAGAAACATTATGCTCTTTATTGCGATTCTTTGATTTGCCTAATACTTTGTTACTTACGTAAAATGTCGCTAGGTGAGCTGCGTGAAACGCTAACAAAGTAACGGAAAATTTTTTTTCTATTAAAAAAAAAAAAGCTATTTGAATGTTCCTAATTCCCTTCGAAAGAAAATGGTGATTGATAATTACTCAATCGAGAAGTTGTTGTTAATTATGTACTTCTCGAAAAACGTATTGACCCGGGTCTTACTTTTTAATAAAAGAAGAGTCAGATTGACACCGTACACTGATAGAAAAACAATCTTGATTCAAGAAACATCTTTTCTTCAAAAGTTGATTTTTGTTTCAAAATTTCTAGCTGTCTTAATTCAAGAAATAAACTCTTGAGACTAGATGTAGATATATTTAATTCAAAAATTTTTGTCTCGGTTCAAGATAGGCGATATCATGATCCAAGATATTACCGATTTGTGTTAAGGATGGCTTTTTTTGAGTCATTAATGTACCATGTGAATTTCTATAAATTTATGTAATAATATTTAATTATAATAAATTATATTTTAATTATAATATATTACCATAATGCACGTCTTATAAGCGAAGCGTTGAGTTGCACGCCTCATAAGCGAAGCGTTGAGGTTGTGCTCTACTCTCGACATTTCAAAAAAAGCAGTTTTCTCGAAACTGAAATTGATTTTTTGTTATTTATATTGCACTTACAGATTAATATGAGTACAATTATATCAATTCATATAATTTGTCAGGCACATAAAATATATTTCAATAACAATTTTCTTGTTTAACATACACGGAGAAAAAAATATCGTTAGAATAAGAATACGTATCGTTATTCTGACTATACGCCGTATAGTCATTTTTATAGAGATATACGCTGTATAGCCAATTCAGCTATACAGCGGATCATCAAAATGACGATCCATATCATTATTTTAGCGTTACATTTAGAGCTATACTCTGTATGCTTAAGTCAAACAAATGAATCCTCAAATCAGCAATCCGGATCGTTATTTTAAGGAAACGTCATTTGAGGATACGTTGGATAGTCATTTTAACAATATTTTTTTTTCCGTGTAGTAAATAATACCATTAAACATAATCTTTTCTGGACGTCCGTGTATGGATGGGTGTATGTGGCAGGGAAATTGGTCGAAAAAATGATCGTACCGGAATAATTTTTTTTTTTACTATCTAAAGTAACACACGACGGATTTTCTCAATTAATATGAGCGTTCAATTCACTGTCGTTAAATTATTATTTATAAAAAACTAATATATGACTGTGGATTTTTTTGTATATGGGGTATTCCATGCCAAATCGACCACTTTTGAACTCGACCCCTTTAGATTTAGCTGAAACTTTATCATTCTTTTCTACCCTTTGAAAAACATTTTTGAGAATTTTTTCAAATTTTTTTGTCCAACCCAAAAAAAGTTTTGAATTTCCCAAAAAAGTGGCTTTTTTATTTTTAAATAGCCATAACTTTTTTAGACATTGACCTTTGGGTACAATACTTTTTTTTAAAAAAATTTTTGTTTTTAAATGAACTTTTCGAAAAAATACACAAAAAAAATTAAATATGATCAATTCTATAAAATAATCGTTTTTTTTTTAACAAAATCGTTACTTTTTCAAAGTTGGCCACTTTTTTTTTTTATTTTTTTTTCCTCCAAAAAAACTTCAATCAATTTGACAACTATTCCCGTTCATCCGGGGCAGGGCCGATTTTTTTTTATATTTTTTTTATTTAATTAAAAAAAAAAATTTTTATTATTTCAGAAAATTTGACAATTTTTTTATCAATTAAATAAAAAAAATATAAAAAAAAATCGGCTCTGCCCCGGATGAACGGGAATAGTTGTCAAATTGATTGAAGTTTTTTTGGAGAAAAAAAAAATAAAAAAAAAAAGTGGCTAACTTTGAAAAAATAACGAATTTGTTAAAAAAAAAAAACCGATTATTGTATAGAATTGATCATATTTAATTTTTTTTGTGTATTTTTTCGAAAAGTTCATTTAAAAACAAAAATTTTTTAAAAAAAAAAGGTAGCCAAAGGTCAATGTCTAAAAAAGTTATGACTATTTGAAAATAAAAAAAGCCACTTTTTTGGGAAATTCAAAACTTTTTTTGGGTTGGACAAAAAAAATTCTCAAAAATGTTTTTCAAAGGGTAGAAAAGAATGATAAAGTTTCAGCTAAATCTAAAGGGGTCGAGTTCAAAAGTGGTCGATTTGGCATGGAATACCCCATATCTATCTATACATTTAATTATAGTATTTTTTTTTCCTCACCTTAGAGTTATGACGCCACTAAACCATAGCAGAGTTTTCTGTTTTTTATTATTTTGCTTTTTATCTTTTATTTTAATCAATTTTATTGTGAAAAATGAGATTATGAGGCGTGCACTTTTGGATTTTCCAAACTATTTTCACAATTATGTTAAATCGAAAATCTATAAAAAAATTTTTTTATTTACTTCAATAACATCTTGAATAAAGAAATTATTATTTAAACCAAAAATTTAAAGTTTTTTAAACGATAATGTTATAACGTTATGTTATAACGTTAAATATATTTTGGTTGAAAAACTTGAATGTATCGACTGAAGATAATATAGTTTTGAGTAAAGATACAAGACTTATCCAACGGAGACATACATTTCTTAAGCCAAGAAAATCTAAACCAAGACAAGAAATTCTTGAAGCAAAATAATCATTTGTCTTCCAAAATAAATTCTTAGATCAAGAAAATATCTCTTGAGTCAACATAAATTTTTAATCAGTGTATTTAATATTATAGCGCGGATAGATTTGTATTTTTGCGATTTTTAAGCGATAGCCACAGATGAATTATGTACTATTGAATTTATCATTAAGTGATTTATTACTTTTTAAAATCGAATTACGGATTTAGATTGTTCAAGCATAACAAAATACAACTCTTGTTAAATTATGAACCTATTAAAAAAAAAAAAAAAGAGAACGTCGATTAAATATAGTAGAAAATTGTGATTACGTTCCCGAAACTTCGGGTAATTTAATTTACCAGAGAGGTTTTCGGAGATGAATTTTTTATAAATTCACTTCTCAATGTATTATCGTAAACTATATCAGAATGTGAGCGTAAAATTATATTACGATAGAAAAGCGATGCCTAACAATCACGTAGTCAATGAATTTTTTTGTCATGATTGTGGAGCTACCCATTTTCTTTTACGTTTTGCTTCATAAAATGGTATAAATACTTTACAAATTGAATTGACGTTTAGAATTATTTTAAAATATGTAAGTTACAAACTGATCATACTACACACACGCCTTACACCAAGACATTACTTTTTCAGTACTCATAATAATGATAGACCTATAGTAATAAGTTTAATTTCATATTCATATCACGAATATTTAATTTTATGAGTTATCTAGAGGTTGCCAGATGATTGATTACAAAGAAGCTATTGAGAGTTTATTAAAATTTGGCATAGAATCTTACCCGCCACTCATGGGTTGATATACTCCACTATTAACTGAATTGACCGGTCTTCTACTAAACATATCGGTTTGTGGTCCTGGTCCAGAATTATAACTAGGTGTTCCGGAAGCGTAACTTTGAACACCACTAAGAGGTCTATGAAATATTAAGATATTAAAAAAAAAAAATAGTCTACCCATGACAGATATAATCAGAGATAAATCTAGTCTATACTAATTATTTTGTGAAAATAATGCACAGCTTCTTAGAAACGGAAATTATTTTGTTCCTTTCTAAGAAATCATCCACAGACGACCCCGAAAAAATAGTATATTACACATCTAGGGCAGTAAAATAAGAAATGTCTCAGATCACATGTAATTGTTGTCCGAGGCGAAGCCGAGGTCAATAAACATGTGATCTGAGGCTTTCTTATTTACTGCCCGTGGTGTATACTATTTTTCTCCTCGACGGAGGCGGAAAGCGGCATTTTCGTTTAGCGCAGCGGGACGAAAGTTGACGCTTTCCGCCCGGAGGTGAGAAAAATTTTTGTGAAAAGTGTGTGTGTGTGTGTGTGTTGACATCCTCGATTATCAAAAATTGAGATGAAGCCAATAACTTTTTAATTTGTGATAATCATTGATTTTCATAGGAGGAAGTTAAAAAATACGACTAAATTGACCCGATTCGGGTTTTGAAATTAGACATTTCAAGCTTTAAAAAATTTTTTTTTACTGTTTGCTATGTCTATGATTGATAAGATTAAACCTATAAGATAAAACCTATCGAAAATTACTCAATTAATAATATTTTCTATAACAATTTCAAGTACCGGGTTTTAATTTTAGATAACTGCTACTAAAACTATCAGCTCCGATCAGAAAGGCACCAAAAAAAAATGTTTTCAAGTAAAATGTACAATCAACATTGAAGATCGTAAGTATTTTAGTAAATAAATATCCGTAATTACATTACCCTGCATCCCCATATCCAGATCCATATCCACCCGTTGTTATTGCATTACCATTTCTCATCGGGCCTGTGTTACGATCATAATCATTTCTGGAAGTATAAGGGTCAGCAGCTCTACCAAAATTATCTACTCGTCCGTAATCTGTCATACCTGACATATTACGACTGAAATCACCGCTCATTGCACCTCCACTAGGAACTAAAAATTGATTAAAACATTATTATTTTCATATTTATAAAACTACTTAAAGTAGCTTGAGCTTAAATTAATAAAAATATAACTTTACAGTTGCCATAATCTGATCGAGATCCAAAATCACTATTGCGACCATAATCGTTACTTCTTCCATAATCAGCTCCTCCAGGGCCATAGCCAATGGCGCCAGTATTTGGACCATATCCACTGACCATGTTAGGCGCTGATCCATACCCTCCCATACCTCCACCGCCCACGTTTTGTCCATAATTTCCACGATCAGAATATCCACCGCTTGAATAATCATTACCGCGTCCGCCAAAATCATTATTGTTTCGATTGCCATAATCACCATATCCTCCACCAACACCACCTGTAGAAAATCCGTCGTAACCAGCACGTGGGATTGGAAAAACTGTAAATATTGCGAGCTTCCCAATAATTTGGGCTTATCAAACTAACATAATAAATAACAAAACTATTGCATACATTCTATTTTTTTTTTCCTTAATATGAATCTATCGTTAATAATATACCTCCGCGGTGGCTATAAGGACCAGGTCGATTGTCACGACCACCGTCTCGGCCACTTCTTCCGCCTCTCATCGGCCCGCCTCTTCGATCATCTCTGCGACCAACAGGACCACCCCCTCGTGACTTGCCTGTCGATTGTTCGACATTTATCGTGGCACCTTTGAAATTTGTATTATGTAAAGCTTTGATTGCTGCAGCTGCATCTTCTTCTCGAGCCATATGAACAAATCCGTAACGATTCATCACATCGCATTCGGTAACTTCACCGAAACGAAGAAATAATTGACGCAACTCATCGTTCCGACAATTTTCGGGTAAACGTCCAACGAAAATTTTTGTTTTTCTCTGAAATTTATGATAAATAATAGGAATTAGAGAAATTAGTCTTTAATGAAATAGTACATTACGTATATCATATTTTACAATAAAAATTTGTAGAAAAAATTTTTAAGTTTACTTCATCATCTAAGAAATGTATAACTATAATACTTATTACGAGTTCTAGTCACCATGCATGAGTAGAATTTACGTTATACTAAGTATTGTCAGAACTTTTCAGAGAATTACTGAAGTAAAATGACTATTGAATATTTCTTTTGATGGTATATAAACTAGTAAACAGTCTAACTTCATTAGATATATGGATAATATTTAATAGTTCAAACTTCATGTTTTATTTTTTCTACTCTATCTGACGAATGTAACACATTCTCTGTTTATATGATTGATGAAGGTGTTTCTTTGATTTCGACCATATACTCTTGTAATGAAAAAAGACATGGTGTCTAATCAAGAATTGATTTTATATTGCTCAAATCGCATGTCAATAGTTTACAAATTGAGAAAATATCGAAAATATTAAAGGATTGAGCGTTATTAATTAAAGTAAATTATAGATTAGGAAAAATGTATTGGTGTACATTCTTAAATGTGCTACAAGTAGCTGCAGCACAGCAAAATGTAATGGGCTACAGCTGCTTGTAGTGAAGGTGTATGAACGCTTGATCATTCTTACCGGTAAATTCGAGGAAACCATTTTCTGAAAAAGACAAAAATAACAGTGGTATTATATTTTATGGACATTAAGATCTTATTTAAAACTATAACTTTTAACATGAAGATCATGTCTTTAGTTCGATATTTTACTCTTACTCTTTACAAATTAACGTTTTTAACCAGGAATTAAAATATAAACTTTAAATTACATATTTTTTATAAAATTTTCTAATAAGATTTATATTTTAATATGAATATTACTTAAAAGATTAATTTCAGTCTTACAGAGAATGTGAGTCCTACAAATATTCAAATAATTTTTCTTCAATGACCAAACCTTGAAATTTTTGAGATAAGCTATTCAATTTATGCTTATTAGTTTTTGATTAAAAAAAAAAAAATCAGACCAAAAATATTGCTGAAAAATTTGCATAAATAGGCATATATTGAATAACTTGAAAAGTGGTGAGCATACTAAAAATATAGAATTCACTTTCGCAACCTTAAAGTACCTCAAAGAAATTTGAAAATTTATATTTTTAAGAATGTCAATTGATGAGCTTGATATACTCTAAGAATGTTTAGAATGTTCTTTTATGTCAATAATCTGTAGTTGCTTAATCAATGCTTAGATTTTAAAAAATATCATTTGTTTAGAAATATGTTTCTTGTAAACTTTGTACATCACTTTAATTTTGTGATGTTTTCTTCATAATGAGCTATTCATTATGATTAGTAATATTGACATGGAATAATACAATACTGGCATAACCAGTCTATTAACTCAATAATCTTTATTCTGATGACTATATTTCACAAATTATAATAATCTAAAAAACTAAATAATGGCATCTTTTTTAATATCTTATAACAATATAAAAAAAAATTTTAATCTTAAAAAATAATCAAAATTTAGGTATTTATAAAAACTTTCCCGTCTGATATGTTAAATTCTTAGATTTCAACATGAGACTTCTCAACCCATATTTAGTTATTGAAAAATTGAAGACGTTGAAAAAAATGCATTTTCAGTTGTTTCATTTCTTAAATAATGTTTTTAATAAATTTTCATTATTTGAAGTAAATAATGTAATTTTTGCAAAAACTTACCAAACATTTTTTTTCTTCTTTTTATTTTACATTCTTTAATTTGCTAACCTTATTTGATACGTTAAAAGAAATAAAAACTTCCGAAAATACACTTCATAGTTTCAAGCTTTTATAATATATGAATGTATTGCATGGTCATTACTAAGATTTGGTAAAACGTCATAATTGCTTATTGTAGATAGGTTGATCATTAACATCATAAAATGAAATACTTTAGTTAATTAATATTATGTTTTAAATAATAACATTTATAAACAACAATACTCACGTTCTGAAAGTTTGTTCTCAAAAGTCCAAACTGATGTGAAATAGAGTAGAAATGTAAATGTATTATATTTTAATTATCTTAATACTAACAGTGAAACAATAAAAAAAAATGGCGATACTTATGTATTTTTTTTAGGGGAAAGAATGCGAAGAATCACTGATGATCTCAAACTTGTTATACTCGATGATATGATAGGTGTCGTCGTTGATGCATTGCGCGGCAAATTCACCATGATTTGAATTATTTAATTTGATTTACAATAAATCATAAATAATGCATTTTGCTATATAGATCTCAAAAGTCGATGTAGCATATAAATTTCAGTATAGTTTTCTTTTTAAACAAACAATCAACAAAACTAACTTTATCAACACTTCCCAGAACTATAAACAGTACTTGACCAAGTTTGCAAGTGTTACTCGACAACTAAACCTTTGTGAAAACTAATAAAAGAAAAGCGATGTGTTAAATGCCCTTCAAGGGTTTTCTTAGTTACATATACATTTTCGTTAAACATTTTCAACAGGTCGTAAATTATAAAAAAGTTTAGAAAATTCAAAAGTGCACGCTTCATAATCTCATTTTTCACAATAAAATTGATTAAAATAAAAGATAAAAAGCAAAATAATAAAAAAACAGAAAACTCTGCTATGGTTAGTGGCGCCATAACTCCAAGGTGAGGAAAAAAAATACTATAATAAAATGTATAGATAGATATACAAAAAAAATCCACAGTCATATATTAGTTTTTTATAAATAATAATTTAACGACAGTGAATTGAACGCTCATATTATTTTTTCGACCAATTTCCCTGTCACATACACCCATCCATACACGGACGTCCAGAAAAGATTACCCTGATAGCCAGCGCTTTCTCAGTAAGTGTTGACTTCCAGCAGTTACGGTTAATTTATACATCAAGTTGGCGGTAATTCTTCACTCAACAACAGTTGTCAGCAAATTGACGGAAATCTACGGCCGCAACTTGAATACAAGTTAACAATCAAACTTGTAGTTAAATTTCCTTTCAACTTTACTACAATTTGACGGAAATACTTGTACAGCAAGTTTTGACGTCTATTTGACTATTTGCAGAGTAAGTTATAGGTAACTAATAGGTAATCGCTCGCTTTGCCAACTCTTTCCGTCAAGTTTGCTTCAAATTGCGGACGTAGATTGACAGTAAGTTATAGGTAAGGTGGCTATCAGGGTATGTTTAATGTTATTATTTACTATGTTAAACAAAAAAATTGTTATTGAAATATATTTAATGTGCCTGACAAATTATTTGAATTGATATAATTGTACTCATATTAACCTGTAAGTGCGATATAAATAACAAAAAATCAATTTCAGTTTCGAGAAAACTGCTCTTTTTGAAATGTCGAGAGTAGAGCACAACCTCAACGCTTCGCTTATGAGGCGTGCAAAATGAGACCATAGAACCGAGCCAATAATAATACTAATTTCAAATAAATGACTGACAAGCTATTAGAGTTACGTTTAACAAAAAACGATTAAATAAAAATTAACATGTAATTAAAATAATATTTCATATTAAATAATAAACAAATGGTAATTGATCTGCAATACATATATTATAATTTAAATCTTCTAATCATAATAGTTTTAATAAGTAGTATTTATAAATTAATATCTAACCTGATAAATAAACATTATATAAATATATTTTATAATATTTACAATAATTTAGTAATAAATTAATAAAAATAAAATTCTAAAGTTAATACTTTTGTTAACTGATAAACCATAAGAATCTAAGATATAATTTGTGAACCCAGTTATGCATTTTAATGTACCAAGCTAAATATATGTAGGCAAGATAAGTTCCAAAATAGCCCTTTATATACTGCAATTAAATATTTTAACCTGTTACCAATTGAAATAAAGAATACATTTATATTAACCAAATCAATTAAATATCATCTAAGAAAATGGTTAATGTTCAGTCATCAAGAGCAATAACTTCTAACTTTATAAAAAATATATCATTTACGTAATTGTTTGAAATATTTCTGGTGCTTTTCATGTTTTCATATTTTTCGCTTCATAATTTCTATTTTAAATAATTAGATATAATAAATACTAAGTTTATTTTTGTTAAATAGGCATATATAACGGTAAAATTCTAATGGATCATACATGCAATGACATGATATTTTTTTTTATATTTTTATTGGCGAAATTCGATAGATTTTTGAAAAATAAGACGAAAATTAATAACAAAATATGTCGATATCTTACTTAGTTTTCGAAATAACAATACTTGTAAATCTAAAAAAAATTTTACTATGGAATTTGATAGATTTTTATGCAACGATATCTTAAAAACTAAGCAAGATATCGAAAAATTTTATTTATACTTTTTGTCTTATTTCGTTGAAATCTATACAAATCCGTCTTTAAATCGTGGCGTCGGAGAATCGTAGTATTGCCAAGCCGGGAAACACAGTCTTCGAGCCGATATTTTGTATCTTCACTTCTCTCTGAGAGCTATAACTGAGCACTTGCAGTCGCTGAAACCACTGAATAAAGTCAAGCTCTCTTATAATAACTGCTTATAATTGCTTATTATTTAAAAACAGTCCATCTATGTAACTAAATTTTTCCTTTTTCTTCAACTTAATCTAATAGTTTTCAATATGAAATTAAAATTAATAAATAACAATAAATTTAAATGAATCCCGCGTGGCTATAACTCACACCCTAGTCAGAAGAAGGCAGTACAATCAATCTAGTGACCTTGCTGACACGGAGCTTAGATAAAGCTCTATCTATCTATCTAAGCTCCGTGTTCACACTCATAAATACATATGTATTTTCAACATTACTGCTACCTGGAAGAAATAGTCGGAACATTTAAATGTCAAAATGTTGAATTTTTTGTGTAAATTTAGTGTAATCAAGTTATGATACCTATCATAAATAATAAAAAATCGACGTGACATAGTATTTATTATTTTTATGAGTTAATTATATAAAAATTGAGAAGAAAACTCAACAGGTATAAATAATAAGACAATATATGTACATAATTATAATTTTTTTTTAATATTTTATCACTACAAACTTAACTGTTAAAAAAAAAAAAAAAAAAAAAAAAAACGAAAACAGTGATCGAATGTCTGCTGATTTCAACATCATTAGTAATAACACAAATGTCAACTATTGCGGAAATTTTTTCAAATTTTTTTTTACAGCCAATTTGATGAATCAAATTACCATATTGTGCGTGACCAACTAATGAGGTTATTTTGAACTAACGATCAAATACGTTCAAATCTACAGAATTCAACAGAAAAGATAAAAAGTCAAGCAATATTTTAATTTAAGGTAAAAATTATTATTTTTACTGTGAATGTTACTTATTTTTTTTAACTGGTGTGTTGTACGATTTAATTAATTAATTTTTTTTTTTTATCATTTTAGAGATTTTACCATCCAGAAGCATTTTACATCAATTCTTATTTTCAATTACAATTAAAATGGTACCGTTAATTATTGATTAATTGTTGTCTTAAAATTCTATGAACTATATTTCAAAAATGTCACTTAAATAAAATACTGATTTATTGCATGTAATCAGCAAGTTGATTTTTATTTTAGCATGGTCGTGTGAAAGTTCGTTCAACAGCTGAACAAGAAGCTCGAAAAAGAAAAGAAAGGCAAATCAAAATTATACAATACAGGAAGACATTAAATTCAATTTTTGAAAAGGTGAGCTTTAATTTTAATCTGAAAGATAATAACACTGAATTTTACATTTGTTGATTATCAAATTGAATTATGAAATACGAAAGCCACCTAATAGTACACATAAATATTTCACAATTAAAAACAATTTTTTTTTTCAAAATATTAAAAAATAATCTTATCCATTACAATATTTTTGAAATAATTTAATCGTTAATAGAGAGATAATAATGTTTTCAACGATGAATTGATAATGTTGACTGAGCGCATATTACTGGAAATTCCGGATTTAAATACCGTATGGAATATTCGCCGAGAAGCATTTAAGAAGAGAGAAAGGTAAATTTTGTGTAAACATTTTTATTTATATATTCAATTTAAGATGAATAATCGTTATTTGACCTAATTAACAGCTCTAGACTCTTTTTATTTTATTTTTTTTTTTTTCGGTTGCTGAAAAATTTCTACTGAGTGATTCTCCCTTTCCCTCAATCTTTTCTTCTCCTCCTTTCCCAAATTTGTCGTTAAAAGAGGAATTAGTTATTAAATTGCTAAAAAGTTCACCTCTAAAAAAGTGATGATAAGCTAAAATGACATAAATTGCTTTAAAAATTTACTAGAAAATTAAATTTAGCTAGCTACACAAGTTAACTGAGTTAGATTAGTTGATCATCCAACGATTCAGTTGATTAAATTTAATTAGCTAAGCTTATTAGTTGCATGCGGCAACTCATGAAGTTTGGATTAATTCCTTTTATCTAAGTTGATAACTCAACTGTGATAAATTAATTTTATAGACCCAATATCGTTTATTCATTGGAACATATAGTATATTACATACCTAGGCCAGTAAAATAAGAAAAGTCTCAGATCACATGTAATTGTTGGCCGAGGCGAAGCCGAGGTTGACAAACATGTGATCTGAGGCTTTCTTATTTACTGGCCAAGGTGTGTATACTATTTTTCTGCTCGACGTAGCCGGAATGTGGCAACTTTGTTTAGCGCAGCGGCCAGAAAGTTGCCACTTTCCGGCCGGAGGGCAGAAAAATTTAATTGCATACATTCAAGATAGGGAAATTGAGATTTGGTTCTGCTTTCTAAGCGGGTGACAAATTTGTTCGGGCGTCGCCAGATATCATCGCTACTGTTTAATAAAAGTTCCAACAAATCACAAGATTTTTTTTTTAATTTAAAATAACTTTTTTTATCAAACCGAAAATACAAATAAATTATTTTAAACCAATTATGATTGTAAAATTTTCTTATGAAAAAATTATTGTAATTTGATTTCGTAAAATAAATGGTATATTTTAGAAAGTTATGATTTTGGTTTTTGAGACATTTTATTTATTTAAGATATAACATTCGGTTATTTAAGTTTTTTTTTTTTTTTTTTTTATTTATTTATTTATTTACTCAATTTATGTTCTACGTTAACTACTAAATTGTTCTTGTATTTAATTGGTATTTTTTTTTTTTTTTTTTTACTCATTACATCAAACATTTTATGACAAATATTTAGTTGTCAAGAGGAATTTACTGAACTATTAAAGAAGGAATTGACTCTCACTGAGAATTGTCTACAGAAAAATCCAAAGTCATATAGCCTGTGGCATCAAAGATATTGGATCATTCAGCATTTACCGACACCAGACTGGAAATCAGAACTAGAACTATGTGAAAAATGTCTCAATTTCGATGATAGAAATTGTGAGTTCTCGAGTTATCATTTCATTTGTTTCTGTTATTATCGAAAAAAAGATATATAGTATTTTTAAATTTATGATATAGTAAAGTTTCATGATATGATTTAATTTTATCTTTCAAGTCATAGCGATTTGTTTATTATTATGTCTTAATTTAAGCAATATGAATGGACATGATATGAACGCTCAATTTTTTGACATTTATGTTAGATCCATTTATATTATTTGAATTGAAATAATGCTAAATAAATTGCTATAACATAAAGCATAGAATTATTTTTTAAACATTGTATTATTTTCAACAGTTCATTGTTGGGATTACAGACAGCAGTTGGTTAAAAAAGCGGGAGTATCAAATCAAAAAGAATTTGATTTTTCTGAGATAAAAATTATGAACAATCTCTCAAACTATTCTTCTTGGCATTATAGAAGTAAAATTCTACCTGCTCTGTTTCCTGATCAAACAGGAAAGTTACCAATTTGCAGTGAAAGATGTAATAAAGGTATAAAAAAAAAAAAAAAATTACTTTCTTATAGTATTAAGGGGGATAGTCACTGTGAGGATCGAAAAAATAGGTGATTTTCGGGAATTTTTTTGACTGGGATAATAAAGGAATTTGGGGATCGGGTTTTGTTATTTTATAAAGTATACATTCAAGATTATTCTCCTAAATTTTTATCAAAAAATATCATGTTGTTACAAAGTTATTAGCATTTTTGTGGAACACCAAAAAAATTTCCCCCGCCACGGTACGATCTCTTACTCAAAAACGGATAATTTAAAACAAAAAAACGAATCAGCGTTGTAATCTGCACGCATGTGGTTATCGTTGCACGTAGGGGATTTTGAAAATTTGGATTTCAAAAAAAATGGCGACGTATTAAAAATTTTTTCGATTTTTTTTCTCATTTTTTTGGATTCAAACAGCTCTAAAAAATCTTAAAAATCGAAATTTTCAAAATCCCCTACGTCCAACGATAGCTACTGAATAGACGAATACGGAAAAAGGTGTAAATATATTCATATTCATGCAAATTACAGTTCGCATCAGTTCAAAAAAAGTAGTTTCGAGAAAAACGCGTTTTCGTCGGAGTGCTGCGTGTGTAGTCATTTTACGCGCTGTCACAAAAATGAATAACTCGGAAAATATTCGGAATTTTGATACCAAACTCTAGATACATATTTTTGAATCTATATACTTTGATTTAATAAAAAAAAAATTTTTTTTTTTTTTTAAATTTCACAGTGGCTATCCCCCTTAATATGGATAGCGACAGTACTTTCATTAAAAAAATAATAATATATGTATGATTACAGAATTAGATCTTGTTATAAATGCCGTATTTACGGATCCTAATGATTCAAGTGCATGGCTTTATCAGCGTTGGCTTCTGGATTATAACGCTTTTAAACCAAATACCTTATGGCAAATAGTAGTCATAGATAATCATGCAGCAATAGTATTTCATGGTGATACTCAAATTAAACCTGACGAATTGATATTAACTCGTCGATATGTTCCATTAGATAACGACATGAAAGATTTTACTCATCAAATATCTGTTTGGCATTCATACGACAGTAAAATATTCTCGAAACGATGGCATGCGATTTTGCCAGATATTTCTTCTGAAATAGATAAGAAATTTTATTCGATATCTATTGAGTATAAAAATAAATCTTATAATCTTCATACATCTGAAGATTGTAATGTTTGGTTTTATAAATCACCCATCGAATACGTCAACAAACATGATACTCAACTAACTGAACAAATGATAAATATTCAAAAATTACTCGAAATGGAGCCAAACAATAAGTGGGCATTATTGACTCTTATATTTCTTATGAAAAATCTGGATTTGAACAAATATTATGATGACATCTTAAAAAATTTAAGCATTCTGTCCAAAATTGATAAAATTCATGAAATGTCCTATACTGATATCCGTAAGTTATTTTTTTCATTATTGGTCAATTTTGATGTTTTACTGCATTATTAATATAAATATACAAATAAATCTTGCTATAGGATTTTTTTTTACTTAAAACCGGTACATTCGTGATTGAAATTTTTCGCAAGTTTTATTTTATTGTAAATCGTGAAATTTCGCTCTTTCTCGAATTAATCAATTTTACTTTTTAAATTAATTAAAATGAATGAGGCACTCACTGTTTTCGGGCTTTAACTCTATTTAACTGAGCTATAAATAATTAAGCATATTTATTACAAAATACTATTATTAATCAAGTTAATGGTGTATTGTTTTGCGAATCGTCATTCAGATTGATTGTCGAGAATAAAATATAATTATTCAATCACTCCATGAATTTCAAAAAATACAAAAAAGTGTACTTTAAATTCTATATGTCTATATTTTTTCTTTTTCAGGAAGCAAGTACATTCTAGATTATAAACTTCATTCATATTTAACAAAAGAAAATTACAAACGATTCACGATGATAGATTTGTCCAACATTCAACTGACAGTTTTGTACAATGAACATTATTTGAGTTTTTTCGAGCAGGTAAATCTCTCTGGAAATCAATTGAATTTTTCATTACACCGATTAGCTGCTTTACAAAACTGTAAGAAGTTATCCTTATGTAATAATAATCTAAAAAATCTAAAGAACTTTCCATATTTGCCTAACCTCGAATGCCTTTCACTACGAAAAAATGAACTGACAGATATTGAAGAAATTTTGAATTTACTAAAACTGCACAAGCTCATTAAACTAGATATTCGTAGTAATCCTATCTGGACTAACAAAAGTAAAACCATTTCAAAAATTTTCAATGTCACTCCAAGTTTAATATTAGAATCTGATAAATAACGCCCAATTTTTTTTTTTTCAAATATCTTCATAAATAAAAGTTTATACTGAGTAAACTTATAAGAAAGTAATTTACAACAAGTTTTATGTTGTGAAAATTCCTAAAACAATCAATTTTCTTATAAAAATTATACTTCTAAGTGTGTGTAAATACAATTCAATTGTAAAATATTGTTAACAGAAAATAAAAAATTGAATTTTCTGTAAAAGTCTTTTTACTTACATTCTTGATAAAATATCATGAAACAATTCGTAAATTTCTGAATAATAATGGTGGTGTTAATATTTACTTATAATTACGATACAGTCAACGCTCTCTGTATTTGACTCACCCGTACAGGACCATTCTCTGTATTTGACTCGTCCTTGTCCATAAGAGCTGTGTAAAATCGTCAAATACAGAGGAAGAATGTGGTCAAATACAGAGAGCGGTCAAATACAGAGAGGTCCAATACAGAGAGCGTCGACTGTACATCAGTTCGTTGATCGCCCGACTTTTTTAGAAAAGGCATGAACTACATTTGTGAATTATTACTTATTAGTTTAAAACATGTCATAGATTTCAATCAAGGTGAATTTATTGGAATCAATAAGAACTGATCAAAACACATGATTACAAATAATCACAAGTTAATTAAATACCTCCGCCAATCAGTTGTGATCTCAATACGTAATGCAATATTTGCATATTACAACTATTTCAATTTCATTTTGATTAATAAATTTAATATTATCTCAGAATTGTCATTATTTTGCTTATAATATCGTCTTTATCACTGATTTTTTGACTAAATTTGAAACAATTGCTACTCAATTATCTATGTTAAGCATAGAACATTACATTAACATTGAAATTTGTATAAATGTCAAAAGTTAATACCTATATAGTTTTACCAATAATTATTTATATATAATTATTTATATATATATATATATATATATATATATATATATATATATATATATTAGGGTGTTTCAAAAAAAAAAAAAAATTTTTTTTTTTAATGGTGTTGAAAAGTTGAAAGTACATTTAAAAACAAAAATTTTGGCGCCTATTAGAGCCCTTAATATTAATATTAAGGTTTGCCTCAATTCATTTGTAATTTTTCTATTTAAATAACACGAGAAAACTTTTTTTTTATTTTTGAATTTTAATTACTTCGGAATGGCTTGTTTACGCAATATCCCAGAGAGAGGTTTTATAGGAAATTTTACGCTCTACAAAAAACGTTTGAAGGTCAAAGTTCCTCAGATCAACCGTTACAAAGATATTTGCAATCAAAAATAACACCAATCAAAAATTTCAAATATTTTCCAATAAAATTGCAAAAAAAAATCATACTTTATATTGATATTGTTTTTTTTTGTAAAATCAATTGAATTCTGTTAATCTGAGATTTTAATTTTTTTTTTTTTTTGCTTATTTACTCCATACGTAACTCACAAAAAGTACAAATACGTAAATCTAAAGGTTACAAATATCAAATAAATGATTTTAGGGTCTCTTTTATAACAAATTAATTTTATATTTCATAAAGTTTATAAATTTTTGTAAGATGAAAATGTAAAGTTCCTGATCACACTAACTAAACATTCACTCATCATTGTATTTTATTAAAAATGTTAAAAAAATTATAAATATATTAAATCAATTCAATCAACTGTAAAATTTGATTAATTTTTTTCATTTAAAAAATATTGAATGAGCTTTATTCAGCTCCGTCGATAAAAGTAGTATATTCGTTTGATTTGAGTAATGTAGTTAGTAAGCTCTGTGTTGGTAAGCTTGGTCGTTCAGTACCAATTTCTCTTTGTTGCGCTGCTTTCAATGCTTTGTTCTATCTTCTCGTCATTGTCTTTCTTTATTGATACTGATTGTTATTTAAATTCGTTATATTATTAATTTAATTTGCTTATAATTAAAATATATAAGTTATAAATTTTATGATCACAATGGTGAAAACAGTGTACTTGATTGGTGATGTATTAAGTGAATTTGGTGGAAAAAAAATTACCTTCATTGAAAGAGGTTATGTCACTTTTATTTTATGCTATCTCAAAACGAAAAATTTTTTAGTGAAAGAAAGCATATCAACCACTGTCGACAAAGTTTTCGAAATTTGGTGTATGGCACAAATCCCGACAAGAGAGAAAAGATCTACTTTTTTAAAACTAACCTCAAATCACAATCGATGGAGGAATTTACAAAAAAACTGTAAGAGGAAAAAGTCAAAATCTCAAAAAAAAAAAAAATAAATCCCTTTTTCGGGACGAATTAAATAAACTATTTGATATAGCTCATGCTGATGTGCTAAATTTACTGGATAAATAAAAAAGATTATTTTATTTGGGACAAAAATCTTCCAGTCGACGTGGTTTTATTTCATATAATTCTCAACCAATTCCAGAAGATGTTGAAGATATGGATGTTGATGTAAGCGATGAAAATAATAACTACAGTAATAGTGATAACAATAATGAAGAGAACATTGATATCAATTATAATAACAATAATGATAGTGTTACATTTGATGTCGGAGAGTTCGGTAATGACAATGTTAACTATTCTTGTACAGTTGAGACTGATAATGTTGTTAATCATAAAATATCAAGTTAAACATCTAAGTTATCCCAGAAATCTTTGGAAAGTAATACTTCTCGTATAATCTCTGATTATGAAGATGAAATTCCAAAACAACAAGTTCCTAAAATTGATCTAATGACACCAGAACTTGCTGCGGCTTTGGATAGAGCTAATGTGAGTAGTAGGTCAGCGACTTACATTTTTGCTGCTTTATTATCTAGCCTAAATATTGATTGTGCAAGCGTAAACTTCAGTTATTTGACTATTCACCGAGTACGGGAAAATTTTCGCAAAGAAGCGACGTTAAATCTGAAAACTAATTTGGAAACTGATAATTATGTGCTACATTTTGATGGAAAACTGTTGTCAGTTATTACAGGTTTAGAACAAGTTGACCGGCTTCCTATTATTTTATCATCATCAGGTAAATTTCAACTGTTAGGAGTCCCCAAACTAGAATCTGGAACTGGACAAAATCAAGCTTCAGCTATTATTACAACAGTAAAACAATGGAATATTAATACTGATAACATCAAAGCATTGTGTTCTGATACTACAGCGTCAAATACGCTGTAGTATTTTGGAAGTTATAACACCAATCAAAGATGAAATTTTGAAATTCGTTAATAATCAAATAGAAGTAAAATTTTTTAATCCAGCGCTAAAGAATTATCAACTGATGTAAAAGTGAAACATGAAAATTTATGAAGTTCCGTATAATCATCCATTTTACACTTAATAATTAACCCCGTTGTAAATAAAAATATTGGAAATCAATTTCACATGATTATTACACTCTTAATCATCATTAACGATTACAATTGCATTTGTAAAATATTTTGTAACTTTTACTTCACATCAGTTGATAATAATTAATGTTCTTTACTTTGAGGTTGCAATGTAATTAATTTTTATTTTGACTTTTGAACTTTTTGTAGATGGATCATTGTCGTGACGATTACCGTGAACTCCTGCAATTATCATCGATATTTTTGAGTGCTACTACCACAAATATTACATTTAAGCGTCCTGGAGCCGTCCATCATGCAAGGTGGATGGCTAAAGCAATATATAGTTTAAAAAATTTTTTATTTAGAAATGAATTTCATCTTACTAAATCAGAAATAGCTGGATTACGAGAACTTAGTTTATTTATCATAATTTTCTATTTGAAAGCTTTATATACTGCGCCGTGCGCTATAGCAGCACCTAATAATGATTTAACTTTAATTAAAGAATTAATTTCATATAAAAAATTTAATAATACTATTTCACGGGCATGCTCAGAAAAATTAGCCGATCACTTGTGGTATTTAAATAACGAGTTGTCTGTTTTATCTCTCTTTGACGAAACTGTTTCAGTTGAAACAAAAAGAAGAATAGTTCATGCTTTAAAAAACTGTGAAACCAATGAAACTACAACGAGTCGTTTTATAATCGATAAGAAAAATTTAGAGTCATTATTAAATAAAGATCTTAGTCAATTTGTATCTATGCGATCGATAAGTCTGTTTAAATCGTTTGATTTGTCGTATGATTTCATTGATGAGGATGTAACTTTGTGGCCTCAGAATCTAAATTACAAAAGAAACTTGGAGTATTTTGAGAAACTTCAAGTTGTAAATGATGTAGCAGAACGCGGCGTGGCATTGATAGAGCAGTATAATCGATGCTTAACGAAAAATGAAGAACAGCTTCAGTATTTATTGCAAGTAGTGACAGAACACAGAAAACGATATCCTAATTGCAATAAAAATAATTTTATAAAACTAATATTTTCAAGTTAGAAAAAATTTTATGAATTGTTGTTAAATATTGTTTTTTGTTATAAAGAATTGATTGTTTAATAGAATTTATTAGTATTTGGTAGAAAATAAAATAAATTTGTTATAAAAGAGACCCAAAAATCATTGGTTTGATAATTTTAACCTTTATATTTATGTATTTGTACTTTTTGTGAGTTACGTATGGAGTAAATAAGCAAAAAAAAATTAAAATTTCAAATTAACAGAATTCAATTGATTTTACAAAAAAAAACAATATCAATATAAAGTATGATTTTTTTTTGCAATTTTATTGGAAAATATTTGAAATTTTTGATTGGTGTTATTTTTGATTGCAAATATCTTTGAAACGGTTGATCTGAGGAACTTTGACCTTCAAACGTTTTTTGTAGAGCGTGAAATTTCCTATAAGATCTCTCTCTGGGATATTGCGTAAACAAGCCATTCCGAAGTAATTAAAATTCAAAAATAAAAAAAAAGTTTTCTCGTGTTATTTAAACAGAAAAATTACAAATGAATTAAGGCAATCCTTAATATTAATATTAAGGGCTCTAATAGGCGCCAAAATTTTTGTTTTTAAATGTAGGGGAGAAGGGGGTCAAATGAACCACGGGGCAATTGAACCACTCGACTTAAAAAATCGAAAAAATTGAAAAAACGCTTCATGCTCTTAGAATTAGATTCTAATATGTTAAACTTGGATATGATCAAAATTTGAAATCATTGCGATCGATAAATTTTGAAAAATTGAGATTTTCTTATTTTTAGGCATGCAAACTTTCTTTTCGGCTGGTGACAAATTGTTTAATAATATTTAAATTTTTGAATTAATTGATAAAATTTGAATTATAGTAGTTGTATATACTTATATTTTATAATCCTCAACTTTGTTTATAGTGATAGAATGGTTTATTTATTTATTATTTACTATTAATTGTTTTAAAATTATACGGGGTCAATTGAACCAGCAGTCCCGGGGACGATTGAACCATACGGAGAAGCATGGGACATGCGCGCGCATCTTGACTCGACGTGAAAAATACTCAGGGAAATAACCTAACAATTTGATAAACTCAATTTGTAATTAAAATTATTTTTAAATCGATTTTTAATTTATTAAATATAATATATGTGTATTAAAAATGTGCAACAGTAATATTAGAAAGTAACAATTAATATGTTATTTATTAAAAGTTCGGGTTTGAGTTATAAATGTCATTGGTTCAATTGACCCCGAGCAGTGGTTCAATTGCCCCCCGAGCGGGGGTCAATTGAACCATTCGACGCGTTTGGATAAATTAATAATTTTTAAAAATTCACGTTGTTTATTAACTAATTTATGTATTGATAATGATAGTAGACTTAATAAACTATCATTCCAAGAAAAAAAAATTTATTATTTAGTTTTAATTCGAATAGTAAAAAATTACTAAACTTTTTTTGGTTCAATTGACCCCCTTCTCCCCTACTTTCAACTTTTCAACACCATTAAAAAAAAAAATTTTTTTTTTTTTGAAACACCCTAATATATATATATATATATATATATATATATATATATATATATATATATATATATATATATATATATTAAAATTCAAAATTTGACCGGAAGTGCCCAAACTAAGCTTCTGTTAAAAAATTCTATGAAAATCAAATACATCGTCTCACTCCAAAATATCTCATGAAATGACCAAACGCAGCCCCTGTTAAAAGCGGAACTCAAAATTCCAATTTTAAAAGGTTCTCCACGGGAGTTACATTTTGGCACACCCTAATATATATATATATGTCTTGAGCTTATGATTTTTTATTTATTTGTAAAATTTACTTGTTAATCTCGTATGCTTATGAGTAATCCATTAAGTTTCGTGGGCTGTAATAACAATAATACTTACATGATAGATTAATTTGATTTTATTAAATACTTCAATATTATATAGAGTTATAAAGAGTTTTAAAATGTAATTCTAAGAATTTATAGCGCAACTTTAAGATATTATTTCCATATTTTATCTTTAGTTTCATTAATAATTTCTTTTCTATTATTTACTACAGTTTGAATTTATTAATTGGGAATCAATGTAGTAAGATAAAAGCCCCAATAGATGATCACGTACCAGTATATGATCACTCCATGTATTTGTATATCTATTTTCACAAATATAGGTATACAAATACATGGAGTGATCATATACTGATACATGATCATCTATTGGGGCTTTTACCTTAATTAGATTTTTAATATCTTACTGCATTTTTTTCCATTTATATTTTTATGTTTGAATAGTTATTATGGACTATTATTATGAACTATTAAGTTTCCGCTTGATAATTTTCAAATACCAAATCTCAAAAAAGAAAGAGTTCGACATCCATTAATTACTAAATTGTTAATTATTTTGTAATTCAATCATTTTGGGAGGTCAACCCCAGAAATGCCAAAAATTGCATCTACTACTTCTCTTTATGTATAATTTCATAAGTTTTTATGGTGTAACTAACATATTTTTTATAGCTTATAGTTTAGTCGGCGTGGAAAAAGTTAAAAAAAAATTAGATTTGTTGGCATTTGAATCTTAAAATTGACCGATTTTTTTTGTTTCTATAGACAAATCAAAATTTTGAGTTTAAAGATGCTGAATTTTTTATCGATTTTTCGATTTTAAAGTTTCGTATTTGTCAAGTTAGAAAATAGTTCAGTAAAGAAAAGCTTCTAATGAAATTTTATTGACATAGATTTGAGTGTTAGAATACATCAACTTTTGCAATATAATCGTTTATTCTGTGTCATCTAGGTACATAATTAGATTGTTTTGATCGGTCACTATTTTGGTGATTATTATTACCGCGGTTATGACCACCAGCTCGACGACCATAATAATGTTGATGATTTAAAACAGAACGAAAATTATTTCGTTGACTACTCGGTCGTTGAAATAAATCCTCTCGCTCAAACATATGTTCATCATCAGGATTTGAACTCTTAAAATAAAATATCATTGTTAAGATTAAAAAAGTTTGTACGAACAAAAGTTTTCTGTAAATAATTTTTAAATATTATTTTATAATTTACCGAATGGACAATACTTTGAAGTGAGAATTGTGATGGGTTATTTTCAACGGATGACATTGATGATTGTACTTCATCGTATGTAGTATTAGTTCGCAATAACATTTTTATTTCTTCAGCTTCAGGATCAATAATTCCACCTTGCTGTTGTTGATGCAAATATAATGCTGACATTTTTAGTTGCAAATCTCGTAATTCGGAAGATATAGAAAAAGTAGTAGCTGCTTCTACATCGACAGGAGGTGGTGCTAAACTTAAAGTGTTCATATCACAATTGATTACTTCACGACAAACTGGACACAGTGCCTGTAAATACATATTGAATTATATGATTTGATTACTGATCAATAATCCGTAGAAAATGATATTATTTATAAATGAATAAAAATCAATATGTTTTGACAAGCAGAATATACGTGAGCTGATCCACGTCAAGTCAAATAGCTTGGAAGATTTTGCTTTTTGATTACATTATCATTTTATAATATTTTTTTTGTACTTTGCAAAAAAAAATTTCATGTAAATTTTGAAATTTTCGTTCCGTTGAAAAGCTGTTAGATTAAAAATAAAATCACGCTTCGATGATTTTTTTTTTTTTTTTATATATAATCTAGCTGTTACCCGCCCGCTCCGCTGGGCACTTTATAGAATTGTATTTTTAGATCTATACTTGAAATTTAATTTGAGTATTTTTTTTGACTTGCACAGATTCCAAATTCCATCGAATTGGCCTGTACCTTTTATCCATGTGATTATTCTAGCTAATATTCATTGTAACTTTCAATGTGCAATCACTATAACATTCCCGTAGCTTTCTTCCAAAAATGAATAATAACTGACACGAAGAAAAAAATTTGAAATGATCATTGAAAGTTTCAGCTAAAGTAATTGCAGGTCTCATAAGTGAAGTTGAAATCTGCCTAGCTTAAAGTGCGACGAATTTTGCCGTTTATTAAAATTTCCTCCGTGACATAAATTTTTCATAGAAACTTATTTGTACATGTTTTTAACGAATTCTCTTAGAATAAATAGCCAAATTCCTTTTTCACATCTCAAGTGCTTAGAAAATGCATTCATTTCAATCTGTTACGTGCCCGCGATCCGGTAATAAGAACAATTCATGGGTTATGTGATCAGCAAAAATAAAATGTATGTAAAATTCTTAGTCCGTTGAGTGAATAGCTACATGTAAAGTTAAATTTTGGAAACCTTACAATGACTTTTTTTGCCACTGCCAAAGAGACGATTGTTGTGAGAAAATATAATTATTAAAAAAGGAAAATATTTAAATCCGTTGGCCTTGGAGGCAATTCCCGTAAGTTCCTGTTTCTCTTGAGATTCTATCAAATTCTATATCTGTAGAAACTGTATTTAAATACGAATTTTTTGACAATTATCACTCCCGCACTTGTATGTGGGGGAGGAATTTTGTAAGATCCTATTCGACATGATTTCTATTATAAATAAGAGGTTCCAACAAAATTTCGTGTCCATAGAAACTATTGTTTGGAAATGAGAGATTTTTATTGTTAACGCCCTCGCAATCTCTTTTGGGGTTAGAATTCTAGAAAATCCATTCTTAGCTGAACTTGACATCATACACGAAGATTCCTACCTAATTTGGAGTCTGTACAAGTTTCAGGTTTGAAATTAAAATTTTAGATTGTAACACCCACCCCCGCGATTCCTATCGGAAGTGGACTTTATTGAAATCCATTTTTAAATGATCTCTACATGAGAAATGAAAGATTCCTACCATATTTAAAGTTTTTAGAAGCTATATTTCGAAATTAGGATTTTTTATTGTTAACACCCACCCCCGCGATTCTTATTGGAGGTGATTCGTTGTAAAATTCGCTCTTAGATCATTTCTATATCACATATAGAAGACCTCTACTAAATTTTGAGTTTATAAGAGCTATAGCTCAAAAACTAAAAATTTTCATTGTTCATACCCACCCCCGCAACCCCCTGTGGTGGTGATATATCCTAAAATTCGTTCATAAATTATTTTTACATCTCTTACAGAAGATTCCTACCAAATTTGGAGTCGATAGGAGCTATAGTTTAAAAACGGGAATTTTTCATTGTTAACGCCCCCGCAAATCCCTTTAAGGGTGGAATTTCTTAAAATCCGTTCTTAGCTGACCTCTACATGGAAAAAGTAATATTTCTACCAAATTGAACGTTTCTAGGTCTGATAGTTCCCGAGATATCGTGATGAGTCAATCTATCTATAGAACAGCTCCTATTATAGGAGTCCTATATATATATATATTAGTCTAGTCAACATGTGCCTTTTAGGTCTAAGTTTTTAGCTCGCCTCGGAAAATTATGATCGAGATGTCATTCGATTCGTCATCGCATCTAGAAACTTTTTGAAAAGTTTGGAGTTTTGATTGCAAAAATTACAAAAGTTATAAACAATTTAGTAAAAAAAAAAAAACGTGGTTTTGTTTTTTGCGAATATCTCAAAAAGTATTCAAAATTTTCGAAATTTAAAAAAAGATCCATAAAGAGGAAGAAATTTCCTAAAAAAAAGTCTCACTCCCGAAACTCTAGGACCAATATTTATAATTTTTCTAGAGGGTTGAAAATACGGCCGAAAACGGGAACTCTCGCTTGCGTAAGCTCCGCCCACTTTGGACCTTTAATGAATAAATATTATTTAAACTTATTAAATATGAAAATAAAGAAATGAAAACATTCAGGCACCTACAGGATAGATCAATGAACAATAATCCGGCGATCAAAAAATTTTATCGCAATTTTTCAATTAGTTATCCATTAATTAATTAACAATTTTTTGTAGCACGAACATCAACATTGAAAGTACGATAGTTGTTAAACTATTAACCTGGGATTTTTTTCCTTTTAAGAAGGGTTTACATTTTTTCTCTCTCTCGCCCTCTATTGGACAAACGAAAGTATCTCTGTCATACTTGTACAACAAATGGAATCTTAAAACGCATTTTATGCATAAATAAATGAAAATTTTCCAAAAAAGCGCTTCGATCTTCGATAGATAATTAAATATCGATTCTAGCGCGGTAAGGGGAGAGCAGTATAACCATATGATTTTTCTCAATATATAGATATACATTTAACAATGGCTAATGGCAGAATTTATTTTTCTTTTAATTAATACACTTTAATTAGTCGGGCAAGTGTCAATTTTTTTTTAATTAAATTTATCACTAATATATTTACTTTCATCCATAAGTTTTTTAAAAATATTCACCGACAGTTTCACGAGAAAAATACAGAAATGTATCAATGTTTGGAGGTTACCCCATAAGACCAATGTTAAATTGCTCAACTTCGAAGTTAATTATTTATTCAAATAATCGGGCAATCTCTTTCAAATTTTCGGAATTTATTTAGACATATTTAATCTTCATATTAAAAAAAATCAAGCCTTTTATCAAAAGTTGCCCTGGTGTTCGTACTACCTTAAGTAAAGCCTCAGAGGCGAAAGCTTAATGAATTGACTCCAAAATTTCAATATTAAAAAAAAAATGTATTTTAATATGATTCGAGTATATGTAAAAGATATTTGATATATATCTAATTATTGGGAAGTGAAGTCATATACTTTTAAAGCAAAGTACAAACCTTGAACTCCTTGGTGATATCCTGCTGCCACTGAGGTAATTTATCTAACTCTTCTCGATAATAACGTTCAGAAGCAATAATATGAGCCGCTAAACAATGGGAATGAAAATAGTGATAACACTCAGTTTTTGTGAATTTGTCGCCATCACGAAAACCGTATAAGCAAACAACACATTGCCCTGTTGGTAAATTTTTTTGAGTCAAATGTTCACGAACTAACTAGAATCATAAAATTAATTAGGAAACATGATAAAAATGATAGGAATCATGTAATGGAAATTATGTTACCTCTATCAATTCAAAGACCACGGGTTGACCTGAAAATTTTTGGCACTTAACTTCTAATTCTTTTTGGATTATTTTTAATGTACTTTCATCCAAACCTCGAGGGTTTTTTAATGAAATTTTAGGTGGTATATCTGGATAATCAGATACAAGATGCACAATGAGAGTTATACAAACATATTGTGACTGTGGATCTTCTCCCGTTGACGGAAAAATCTGGATCTCAATAGTATCTGGGAAACCCCTGACAATAAAATGAATAAATGTTAATATTAGATGAATAAATCTAAACTATGGTTAACTTTGCATGCTATTTTAGAAAAGTTCTATTGTTTTCAAACTCGAAGGGCTTCAAAATTTTATTGTCAGTATAATATTATTATGCTTCTCCAGCTCAAAAATATAAATGTTTGTATGCCTTTAGGCTCTTCGAACTAAAAAATATTAAAACTATTGATATTTTTATCCTTCGACACTTTCGTTAAACACCGTTTCATTAACATAATCTCTTTATGTTATCACTGTTATCAGTAACGAACAAATGTTCGTTTTCAAATTCATACAGATCAATGACATGAACATGGATTCTCTGAGTAAAAATTTTAGTCTTTAATTTATTTTTATTTCATTTCAAAACTTAAAAAAAAATTAGGATGACGGTTGACTCTGAAGGTCATCCCTGCAACTTCCCGCTCATTTTGTACTTAAGCGCTTAAAGTTACACATTACGTTTTTGAGTTCTTCGAGCTCAAAAATATAATTTTTGTGTCATTTTAAGCTTTTCAAGCTCAAAACTCTAATAGCAGTTTAATAAAACACAATTTTTTGAATTTTCAAACGGCAATAACTTTTGAATGAATGAACCGATTTTCACGCGGTTGGCGGCATTCGACGCAGTTTTCAAAGCCCCATTAAGGATCATTAAGTTCAAATTGATCGAGCCAATAATTTTGAAGTAATTCCGAAAAAACACTTTTTTTTGTTTTTTTTCGACAACGATAACTCACGAATGAATCAACCAATTTTTATCGGGCTTGCGGTGATCGACGTGGTTTTTTGATCTTAAGAGCTGATTAGATTTTGGAATTGATCGGTAAAGCCATTTAAAAGTAATTCCAAAAAAACCACATTTCAAAAAATTTTTTTGAGATTTTTCAAAATCTACTGATTCGAATCTGTCCAAATGGTATTTAAAATATAAGTTTAGTCAAGCCCTTTCGAATGGCGCTAACCGCGATGAAATCGGTCAATCCGTTCAAAAGTTATGAGAGGTTTACATACGGCCACACACACACACACACATACATCGGGACATGGGTGTTTTCGAGAGTATCTACACCGCTTTAAGCACGATGACTCTTCGGAGTGCCCGTCCTGCCCAGGAGCTGCTGAAGACGCGGAGCACGTCTTCTTTGTATGTCCTCGTTTCGATCCACAGCGTGAAGAACTGGAGAGGATCCTGAACCAGAGAATGCAACCAGATTCACTAGTAGAAGCAATGTTGTCATCAGAAGCTGCCTGGAACGCTACCAACACGTTTGCAACAGAAGTCCTTAAAGACTTGCGTTCCACCGAAAGAAAAAGAGCAAATAGCAGAAGATAGAAGGAAGATAGTTAACACCTTAGCCACCAGAAGGAAGAGCAGTAGCTAGATCCTCCCTTCACGAAGTAATGCCTGACGGCGGTTTCCATGAGGGATTAGAGGAAAGAAGGAAAAGGGGTTTAGGGTTTAGTGGGTAGGGGCGTTAGTGTCGAGTTAGTATGACGCTGCGTCGAGTCGCCACATATCCAGGCCAAACAGCTATGCCTAGAATCCGTAAAAGGATTCCCTACAAAAAAACACATACACACATACATACAGACATACGGACATCATCGCGAAAACATTCAGGGAAGCTTCCTAGGACCTCAAAACGGCAAGATCTGATAAGAACTCGATTTTCGAAAAACGGGGTAAAACCAATAACTTCCTGATTTTTGAAAATTTTCAATTTTCTTAGCGGGAAGTTAAAAATAAAAAAGAGAAATTACACTGATAGAAGGATTTAGTTCTATTTAATAAGATTTAGTAACAGATACTAAATGATTTAGTAACAAACCTTTCATTACCAAATATTTAGTAATAGGTAATAAATCATTTATTAAAGCCCATTTAGTTCCACCAAATAAATATTTAGTAGTATTTAACAAATGATTTATTGGTATTCAATAAATCGATTATTGGTATCAAAGAAATTAATTTTTTAACTAATTTTAGCGTGTAACCTAACTTTTTAGCTTAAAATAAATAAAAATAATTAAAATAAATAATTTTAAGTAAAAATATGAGGTATTGTAAAGAAAAGAATCTCATTAAATTATTATATTTTTTTGTTTGAGACATTTATAAAATTTAAAATTAAACAAGTTTTTAACATATCAATAATAGACAAATTAAAAAATGTAAACTAAACTCCACTGAGAAAAGACATAAATAGAATCCATTTATTGAGAGTATGTGTGTTTTTAAAGGTTTAATAAATCTCCCAAAATCGAGCTGAATAAAATAATCTAAGTTAGTGAATATGTTATGTATCACAAAAACATTTAATTGGAATTAAAGCATAGCCATCTACCGACAATACTTGCCAAAGAAATATTTAGTACCTGTTACTAAATATTATTTGGTGGAACTAAATATTTATTTCCATGTAATAAGGCTTTGTTCATATAAAGAAATCATTTATTAAACTGTAACAAATAATATTGATGGGTACAAAATATGTTTTTCTCAAATAAATGAATAAAAATTTTGTTACTAAATCAGTTTTGTACTCCGTACTAAATCCTTCTATCAGTGTATTTATCCGTACCACTCGAGTGATGCAAATAGATTTCATACTAACTTTACCATCTCTCTATCCTTCTACGTGTAAAAGATGCAATTTCGAAAATTAATTACTCAAAAACGGTGTGGTGAATTGATCTGAAATTTTGGTGGTGAATTATTGATATATTTATCTTTCGATAAAAAATTTTCATAATTTTCTTGAAATATGCCTTGCACGACCCAACTACCTTAAATTAAGATTTTTCTAAATTGGGTTCTCAAGAAATTATTCGAGGTCAAACATGGAATTATAGTATCCCTACTTCCCTACTAATATTATAAATGTGAATGTAAGTTTGTTTGTTACGCTTTCACGCGAAAACTATTCAACCGATCATCATGAAACTTTGTACCCATATTCTTGGAGGTATTCGAAGTAACATAGGATACTTTTTATTAAAAAAAAAAAATTTCTTTTTTACGAAAAATAAAAAAATTGTTTGTCGAACAATCTCAAAATCTAGCTGCTTCAACGCCATCTAGCATGCTGGCGAAGCCGCGGGTAAAAGCTAGTATTAAATAAAAATGATAAAAAAATATGAATTTGAAGGAGAATGCCCGGAAAAAAATGATTTTGCCTTTTATGATAACTTATATGTTATCACATTTGGCTATATGCAGACGTATATGTGATTATGTATGGGCTTGCATCAGCCAGGTTTAATCATATCTATTTCTATATGAACCCATATATAATCTGATCTAGTCATATATAGACTTATATAGACTCATTCTAAGGCTTTATCAGTCAGATCTGATCAGATCTAATTATATATAGATTCATACATAACTGTTTGTGAGTCTATTAATAATTATACATGAATTAATATTAGTCTAGTATAATTAGGTCTAATTATATATAAGTTTATAGATGATTATTTATACTCATATATAGATCTATGTATAATCATATATACTTATATATAATACCATATATCTAATATCTAATCTAATATATAAAATTCTCGTGTCACAATGTTCGTTCCCACACTCCTCCGAAACGGCTTGACCGATTCTCATGAAATTTTTTATGCATATTCAGTAAGCCTGAGAATCGGCTACTATCTATTTTTATAACCTCTAAGTGATAAGGGGTGTTCACCCCAAAAATTTTTTTTTTTTTTTGATAAAATTTTTTTTTTTTTTATTTTTTTATTATGTGGCATCAAAAAATACATACAACTCTAAATTTGCACTTTTTTTATCACCAACCCTTGCTTTTTAATAGTCATTTTCATAATTTTATCATTTTCTATCCCGCTCGATAACATCAATTATTATCACTTGGTAAGTTATCCCCTCCATGTGTCTACCGGTGTCAATTCTCACCCTGTAAACAATACGGAGTAGGGATGTTACCTCTACAGTTTTCGGCTATTATTAGTGTTTATGCTTCAAGCGTAGTAGTTAAACATTTTTACTATCTCAGTGTAACTCTCATATCAAATATATTCTCGAGTAACTTTATTATTTATTTATTAATAACTAATATTATTGAATATAATTAATTATTAATAACTAATAAAATTATTAATTTTGAGTGTAAATCGCACGATCAGTTAATTAAGTGACTTACATAACCTCTAAAATACTCAACACGTGTCACGAGTTCCCGCAAACAACGGCTATTGAGTTGTAAGTATAAATTATTTTTTACGTTTATTATAAAATCAAAAATGATTCTTTCTTATTTATAACGAAAATATTGTTGGGAATGGTGAAAAACGAATTCGGTGAAAGTTAGATTTTTATTACAATTGGGAAATTTTTTTTTGTGTTTACTTATAAGAGCTCTAACTTCGACAGAATTTTTTTTTCACTATTTCTAACAATATGTATTTTCGATATAATTAAGGTAGTTGTAGCGTGATAGGCATTTCAACAGAAAATTATGAAATTTTTTTTAATGAAAGATAAATATATTAATAATTCACTACCAAAATTTCAGATCAATTGACCACACCGTTTTTGAGTAATTAATTTTTGAAATTGCATCTTTTACACGTAGAGGTATAGAGAGATGATAAAGTTAGTATGAAATCTTTGGCCCACTCGAGTGGTATGGAAGATTTCATACTAACTTTACCATCTCTCTATACCTCTACGTGTAAAAGATACAATTTCGAAAATTAATTACTCAAAAACAGTGCGGTCAATTGATCTGAAATTTTGGTAGTGAATTATTAATATATTTATCTTTCAATAAAAAAAATTTCATAATTTTCTGTTGAAATGCCTATCACGCTACAACTACCTTAAGAAACATAAAATTTTTCGCTTTCGTGAAACTATCTAATTTTTACATGTATATTTAATGTAATCAAAGATAAAATAAATGATTAATATAATAATTAAATATAATAATTAAATAATTCAATCAGTTCTATTCATGTGTGTTTTGTATTGTACAGTGAACAATCCCAACAAAACGCAAAGGGGCCAATTTGAGCCGTGATACAAATAAATCTAGAAGCATTCGAAATAGAAGAGTCCAAAGAACCGAAGAACAAGTTCAGGAAGAAAATACTGGAGCTCGTGTGAGAATGGGCGACCGTGTTTATTTATCACGTTCACATGTAATCCAAAATGGCCAGAGATTACATCTTTGTTGTTGCCTGGCCAAAATGCAATACATCATCATGACATTACAGCACGTGTGTTTAGACAAAAGCTGAAGTCATTAATAAATTTTATTACTAAATCACATGTATTCGGTCCCACACGTTGCTGGCTGTATTCGGTTGAGTGGCAAAAGCGAGGATTACCTCATGCCCACATTTTGGTTTGGTTAATCGACAAAATCCGTCCTGAAGAAATAGATAATATAATTTCTGCAGAAATTCCCGATTCGTCTACTGATCAATTGCTGTTTGATATTGTTACAGCAAACATGATTCATGGCCCATGCGGTACTTTTAATCGTTCATCGCCTTGCATGTCGGATGGAAAATGTACAAAAAATTTCCCTAAAGATTTCACTAACGATACAATCACAAATGTCGACGGATATCCAATATATCGTCGAAGGAATCCAGATAATGGCGGACAATCATTTATTAAAAACATCAGCAACACAGACATTGATATTGACAATCGTTGGGTCGTGCCATATTCGCCCCTGCTGAGCAAAACATACAATGCTCAAATTAATGTTGAGTTCTGCAGTTCTGTGAAGAGCATCAAATACATTTGCAAGTATGTCCATGAAGGCAGTGACATGGCGGTGTTTAGAGTGGAAAATACCAATGTGAATGCTCCCTCAGTAAATAAAAACGATGAAATAACGCTCTACCAAATAGGTCGGTACATCAGCTCCAATGAAGCTGTTTGGCGTATCTTTGGTTTTCCAATTCATGAACGGGATCCAGCAGTTGTTCAGTTAGCCGTTCATCTTGAAAATGGTCAGCGTGTATATTTCACGAACGAGACAGCGATTGATCGTGCTATAAATCCACCAAGAACTACACTCACTGAATTTTTTGAATTGTGTAATCGTGCGGATGATTTTGGTGCCTTTGCACGTACTTTACTCTATTCACAAGTACCACGCTATTTCACATGGGCTCAAACAAAACAATGGATACCCCGCAAGCAAGGCTCACCAGTTGATGCATGCCCCAATTTATTCAAATCAAGACAGACTGAGTGCTTTTATCTTCGACTATTGTTGGTTAATGTTACTGGCCCATTGTCATTTCAAGATATATATAAAGTGAATGGGCAACAGTATACAACGTATAAAGATGCATGCCTTGCACTCGGCTTGCTAGAAGATGACAATCAGTGGGAATGTATGCTTGCTGAAGCAGCATTGAACTGTACAGCAATACAAATTCGTCTACTATTCGCTATAGTGTTGACTACATGTTTTCCAGCCTGAGCAGAGATATTGTGGGATAATCACCAAGATTCAATGACTGATGATATATTGCATCAACATCGTACACGGTGTAACGATCTAGCGATAACATCCAGCGACGATATGTACAATGAAGCATTGATTGCTATTGAGAATCTTTGCATTATCATTGCCAACTTACCACTCAGTCATTTCGGTATGAATTCGCCAAATCGAGGTGCAACTGATTTAATGAACACTGAAATGAATCGTGAAATGCAGTACAACACTGTAGAAACGGCGGCGATTGTTACTCGCAATATCCCACTAATGAATGAGGAACAAAGAACCATTTACGACCGCATTATGCTCGCAGTTTCAGCAGGACAAGGTGGGTTCTTTTTAGATGCACCAGGTGGAACTGGCAAGACATTCCTTATTTCGCTAATTCTCGCCAAAATACGATCCAATAATGGCATCGCATTGGCTGTTGCATCATTGGGACTTGCGGCAACTTTATTGCATGGAGGCAGAACAGCTCATTCAGTATTTAAGCTATCACTAAATATTAAAAATAACCCTGACGCAGTGTGCAACATAAAAAAACAATCGTCCATAGCCACAGTGCTGAAACAGTGTAAAATTATCATCTGGGATGAATGTACCATGGCACACAAACATTCGCTTGAGGCGTTGAACAGGACATTGAAAGATATTAAAAACAACGACAAACTATTTGGTGGCACTCTGTTAGTCCTTTCAGGTGACTTCAGACAAACACTTCCCGTCATTCCACGTTCATCACGTTCAACATACGCTGATGAAATCAACGCCGGCTTAAAATCATCGACATTGTGGCGTAATGTTGAAATAGTACAGCTGAAAGTAAATATGCGCGTTCAAATGCTTCAAGATCCATCCGCTGAAACATTCTCAAAACAACTCTTAGATATCGGCGATGGAAAAATCACTATAGCTAAAACTGGATACATAAAATTAGCGAATGATTTCTTCATAATCATTGATTCGCAAGATGCTCTCATTGAACAAATATTTCCCGATGTACACACGAATTACATAAATCTCGAGTGGCTTGCAGAAAGAGCAATGTTAGCTGCAAAAAATATAGACGTTGACATTTTAAATCTGAAGATACAACAGTTATTGCCAGGGGACTTGGTATCATATAAATCTATTGATACAGTTTGCGATGACACTGAAGCTGTAAATTTTCCAACAGAGTTTTTGAACTCACTAGATTTGCCAGGCATGCCACCACATAACTTACAATTGAAGGTTGGATCTCCAATTATTTTGCTTCGTAATTTGAACCCGCCACGGCTATGCAACGGTACGCGATTAGTAAAAAATTAATGAAAAACGTTATCGAAGGCACCATTTTAAATGGCAAGTTTCGAGGTGAAAATATATTGATACCACGAATACCTATTATACCCACAGATGTGCCAATTCAATTTAAGCGTATTCAATTTCCGATTAGATTGGCATTTGAAATGACTATTAATAAATCCCAAGGCCAAACAATGTCTGTTTGTGGCTTAGATTTGAGCACACCATGTTTTTCACACGGACAATTATACGTTGCATGCTCTCGAGTGGGTAAACCATCAAGTTTGTTTGTATTAGCTAAAGACGGGCTAGCAAAAAATATTGTTCACGCTGCAGCATTAAGAAATTAATATTATGTAATTAATTAATTATATAAATAATTATTACTTTTAATAAATTAAAATAATTAATGTTTGGTGTTTTGTTATTTTTAAACAACATTCCCTCATCGTTCACAGCGCTCCAGGCTTTTTTCACTCATATTCCACATCCTTATACACTTCCAATAAGTAAGTAATTTTTTTTCTACACTAGATATTCTCTAGAAATTATTCACATGGCAAAACAACGTTTTCCGGGTCAGCTAGTAATTATATATATCTATATATATATATATATATATATATAAGCAACTTTTTTTTTGTTACCGATAAACTTGAAAACTACTGGACCGATCGGCATGAGACCATGACCATTCGACGCGGAATTAATTGTAGAAGGTTTTAGACTATTAATTTTTTAAATTCCATCAACCCTTTACTATTTCTTTTCAAATTTATGTGGATAGTCATTTGTTTCTGTTAATAAATCAAATGAACATCACTTCTTCTTCATATTCGAGCGCATAAAGACCGGCAAAATGTCTAACGTTACATTAACGCTTTTAAACACGTTTCCACACACCCTCCCACGCATCCACCCACGCATTCACAACGTTGTGACATGAAATATTGTCTATAGCAACGGTTTTGTGAATCCATTTCTATAAATTTAACTAAATATTAACTTTATTAAAATTGCAAAAAATTCAAAATCTATATACATGCAAGAGCTGTTCTATGTATATAGTGACGCATCAGTCATCACGATATCTCGGGAACCACTGGATCTAGAAACTTGAAATTTGGTAGGAATATTACCTTTGCCATGTAGAGGTCAGCTAAGAACGGATTTTAAGAAATTCCTCCCCCAAAGAGGTTTGCGGGGGCGTTAACAATGAAAAATTCCCGTTTTTAAACTATAGCTCCTATCGAGTCCAAACTTGATAGAAATCTTCTGTAAGAGATGTAGAAATAATCTATGAACGAATTTTACGATATCTCACTCTCACAGGGGGTTGCGGGGGTGGGTATCAACAATGAAAATTTTCTAATTTTCAAGCTGTAGCTCCTATAGACTCCAAATTTTGTAAGAATTTTCTATAAGTTATATAAAAATAATTTATGAACGAATTTTACGATATTCCACCCCAAAGAGGATTGCGGGGGCGTTAACAATGGAAAATTCTCGTTTTTAAACTATATCTCCTATCGACTCCAAATTTGATAGGAATCTTCTGTAAGAGATGTAGAAATAATCTATACACGAATTTTACGATATCTCACCCCCACAGGGGGTTGCGGGGTGGGTATTAACAATGAAAATTTTCTAATTTTCAAGCTGTAGCTTCTATAGAATCCAAATTTGGTAGAAATCTTCTGTAAAAGATGTAGAAATAGTCTATGAATGAATTTTACGATAGCTCACCCCGAAGGGGGTTGCGGGGGTGGGTATTAACAATGAAAATTTTTAATTTTTAAGTCATGGCTCCTTTACTCTCCAAATTTAGCTATAAACCCACCGCCAATAAGGATTGCGGGAGCGGGTGTAAGAATGTTGAATTTCCATTTCCAAGCTGTAACCTCTACAGATTCGAAATTTTGTAGGAATCTTTTATTCATAATGTAGAAATCATCTCGAATAGGATCTTACGAAATTTCCTCACATAGGAGTGCGGGGGTGTTAATTATCAAAAAATTCATATTCTTCAAATACAGTTCCTACAGATATAAAATTTGAAGGAATTTCAAGAGAAATAGGAAATTACATGGATGGCCTCCAAGGCCAACCGTTTTAAATATTTTTCTTTCTTAATAATTAGATATCAGCTAAAAACAAATATCGTGATAATTGACTTTATACGTTGGTTATGTCAGAGTGGTGAGTAGAATGTAAAAAAATGTTTTTGTTTATAAACTAGGACTTCTTGAGACGTGAAACTTAGGACATATATATTAAACTTCAATAAATTCAGTAAAAATTTCCTTACAACAATCGTCTCTTTGGCAGCGGAGATGAAATCATTGTAAGGTTTCCAAAACTTAACTTTACTTGTAGCTATCCAGTCAACGGACTAAGAATTTTACATTCATTTTAATTTTGAAGATCACATAACCGACAAATTTTTTTATTGCGGGATCGCGGGAATGTAACAGATTAAAATGAATGCATTTTCCAAGCACTTGAAATGTGGAAAAGAAATTTGGCTACTTATTTCAATAGAATTCATAAAAAACATATACAATTAATTTTCTATAAAAAATTGATGTCTCGGAAAAAATTTTAGTTAACAGAAAATTCGTCGCACTTTAAGCTCGGCAGATTTCAACTTCACTTATGAGACCTGCATAGACTTTAGCTGAAACTTTCAATGCTCATTTTAAATTATTTTCTTCGTGTCAATTATTATTAATTTTTGTAAGAAAGCCACGGAAATGTTATAATGATTGCATATTGACAGTTACAATGAATATTAAAATTTAATTTATTTCCTGTTACAATTCGCCCAGCGAAGTGGGCGGGAAACGTCTAGTTCTATATATAATCATATATAATTATATATGATCAGGCAAAATCATTTTTTCCGGGTGAGGACACTATAGTCTCACGCTCACATGTTCATACGCATACTCTATAGTATGGAGGGTAGAAGTACTTCTACCCTCCATACTTTATAGGTATATGTCGAAAGTGTACTTGGCATGAGACACTTCCTGTATTACAGTTTCAAATTATTGAAAATTGAGAAAAAATTTGTTATTCATCATGAAGTGAAAATAAAAATCAATGAATTGAGAATTTGTCACAGGGTTTTTATTCCCTGTGTGCGTCCCTCCCTGCGCCTAAATTTGGCGACAGATCCACACTCTGTGTGTCTCTGACTTTTATTATTTTGTACCTATTTATTAATTTATTTATTGAGTTTATTATTATTATTATTATTATTATTATTATTATTATTATTTATATTTGAAATTTTTGATACTATTGTTGTTAATTTAAGAATTAATTTTACTTTTATTTCAGGTATCTACAATGGATTATTTATAATTCATTATTATTATTATTATTTGTATATATCGCCGTAAATCATTGTCATATAGTACCTAATTTTGCTATAAGTGATAAATCATAGCCTTTACTCGCATGGGTGAAGCCCTACAATATCGATCGCGAGCAAAGAGTCTAAAAAAATTTGGGAAAATGGCTAGAGAGGCCCTCGTTGTTGAACACGAGGCCTCGAACGGTTTACGGTGACAAAAATTGAGCAGACACGCGGTGGCCCGCTTGGTGTGAGTTACACACGCGGGACCTCCGCTATTGTAAGGAGTGTGGATTTGGTGCCTTGGGTTGAGTTTCCTTTTTGGTGAGTACTCACAAGTTGAGATTGATTAATATCCGCACACCGCTGTCTCCTGGCTTAAATAATTTGTTCTTTTATTGTTTAATTAAATTCACTATCGATTTATCGGGTCGATCCCGTAGCGAGTAAGGGTTATTTTAAGGGAATACTTGTACCTATCCCGAAAGCCTCGTGTGGGTCCCTGAAATGGCCAGCAATTACTAATTAAAGCATTACACTTACATTAATTATTATTAGGTTTGTAAATAATATTGAAAAGCTAATATCTAAAATTATCGTTTATATTGGTTTAATTGTTTGAAATCTATTATATTTGTTCCATAAAGGATTTATTCTGTTATTTGGAAAGCAGATTTGGTTTTAAGTAACACCGTTTATAAATAAATAATTTATTTTTGTTAATATTTTCTGATTCATTAATGATTTATTTTATGTAAGTTACTTCCCGGATTACTTCCCTGTCATCCGTCCTTTATTTTAGCAGGATCTTTCGGAATATTACATAGATTTAATTACTTATTGTTTCTTACTCGGTATTTTACCCTAATTTTATTTTAATTGTACTGCAACCAGCGCTATTCATCAGCATTAACTCGAATCGTTGATTGATCGTCCGGCGCGGCCCCTGGAATGTTATTATTTTTGGTAATTTTTCATAAAAATTACCTGGCGTCCAAATGTGCACTAACCCAGCCTGAGGGGTTTCCGGGTTAATTTATTATATATTTAAAAGGACGAGCGTAAAATACCTTACCCAGCCGATATCTCCGCCATCGGTCGAATTCAGTTAAATTTTGGGGAAAAGTATTGTTACAAATTTTTTCATAAAAATAAAATACATTGCGATAGCTTAAATAGGGTTAGATTTCTCATTGTTTCTAAAAACTTGTAAAACCTTATAAATGCAGCAGTAAAATTTCATTAAAAAATATGCAAAATTTATTTTCTAGAAAATCAAGGTGTTAAAACTACAGGTTTCTTATGAGCTTTCTAGGGCTTCTCACGAGATGAGATCCCTGTTTAAAAATATTGATTGAAAAGAATTAAAAATAATGAAATTCGAATTCATTTCAATAATTTCAATTTTTTTGTTTGTATATATAGATATACAGTTTGCATGGAGTGACCGCTTCTCAATTCTTTCCAATCACTATTCTTAACAAGGGATAGAACAAGACTTCTGAAAAATTCACCTTGGTCTCGTAAATAGTTGCAGCTTTTAATAAGTTAAATAATTTTTTTTTAATTTGTTAATAACCATTTCTTAATATTTTAATAATAACAAATTTTATGGAGTCCACCCCTAAAAAGAACTGCGTGGACGTTTATTAAAAAAATGACTATTTATGAACTATAGCTCCTATATATTTTAAACTTGGAAAGAAAATTTTTGTTGTTATGTAGGAATAAGATAAAGACAGATTCTACGATATTTAACTGCCAAATGGGAATTGCAAGGGTGACATATCTTATATTCTCCTTTTTATGAATACTTAAACAGAAAGAAACAAATCTCATAATTCATATTTCTCTTTCTAAATAAAGATTTACTAAGAACAGTTTTATGGGTAAATCAACTCCTGAAAAGAATCAACTGGAAAGGATGAGTGAAATAAAAAACAAATTACTATTTTTTGAGTTGTGACTTCTACCGTTTTAAGATTTGGTTGAATAGTTTGATATAATGTAATCGCAAAAATTTTCACTTTTACCGTATTTCCGTGCAATAACAATTGAATGCGATATTATATTAAATTTCGGTCAATTGCATCTGAAAGCTTATTTAAAAAGCTTCAATTTGCATACCTCACGATCAGTTTAGGCCAAAAATTACCTACTTTCTCAGACAGATTTAATGAAATTTTACTTTTGTATTCGTTTTGATGTCATTGTTTTTTTGTAACAGAAGATGTATATTGTTATCAATATTATTTTATAAAAAACTAGCTGTTACCCGTCCGCTCCGCTGGGTACTTCATAGAATTGTATTTTTAGAGATCTAGACTTGAAATTTAATGGGAGTATTGTTTAGATTTGTACAGATTTCAAATTTCATCAGATTGGCCCGTACCTTTTATCCCTGTGATTATTCTAGCTAATATTCATTGTAAATTTTAATGTGCAATCACTATGACATTCCAGTGGTTTTTTTCCAAAAATGAATAATGACTGAAACGAAGAAAAAAATTTGAAATGATCATTGAAAGTTTCAGTTAAAGTAATTGCGCGTCTCATAAGTGAAGTTGAAATTTGGCTAGCTTAAAGCGTGATGAATTTTGCCGTTAATTTAAATTTCCTCCGTGACATCAATTTTTCATAGAAACTTATTTGTACATGTTTTTAACGAATTCTCTTAGAATAAATAGCCAAATTCCTTTTTCACATCTCAAGTGCTTAGAAAATGCATTCATTTTAATCTGTTACGTTCCCGCGATCCGGTAATAAGAACAATTCATGGGTTATGTGATCAGCAAAAATAAAATGTATGTAAAATTCTTAGTCCGTTGAGTGAATAGCTACATGTAAAGTTAAATTTTGGAAACCTTACAATGACTTTTTTTGCCGCTGCCAAAGAGACGATTGTTGTGAGAAAATATAATTATTAAAAAAGGAAAATATTTAAATCCGATGGCCATGGAGGCAATTCCCGTAAGTTCCTGTTTCTCTTGAGATTCTATCAAATTCTATATCTGTAGGAACTGTATTTGAAAAGTATAAATTTTTTGACAATTATCACTCCCACACTCTTATATGGGAGAGGAATTTCATAAGATCCTATTCGAGAAAATTTCTACATTATAAACAAAAGGTTTCAACAAAACTTCAAGTCCATAGAAACTTTTGTTAGGAAATTTAGAGTCTGTAGAAGTTACAGTTTGGAAATTAAAATTTTAGATTTTAGCACCCATCCCCGCAATTCCTATCGGAAATAGTCTTTATTGAAATTCATTGTGAGATGATTTCTACATGAGAAATAAAAGATTTTTACCAAATTTAGAGTTTTTAGAAGCTATATTTTGGAAATTAAGATTTTTTATTGTTAACACCCACCCCCGCGATCCTTATTGGAGGTAATTCGTTGTAAAGTCCGTTCTTAAATAATTTCTATATTATATGTAGAAGACTCTTACTAAATTTGGGGTCTTTAGGAGCTATAGCTTGGAAAATAAAAATTTTATTTGTTAAAAACTACCCCCACAAACTCCTGTGAGGTGAACCATCGTGAAATTCGTTCGTATATTATTTCCGCATCTCTTACAAAAAATTCTTACCCAATTTGGAATATATGGGAGCTGTAGTTTACAAACGGGAATTTTTTATTGTTAACGCCCCCGCAATTCTCTTTGAGGTAGAATATCGTAGAATTCGTTCATAAATTATTTTTCCATCACTTACAGAAAGTTCCTACAAAATTTGGAGTCTGTAAGAGCTACAACTTTAAAATTCAAAATTTTCATTGTTTATACCCATCCCCGCAACCCCTGTGGGGTGAGATATCGTAAAATTCGTTTATAGATTATTTCTATATCTCTTACAGAAGATTCCTACCAAATTTGGAGTCGATAGAAACTATAGTTTAAGAACGGGAATTTTTCATTGTTAACGCCGTCGCAAACCCCTTTGGGGGAGGAATTTAATAAAATCCATTCTTAGCTGAACTTGACAGGAAAATTATACCGGAAGATTTCTACCAAATTTAGAGTCTATAAAAGTTACAGTTTGGAAATTGAAATTGAAAATTCTAACACTCACCCCCGCAATCGCTATTGAAGGTAGAATTTATTGAAATCCTCATTTAGATCACTTCTACATCACACATAGAAGACTCACCGAATTTGGAGTCTGTAGGAGCTATAGCTCGGAAATTTAAAATTGTAATTGTTAACACCCACCCCCGAAATCCATATTTGGAGTAGGTTATCATTAAATACGCTCTTAGATCATTTCTACCTCAAATATAGCAGATTCTTACCAAATTTAGAGCCTATGGGAGCTTTAGCTTAGAAATTTAAAATTTTCATTGTTAGCACCCACCCCCGCAATCCATATTTGGAGGAGGTTGTTATAAAATCCACTATTAGATCATTTCTGGATCACATATAAATGATTCCTACCAAATTTGAAACCTATAGGAGCTATAGTTTAGAAATTTTTTATTTTCATTGTTAACCCCTACCCCGCAATCTTTATTGGGGATGAGTTATCATAAAATCCGCTCATAGATAATTTCTACATCACATATAGGAGATTCCTACTAAATTTGGAGTAGATAGGAGCTATAGTTTAAAAATGGGAATTTTCCATTGTCAACGCCCCCGCAACCCCCCTTGTGGGTGGAATTTCGTAAAATCCGTTCTTAGCTGACCTCTACTCGGCGAAAGGAATATTCCTACAAAATTTCAAATTTCTACGCCTTATGGTTCCAGAGATATCGTGATGAGTCAATATATAGGTGGAAATTTCATATATATATATATATATATATATATATATATATATATATATATATATATATATATATATATATATATATATATATGCTATAGATATGTTTTTTATTTGAGAAATCTACTTCCATTTTGGCTGCCGAATGGTCTTTTTTTTAATTTTATAAGACGTCAAAAAATATAAGTTTCTTAAGATGTATTTTTTCTAATTTCTTAAGACCTTAAGAATATGAGTTCGTAAGGAGGTTTTTTTTCTGATTTCACAAAACGAAAAAATTTTGGACTTGAAAAAATATCTTTTATGATATTGTTGAAAAATTTTTTAAAATGATATAAAAAAATCAGAACAATAGCTCTCTAATAAAGTAGTTACATGGCTATACATTCACTTTTACTTTAAATACATCATTATCAATAATAAAACCTTTAGTAATTTTACCTATTCACAATTAAATCTATGGTTAAAAAAAAAGACACAGCTAATCGATTCTGGTACTTCTACTTTCTATAAGTATTTAACTTCTGAATAGATTTAATAGGTAATGAATAGAATTAAATTGATTTCTCAACTTACCGATCATTTTTTTGTATTTTGAACTCATTGTCCAGCAAAATAGCACAAAGAGCTTCGATTTCTTCTGATAACCTGAAATGAATAAAAATTATCGAAAAAAATATGACATATTATATATTTTTATTGTAAACCTCACCTTTCATCAATCGTGTCTTTAGACATTTCGAGAATAATTATCATTCCTATGGCTGCATATATGTGTGTATATCCTTTGTTCCTTTGGTTAAAAGTTTGGTTTTGTGTCGTTCGTACTAACTAATCTAATCACCATAATTAACAGTTCTTTCATTCATGTATATTGATTAGCTTTGATAAATCAATGACTTACAAATAACAGATGACATACATATTCCAAGAATCAAAAACGTATCGAGTTGGATTTGAAAATAATTTTCCATTCTAATTCGTTTAAGTCTTTTATATAATTTTTTTATTAAAGTTACTCCATCTAATAGCACAGTTGATCGTAAGTTATATCGAATGCTAAAATAACTGTAAAAGGGTTAGCACGTTAATATTTCCGACAAAATATTTCTGGAGTTCATGACAATTCGCATAAATGTCGTGAAAAATAAAAATTATATAATTGTATATAAATAAAATTTAAAGCCTGTAACGATATTTTTTTTTCTTTTTTTAATAAATTAACGTAGTTCTGTTATCAAGTTATGAATGAATTTAAAACAGTACATTTTTACGAATTCTTATAAATTATTTCAGTTGCTTTCATTCCTTGAAAATAAATGCTAATAATTTAATGAGTAACAAAAAATAAAGTTTATAACATATATAATATTGTTTTATCATATTCAAAGTATAAAAAATGTTTTCAAAATAAATCTCAGATGTCTTTTATCAAGTGACTCAAAAAAATAAGTTATTAAGTATAAGCTCACAATCAAGTTTCTCAGATTCTACAAGAGTAGTTTTTTGAATATAAAAATTTATTTTTTATTACACAACTTCATGACAAACTAGATTCAGTAGATAAGACAATTTTCCAACGTACATTGATATAAAACATTTTTTGATTTTTTATATACTTCATTTTTGTAAACACTTATGTAACTCGAGTTAACAGCTGGTCCCTATGATCCAGCTTTATATTTCTCTCCTAGACAACGAAAATTTTTGAAAAAAAAAAAAACGCTCTGCTACGTAATAAGTTTTTTAATTATCTATTTCGCAGCAGAGGGTTTTTTTTCGAAATTCTCATTTGTTTAAAAGAAAAACATAAAACTTAAACATAATACAACATAAAACATAAAACCATAAATTCTCATGGAGTATCCATAGAGTAATCCCGGTGTTCTCACGGAACGTTCACTGTGTATCGTTGGGATTTTCACGGAGTATTCTCAGAGTATTCACGGAGTTTTGCTGTTTTTTTTTTCAAGGTAGTTCTTTCCCAATCTATAGTTTATGCTTCTGCTGTCTTTTTCATTCGCTAGTGTCACCTCTCTTACGGGCTATTGCTCACTTACTTCCACGCCCATAAAAAGTTGCCGATGCTCAACAATTTCCGTTCATTTGAATAGGCACGGCTACTAATGCTCGGCCAAGTATCGGCGTTTTGTATCAGCCTAGTCTAGGTAAGCCATCGGCTACCGCACGATATTTATTATAATATAGTGGTATGTGATTTGATTATCAGCCATTGCTTGGCCGATGCTCTGGCTAATTCTTTATTACACTTGAAAACAATTAATACCCCGGAAAAAAATGATCAGACCTGACCATGCCTGTTCATGTATGATCAGGCCTGAAATTAGACCTGCTCATGTCTGTTCATGTATGATCAGGCCTGAAATTAAACATGGTCATGCCTGTTCATGTCTGAAGTGTTAAATACGCTCAGGCCTGATCATACCTGTCCATGCCTGTTCATGCCTGTCCATGTCTGTTCATGTCTCAAGCGTTAAATACGCTCAGAACCGATCATACCTGTCCATGCCTATTCATGCTAAGGACCAAATATGCTAAGAAAAAATTTTTGAATATGTTCAGTGTATGTACATTATTTCGATTAATAAACTTGTAAATTATCAATAAACGTTATATTTTATTATTCAATAAATAAAAGTATTTTGATTATCATTAAAAACCTACCGTAGGGTAAATTTAATTAACTTTTCTAGGCATGGATAGGCATGAACAGGTCTGAGCATATTTAATGTATTTCCCGCTTCAGACATAAACAGGCCTGATCAGACATGGACAGACATGAGCGTATTTAACCCTTCAGACATGGACAGATCTGATCAGACATGAACAGGCCTGATCAGACTTGAGCGTATTTAACCCTTCAGACATGAACAGGTCTGATCAGACATAAACAAGCCTGTTCAGGCCTGAGCGTATTTGACGCTTCAGACATGAGCAGGCATGATCATGTCTAATTTCAGGCCTGATCATACATGAACAGGCATGGTCGGGTCTGATCATTTTTTCCCGGGTAATACAACATATATTGAACAGCATAGCTTTATTTGATACAATTTTTCTTTCTTTAGGAAAAATTTATAAACCGGTAATAGCTAAGCCCACTAGAGTAAGCTGTTCTATGCTTTTGAGCTATCCGAGCTCAAAAGTCTGATAGCAGTTTAATAAAACACTATTCTTTAAATTTTTAAACTGCTATTACCTTTGAATGAAAAACCCGATTTTTACGAGGTTGGTAACATTCGACGCAGTTTTTTGAATCCTACAATATACTTTCAAACACAAATTGATCAGGTCGAAGTTTAAAGAAATTTGAAAAATTCACTTTTTTCGAATTTTTTCAACAATGATATCCTACGAACAAATCAACCGATTTTGACCGGCACTGTGGCGATCGACGTGGTTTTTCAAGTTTAAGAGCTGATTAGTTTTTGGGATTGATCGATAAAGCCATTTTTGATGAAACTTGAAATATTTCCTACAAAGTTTTGAGCTTTTCGAGCTCAAAAATATAACTCATGTATATTTTTGAACTCGAAAATCTAGTGGTTGTCGGGAACACTGTTTTTTTTTTTCGTCGACGATATCTTTCGAACCAATCAACCAATTTTGACGTTTTTGGAAAAGATCGACGTAGTTTTTTGAGCTCTAATAATTATTTCATTTCATCAAAAATGATCTGAAAAGAAATGTCGAAGTAATGTAAAAAAAAAAATATTTTTTTTTTATTTTTCGTTTTCGATTATTTACGAACGAATCAATCGATTTTGACCGGCCTGGCGGCGATCGACGTGGTTTTCCAAGTTTAAGAGCTGATTAGTTTTTGGGATTGATCGATAGAACCATTTGGAAGTTATTTTTGAAACGAACACACACACACACACACACAGCTGCACGGACGTCACCGTAAAAGTAGTCTGGGAAGATTTTTAGAACCTCAAAACGTCGAGACCTGATGAAAACTCGATTTTTGCAAAACGGGGTAAAACCAATAACTTCCCGAATTTTTTCAATTTTTCTTAACGAGAAGTTAAAAATCAAAATATTTTCGGAAACGAATGCAATAGCAAATTTCATAAAATGATATTCAACTGATGAGGTAATTTTAGGTGTAAATGTACATTCGGATACGGAATTTGAAGCTTATTTAAAGAGCTTTCAGATAAAATTATCAGAAATCCGATAAGATATCGCATTCAAAAGTTATTCAAGGAAGAAAGTGAATAATATGAGTTTTTAGGATTTAATTTCGACCGGGAATCGAACCCAGCACTCTTAGTTGGCAACCAGAGACTTTCCCCCTACGATATCCGAGGTAAACTACTACGAATGTTCTTCAACACTTACATAAACTCGGAGTCTAGCGCTGTGGACGGCCAAAATTCACACTAATTGAGAAATATTCCAATTCAACTACCGTAGAATTTGTTGCTTCTATTGGAAAGATACAGATCTTGACCCAAGAATAACATTTCGAAAAAAATAAGTTTCTTGCATCAAGAAGAAACATTATTGAGTCAAGAAATTATTCTTGATTAAGGTAAATTTTTCTCGTCTCAAGAATTTTTTCTCTTGACTCAAGAAAATCATTTTCCTTAAAATGGTATACTTAGTTCAAAATTGTTTTTTTTAATGAAGTTAACTTTTTTATCAGTGTATGTAAAAATATGTGTCAGTATATTTAACAGGTTGATAAATTTTTTAAAAATTAGAATGAATTTATCCTGTACCAAATTCATGACAATATCAATAATAAAAATAAAAAATATCAAGCCTAGAGTGACTGAAAGTAATTTTTTACTTATAGTCTAAGCAATTCAGGAAAAAGCGTTTAATTAACGATTGAATCAGGGGAATAATTACCGCATGAGTTTAAAAATAACAGTTTATTACTAAATTATTGATACTCACAATTTGGTAATAAACTTTTATTTTAAAATTGCGCTTAGTTATTTAGGCTCAATTTTATATACATGACACAGTTATTGGCCCTCAAATTCTCACCGACTACAAAGGAGATTAGTGGTTAGCGGATATCTCCATAAAATGTTTAAATATTTATATTTATTATGATTGTTTACAATATACTATTTTCTTATTTTGTATAATCGCAATGGTAAATTAAAATTTAATCGTTCAAAAATAATTTTTTCAAATAGGAAAAAAAAGTTTGGAAAATCCAAAAGTGCATGACTCATAATGCTCATTTAATTATAAAATATTAATAAAATAAAGAATGTGAAAAAAAATTTATAAAACAGCTAAAATAGCACGATAATGCGCAACTGCCTCTAGTGGGATAAACGATATATGTAGATGTACAGACTTCTGGTTTTTGTTTTATTTTATCAATTGTACATAAACGACACTGAATTACCTAGCCATTCGCATTCGGTGACCTACAATTCTTTCAAAGAATTAAAAAAAAAAAAAAAATTTAACTCGACTAATGCATTTTTTCGCAAGTTACAGTGTTTTCAGAGTTTGACACATGACGGACAGGAAAATTTTTTGACCTAATTTGATGTTTTTTTCCGTTTCTATTGCACTAAATCAATTTTTGAAGTGTCAAATTAATCTCTATCAAATTATTCTGACAATAGTATGCAAAATATATTGATTCCGTGAGCTAACAAAACTAAAATAATAAAAATAGTTGCCGAAATGAGGCGAAAAAAATTTTTTGATTGTAAAGCACTCTCTGATGCTTCGCATCATGAGTCGTGCAATAATTGTGAAAAAAATTTCTTCTTTGTAAATATTGAAGTGGTTATTGGTGCAATAATTTATGCCTCCAGTAAAATTATAATTGTCATTTATGACATACAAGTACATACTTCATTTGTTTTTTTTTCCGGAGTTTAAAAAAAACAAAACCAAGTAAGCAAGTTATGATGAAAAAAAAAAAAAAATAAAGCATAAATGTTTTTATAATATTTAATTCCATGATTTTTATGATTTACGTTTTATAAAAAAAAAACAACGTTTTATTGATAGCAAAATTAGTTTGTTTTGTAATAAATGATTTTAGTTTATTTGAACTTGATTGTAAATAATGAAACAGATAAAGAATCGTTTTCAAATCATCTTCAAATCGAGTGTCAGAAACTCGGCCTTTTACCTTGGAATAATATTGTTTGTTTAGTTTTTTTTAAGAAATATTTATGAATTTCTCAAGAATGACCTTTCTACCGTTACTTTCTGATTGTGTTATATTAATCAGAAGTAATAAGTTTTGAAAACGAATGAGTCATACCATCACTTCTTTAAGATTTTAAAAAATTCGTAACTTACGAATAATAAACAACGAAATTATAAAATATGATTTTTTAATTTAGGTGAATTAGTAGACCTAATTCTCTTTAATCAGAAAAAAATGTTATCTATATTCGTTAAATAGTTTATATTATCCATCAAATTATTTAAATGTGAACAAAATTTTGCCTAGTAGAATACCAGAGCTTTAGTATCGACAACAATTCTGCTTCTAGTCTTTGCCCCCTACAAAGCCATGTAGCTACTTTGTTTTTATGAAGTAATTACATACTGTCTAACAATTGGAATGGTTTTTTATGCACATTCAGATCATTAACAATCTTGACATGCATTTTGTTCCATATTTTTTTCATTATAAATGATAAAATAAATATACTTCAAAGTGTCAATTATCAATATTGTGAAAAATAAATGCAACAAAACCCAGAGCTGAATTTCACTATAAAAAAAAAGAATGTTGAATTTAAAGCAGAGGCGTCTCAAAATGTACTATTGTTGTTAATCTTTATATATATATAATTGGAGGTGTGTGTCCCGATATTTCACTTTGCAGCAAAAACTACGCATAGCAGTCACGCCTAGTCTGTATCTGCAGAGAAATCTCGAAGCGCTAGCTACTTGGTGTAGAATGAATAAGCTATTTCTGAATGAGTCAAAGTGTAAAATAATCACATTCAATCGATTTAGTACTGAAATTCATTTTCCATATGAGATTAAGGGAATCTTGCTTGAGCGTGTTAACAAATGTAGGGATTTGGGAGTAATTTTTGATTCACGCTTGACTTTCACTGAGCATTACATGGCCATAATTTTATCCGCATTTAGAACTCTAGGGTTTGTTATAAGGGCAACTAAAACTATGAAAAATGCAAATACACTCAGAGCATTATACAATGCGCTTGTTCGCCCCAAGCTAGAATATGCATCAGTAATTTGGTCACCTATTCTTAAAAAGCAGATATTAAGCCTTGAAAAAATACAGCGTAGATTCCTAAAATATCTATCATATAAAATTAGTGGCCAATATCCACCTACTGGTACTGATTATTATGAACTTTGCAGGAATGTAAATATGCTCACCCTGGAGGAACGTATAATCTGTGCCTCGATTCTCTGGTTGAAGAACCTATGTCGGAATGATACAGATTGCTCTCAATTTTTAGCTCTACTACCCTTTTTTGTTCCCAAAGGTATTACTAGATTCACGCAATTATTTAAAGTACCTGTAGTCAAAACTAATTGGACTCAAGCCGCACCATTGTACAGACTTACAAATATTTGTAACCGCCTATTATGTAGCAATGATTGCTTATTAGATTTATTAGGTTATAATCAATCGTTATCCATGAGCTCTCTTGCATCCATACTGGTATCACAACGCAGCGATAATTATTACTAATTAAGAAATTATCAGGTTTTTTTTTTTTTTTTTTTTTTTATGAAATGTTTTGTATTACCAAATATATTTTGTAGTATAATAAGTAATATACAAGTGTATGGCAATAAAAACTAACTATTTTTCTATTGTATTATAATTTAGAGTATATAAATACAAATATATGATAACTTGTAAAACATAGCCGCTATTCTGTATCTAAGCTTTGTATAAAGTGACCCTGTTAATGGCATTGAGCTGTTGGGTCTTAATATAAGAAATAAATAAATAAATAAATAAATAGCAAACGAATAGTGTTTATATGTGGCAATAGGTACAAGGTTCCCATCGTGCACTATGGTGATTGCAAGTTGATAATTATAAGGGTGTAAAAGATACGGGGGTTGAAAGATGTTAACTTTAAAAATGTGAGACTACCATTGGTCTAAAATGGTCTAGATTGTTCTAGAAATTTCTGGAATGATCTAGAAAGCTTTAATAAGTATACCAATGTTCGAATCGGTCAGGAATGTTCTAGAAAATTCTAGAATGATCTCGAAATTTCTAGAAAGATCTGGTCAAATCTAAAATCTACGTTTAGATTCTGATCAAATAAGATTGTTCTAGAAAATTCTAGAATGATCTGAGAAGTTCTTAAATCTAAGTTTGGATACTGATTGACTTCGAATGGTCTAGAAAATTTTAGAATGATATAGGAAGTTCTGAAATCTACGTTTAGATCCTGATCGAATGAGAATGTTCTAGAAAATTCTAAAATGATCTAAAAAATTCTAGAATGATCCAGAAATTTCTAGAATGATCTGGGAAGATCTAAAGTCGACGTTTGGATTCTGATCGAATGAGAATGTTTTAGAAAATTCTCGGATGATCCAGAAATGTCTAGATTGATCTAGAAATTTCTAGAAAGATCCGGTAAGATCTAAAATCTTAAGTTTAGATTCTGATCGAATGAAAATGTTTTAGAAAATTTTCGAATGTTCCAGAAATATTTAGAATGATCTGGGAAGTTCTAGAATGATATGGGGAGTTCTAAGATCTACGTTTAAATTCTGATCAAATGAGAATGTTCTAGAAAATTCTAAAATGATCTAGAAATTTCTTGAATGATCTGGAAAGTTATAAAATCTACGTTTGGATTCTGATCGAATGAGATTGTTTTAGAAAATTCTCGAATGATCCAGAAATGTCTAAAATGATCTAAAAAGATCTGGTAAGATCTAAAATATACGTTTAGATTTCTGATCAAATGAAAATATTCTAGAAAATTATAAAATAATATGGAAAGTTCTAAAATCTACGTATAGATTTTGATCGAATGGAAATGTTCGAGAAAATTCTAGAATGATCGGAAAGTTCTAAAATCTAGGCTTAGATTCTGATCGAATGAGTATGTTCTAGAAAATTCTAGAATGATCTGGGAAGTTCTAGAATGATATAGGAAGTTGTAGAATATAATATAGGAAGTTCTAAAATCTACGTTTAGACTCTGATCGAATGAGAATGTTTCAGAAAATTCTAGAATGATCTGGGAAGTTCTAAAAAGATATGGGAAGTTTTAAAATCTACATTTAGATTTTGATCGAATGAGAATGTTCTAGAAAATTCTAGAATGATCCAGAAATTTCTAGAATGATCTGAGTTCTAAAATCTACGTTTAGATTCTGATTGAATGAGTGATTTTGAAAATTTTACAATTATCTAGAGTAACTCCGAATAAATTGGAAAGCTTCAAAATGTATGTCAATATTCTTATCGGTCGAAAATATGTCGGATTGTTTTAGAAACTTTTAGAACGTCATAAAAAATTTTAATATTAACAAATAACTGTTCTATTAAAAATAACCCTGCGAAGCGGGTGTTCACGGCTAGTATTTTGATAAAATTAAAAGTAGCAAATAAATACGATTTTTGAATAAAAATAGATTAACTTCTCTACACATGGAAAATTCTTAGAAATTTTTATCTATCATAATTTTTTAATGAAATTTCACAAAATCATCGGATGTTTTCAATTTTTAGTATGATTAAATTAATTATAAACAATATTTACTATTTTATTTGAATGTATCGTCGTCCCATTAACTTATAATTTTTATTTTGTTTTTTTTTTTTTCTAATAATTTTAATCTTTAAATCTTACTGATGCAACTATAATTTTTTATAATACCTGTGAATAATTTTCACTTATTAATAATAATCAAAATTAATGATGTTACAAATTAGCAAACTTTGACTGTTAATTCTTATCCTTATACATTTAGTTATTAGGAGTCGAAAATTAAGATTTATTTGTAAATGATAATCTTTAAATACATTTGCATGCACTTAAGAAATTTTTTCGTCAATGCATTCAATTTATTGATTTGAAATTGAAAAGGAAATCGTTGTATGTCTGCTATTATCACAACCATCAAAATTACCAAATATATTAAATTGTTTATATGAATTAATATAAAAAAATTACCGTTTTTCAGAATTTAGATGTTATTTTAATAGTATTATTGCAAATGTATTGACATTAAATTCATGTAATTTAAATTTTGCGATTACTTGTTGACTGCTATTCTATTTTTTATTTGATAAGTAAACTTTCAATATTTGTAACTAAAGTTAACAACTATCACCATTTACTTGCACACTAAGAGCTTACTTATGGATATAGATAATAGAAATTTCGGTTAGTGACAAGTTGCACAACACAATGAGTGGAAATCAGGAATGAACAGAATTTGGATCAATTTGGATAGTCCGTGTCATCCGTGTCTATATACTTTGCTCCACATGTGTATATATATATATATATATATATATGTACGTCGGCTCAAATAGCAAAATTCCCTACGCTCGAATTGCCAGATTAAAAGTATTAAAATGTCAAATGTCAAATGTCAAATGTCAGTGTTTTGTTTAAATATAATCAGTAGTCCGAATGTCTAAATGTCTAGTGTGCAAATTAAAATTTGACGTTTGGATATGTGTATTTGTTGTTGTCAATTCTGAAGCTCTCAGTTACTTATTTTTCAACATTGCGAAAAGTGCCCAGCTTATGTATTTAGTTCATTTGTGTAGCCGGAAAAGTGATGAAAGCAATACGTAAAGACACATTTCAGTCAACGGCTTGCTATCGGTTGCTCTTATTCTAGATATAATGCGGAATTTTTAAAATTTGTAAACACTAAAATTGAGTGAGAGTAAACACTAAAATTTGTAAACACTAAATTTGATAAAAAATATGTATTATTAAGTGCACACATTTTGTCGTAAATGTTTTTTAAAAATAAAAAATAATAAGAATATTCATTTCATATCTGTAAAGAAAATATAGAATTTATAGAATATTAGAAGAATTAGGAATTCGGTTACTGAGACACCTCTGTATGTTTTTTAGGGATGGGCGATATACATCGATGTTTCGACTATCGATGTTTTTTCCGGGAAACATCGATTTTTTTTGGAATCGAAACATCGATAGTCGATGTAGAATAATGAACCATCGACATCGAAATAAATTTCTACTAAAATTTTTTACCGCGCGCTAAAAATTAAAAAAAAAATCTGAAAATACCAAAAACAGATCGGAAAAATTACAGTTATAAATATGGGAAAAAATCTATTAAAGACAATTGTTAATGACTTGCAAGTGCATTTTCATAGCTGGAATATGATCTTAGAATTGAACAATTGACAAAATTTTTAAAAAATAGCATGTAAAGAGAAGGTACGAAATAACCGTATTTTCGAATTTCAGACTGTCGTTCGATTGGATCGAATTTTTTTAATCTTTAAATGACCTACGCAGTGTTGATTAGATTTTTTCTCTGATTTATAACTTTAATTTTCCCGATTTTTTTGGTTTTTGAGATTTTTTAAAATTTTAATCATACTCGATCTGAATCCAAAAAATTTTTTTATCTCGATAATTTCAATTTTTCATGATTTATTGCCATTTTTTTGAGTTTTTTGCTATTTTTTCAAATTTTAACGACTCAACGAGCTAATTAACATTCAAATTCAGATTCAGTGAATTGAAATACATAAAAATCATGCTTGATCTGAGTCCACAAAATTTTATTCATCGCTGTGGCTGCAGTTCTTCGCAATTTTTTTTGCCTTATTTAGGGTTTTTTGAATTTTAGTCAAAATTTTGAGGGTGTACGAGCAATAATAATTAAAATAATTAAAAATTATTTCTTTTTACGCCAAATTTGGTTGTAGTTATAATTTTTTCGAACTTTCGCGCGCATTTTCAACATCGATGTCTACAATCGATGTTTCGATGTTTTTGTCAAAACATCGATGGTTCGATGTTGAAAAGTTTCGAAAATCGATATTCCGATGTCGATTTTTTTTGCTAACATCGCCCATCCCTAATGTTTTTACAAAGAAAGAGTGTCTCTATGGAGACTATACACGTGTATACATGTGTAGAGTCTCCATAGGTGCTTTTCATCTGTGTGTGAAGTTTCTCTACACCTTAAAAATTATTTGAGAAAATTTATATTTAAAAGAGCTCTTATTATAATTCTCTTTGGTAAAAAAGACCCTATGTGATAATTTTCTCCTTCGTAGATCTCTTATAAACAAAATTGTTTAGCTGAGTTTATGAGATTCATTTTATTATGAATAAAAAAAAAATATTATTATAGACTCAAGAACCATCAAGTTTCAAGCATGGTTTTGTCAACAGTTACTAATATTTTCTATGATGATTATTATTATTATTTTTAGCAAAAAATCTGAGAAAACTCGTGGGATTTGTTAATATTTTGGTTATCAAGCACAAAATTGCTTCATTTTGATATATGAGTATGAATGCAGCCGACATCCGACAATTGAAAACTTTAACAATCGATATCTTCATGAAAATATCGATTAGCACAATTTTTCAAAGTGATGATGGCGTGTATTTGAATTGTCTGCAAGATCATTTTTTTGAAAATTTATTAAATTCGTTATTTGAGCTGCAATTTTGAAATTAAATTTTTGTTTGGAAATATTAGAAATATATATTTATCAAAATCGATGAAATTCAACTATTTTAAAGTTTTTTCCTTTATTTTCAAGAGCATTTTTTCATATTACTCCCGAAATGGCTAGAATCGATTTTAAGTTTTCACGACTAAAAAAATGGTTATAACAAAAAAAATAAAAAATGCTCTTGTAGATTTGATCAAAACCTACAAGAGCATTTTTTTATTTTTATAACCTCGTGGAAATAATAATTTCTTTCTTATCCGACAAATTTAAATTTTCACATATAAGCGTGCAAACACTCTCTAAAAATATAAAAATATGTAGATTTTGTTTATTTTTTGGAAACTCAAAAGAGCATTTTTGAAAAAAAATTTTTTTTTTTATTTTAACAAAAATATATCAAAAAATGATTTTTTTTTCGGTCAAATACTTGTGTATGGAGACTAGACACAAATTGAAAATTTTTTTTCTGAATATTTGCACGTTTCAGGCAAAACTATGTCGATTTCCTAAAAAAAATTTTTTTTTACTCTCTCAAGGCTCTCAGTACCCACCTCAGGAGCCATAAGAGTGTACAATAATTTTTTCTTTTTTTAGGAATTGACCTACTTTTGCCTGGAATGTGAAAGAACGCAAAAAAAAAATTCTTTTCGAAGTTAAAATTTTTTTGACGTTAGAAATTTTTTGGACTGAATTTTTTCATACTCTCTTACAGTATCTGCAATGTAATATCACACAGACAAATATTTCATGGAGTTAAAAAAATCGACAAACCCATAATTGTCCGGGAAGTAAACGTTTGGCTACCCCTAAAATGAAAATTGACCACAATCAGAAAAAAAATCTCAAAATTTCTACAAAATCATCGTTTGAAGCTTGTAATTTTTTGTGACACGCAAACATCTACCCTATCCAATGAAAAAAATCGACAGACCACTAATTGCCCCAGAAGTAACTGTTCAGGTAACCCTAAGACTGAAAATTGGCATAAAAGTCCTAAAAACATCTTCAAAATTTTTCGTTGATACCAGAGATCTTTTATATTACGCAGACAACTACTCCAAACATTTTAAAAAACGAACAGACCCCCCCTGATTCAGAAAGATGATTTGAGATTACCTTCATGTTAATAGTATATCTATATAGTATTCAAATTCGATGCATTTAAATCATTCCAAATCATTCTAAATCATTTCAAATTATATTTCTTAATCAGGGCCTAACGACCTGCTTTAACTCTAAAAATTATCAGATTTTTTTTTCTGATTGTGGTCAATTTTCATTTTTAGGGGTAGTCAAACGGTTACTTCCCGGACAGTTATGGGTTTGTCGATTTTTTTAATTCCATGGAAAATTTGTCTTTGTTATATCTCTTATGGCTCCTGAAGTGGGTACTAAGAGCCTTGAGAGAGTAAAAAAATTTTTTTTTTTGGGAATTGACATAGTTTTGCCTGAAACGTGCAAACATTCAGAAAAAAAATTTTCAATTTGTATCTAGTCTCCATACACAAGTATTTGACCGAAAAAAATCATTTTTTGATATATTTTTGTTAAAATAAAAAAAAAATTTTTTTTCAAAAATGCTCTTTTGAGTTTCCAAAAAATACACAAGATCTACATATTTTTATATTTTTAGAGAGTGTTTGCACGCTTATATGTGAAAATTTAAATTTGTCGGATAAGAAAAAAATTATTATTTCCACGAGAGGTTATAAAAATAAAAAAATGCTCTTGTAGGTTTTAATCAAATCTACAAGAGTATTTTTTATTTTTTTTGTTTTAACCATTTTTTTAGTCGTGAAAGCTTAAAATCGATTCTAGCCATTTCGGGAGTAATATGAAAAATGCTCTTGAAAATAAAGGAAAAAACTTTAAAATAGTTGAATTTCATCGATTTTGATAAATATATATTTCTAATATTTCCAAACAAAAATTTAATTTCAAAATTGCAGCTCAAATAACGAATTTAATAAATTTTCGAAAAAATGCTCTTGCAGACAATTCAAATACACGCCATCATCACTTTGAAAAATTGTACTAATCGATATTTTCATGAAGATATCGATTGTTGAAGTTTTCAATTGTCGGATGTCGGCTGAATTCACACTCATTTTAATATTACATACTTTTTTCTCGCAATAATTATAACCGTTAAAAATGTAAATCTTATTGAAATAATATTATTCTGTTACTATAAAAGAATACACATCAACTTAATAAAATGTAAAGCTGTTTGAAGACCTTATTTCTTAGAGACATATGATGTAGAGAATTTTATATTTCACTCAATTATTTATTTAAAGATTGACAAAACAAAATTTTCAACATGCTCTTTTTATGTAAAGATTTGTAATAGGTTTTTTTCAAACAATTCTTTTTTTTTTCAAATGATCATTAAGATGTGGAAAAATTTATGTAAAGCTGTAATATATCCGTTGTCATTTTTAAATATTAGTTTTTCTAAAATTATTTTATTTTTCTAATTGTAAGAATTTTTTGTAAAGATTGTTAACTTTAACCTTTTCTTTTGTATTAGTTTTTAAAGCAGTCAAAACTTGATGTTCCAGATAGCATAAATGAATTCAGGTCAGAAGTGAAAGTTTTTATACATCACATATTTTCAAATGTTAACTCATTTTAACTGGTATCACAGTATACTTCAGTCTTTCGAATAGTTAGTGGAAATATGTTTTTAAAAAGAGTTGCTTCAATTAAACAAGTAAAATATTATGGAGGATTAACATATCGAAATAAAAATCATATAACTTTGCGCGAAGAAAGAAATGTAGTTGTCAAGTTCTGTGAATTTAATCAAAATAATTTTCGATATTTTGCAACTAATGTAGTAGGCAATGCCAATCAAAGACCAGATTGGAACAGAGCAGTTTCAGAAGCTGAAAAAATTGTTGGATATCCTACTTCTTTTCTTAATTTGAGATGGTTATTAAGTGATGAAATAGCTAACGTTGCTCTACACCTTAGGAAGTTAGTCGGGTCAAATCATCCATTACTTAAAACAGCCAAGTTTGTGTCCAATATTAAACGAAATCATTGATATTATTCTGTGAATAATTAATATGTAAAAATTTAATTACAGGAGTTTAATTTACAATGGGAAAAATAATATGCAAGCATGGGGTCTTATAGTGTTACTAATTTCGAAAGCAGCTGGTCATCATAACGTGAATGCTATGGAAGAAGATAAAGCTGCAGGGGTTTTGCATAACCAACGAGCACTTGCAGAAGTTACCGAAATGATAAGAACAAGTCATTTAGTTCATAAAGGATTAGTTAACATTGAACCAGGAGTTTATCCTGAACCTTCTGAATTGACTGACGTGACATTTGGTAATAAGATCGCACTTCTAAGTGGAGATTATTTGCTTGGTAACAGTAGTGCTGAATTAGCTACGCTTCGAAACCAAGAAGTATGATATTTATTAATTTTTTCTACTTATAATTTGCTTTATAAATAATTCATATATTCTATTTAGTTGGTAGAACTAATGTCAAGTGCGGTTCGTGATTTGGCTGAAGCTGAGTTCATTGGAAGAAGAGATAAACAAAATAATCCATTACCTCCTATACCACCAGAAAACCGTGAAGGATATGCCGTTAGAGAATGGACTTTGCAAAATGTACTGAGCGCTGGTGCGTTGCTTGGTAAATCATGTCAAGGAACTTTAAAATTAGCAGGACATAATAAAGATATTCAATCGCATGGTTACCGATTTGGTAAACACTTAGCACTTGCTTGGCAGGTAATTAGTCGTACTTTGTATTATTAAATATAAGTCATAATTAATGATATCAGTCGTAAGTATTTAATTTTATAGTATATTAACCAAACAAGAAAATTGTATTTTATATGAAATTTTTTTTTTTTTAATTTCTTAGTAATATTATTAAGAAATACTAGCAATCTGCAGTCACTATGCGACTGCCGAGATTTGCGGATTATGAATGAGAAAACTTTGGCTTAATTACTTTTTGACATTTCTAATCACATCATACAAAGTTTAGGTACTTTTGAAATAGATTTGAAAGAGAATATTGCTGTGACAGGATCAATAACAAATAATTGGATGGACAAATGTGACGGAATAAATTTATTGAACCAACAAACTATTCAAAACTGCTTCAAAAACTTGATATGAAAAATTGACCATCACTGAAAAACATATAAAACCGTGGAGAAACACAAACTCTTGCCAAGACCTTTTTGATGATACCAAGTTTAACTATAAAAATTTTTTTCAAAATAATAATATGCTCGTCTCAAAATTTTCCTTATTCTTTCAATTATTTAAATCATAAATGACTATTAGGTACTGAAAAAATATCAAAACCAATTTACGATAAAGATAAGCCCGTTACAAAATTTTTTTACTTATAACCACGTTCACGTGTATAAAACAAAATAAATGAATAAACAAATGACGTTTTCTTTATACCTCGGTCGAAAGTACGCATCTTTTGCACCTATTTCGAGGTAGAAAGTTAAAGATTCGTGCATTGGTAAAGCTACACATTGGCCCTCTATAACAGCGGGAGCATAAAATGCTTTCGTTACCGCGACTAACATTAGTCATTTGTTACTAACTATGTTTTGTTTACGCTGATCATTTACGATTGATGGTACAATACAACTTGGTTATATTTATTTCTTTCTTTCTTCTACTTATATGAAATATTTCATAAATAGATAAATATATAACTGTCGTAAGAGTGAGTAGATCATCCAATGTAACTTATAACCAGGTTGTACTGTACTAAGATTCAGTTTGACAGTGACGTGTGTAGAATAGATCAACTTTATGTAATTAATGAATTATTTAGAAAAATGTACGCAGTAACAACAATTTAATTTGATTTTTATTAATTATTGTTAATTTTCAAATAATATGCTCGTTTTATTTTTTATTTTTAACCGAAAATAATCTTTATTCCCGAGAAAAAATGTTTCTATATAATCATATATAATTGTATATAATCATATATGATTATATATGGAATCACATATATAATTATATACAATTATATATAATCATATATACTCTCCGCTAGAGGGCCGCTATATTGACACGTGCTTATTTTTATTTTTATTTTTATTGCTCTGTTTTATTATTAATTGTTGTCATCAAAATACAACAATTAATTGCAAAATTGTGCAGTGGTAAACTTTAACAATATACAATTGTAATATTATTTTCACTCAAATTCGGTACTTAAAAATAATAAAAATGCCACCTAAAAAGCAAGCCACGCAATGTGTCTGTAATAGCTGCTCTAAAATTATACGAGAAAATAGCTCTAGTGTACAGTGCTCAACATGTAGAAATTGGACCCATGCAAATTGCACCGGTCTCTCCTCCGAGGATTTCAGAAAAATTGCTAGTGATATCAAGAAAAACAAAACCGCATGGAAGTGTGACCGCTGTAAATCTGAGGTTAGTGTCGTGCTCGAAAAAGACTTATCAGGTACGGACTCCGATTACGAGGACAGTGACAACGATAGCGGTAATACAAATGATATTAAACAAATGCTATATCAATATTTTAAGGATTTTAATGAGTTTAAAAAATCCCAAGCCAAATCCCAAGCCAAGTTAGAAGCTAAATTTGACAATTTCAAGGCCTCAGTCGAGGACAACCTAACTGGAATCAGAGCCGAGGTAAGCAAGTTGTCCAAGCAAAATGTGTCACTAACAAAAAAATGTGCACAATTTGATAGTAGAATAAATACTGTAGAAGATAAGCTAAACTCGTTTGCCGTAACCGCAGACTCCCCAGAAGAGGTTATTGCAGAGATGAACGAGCGTAAAAGACGTGAATCTAACGTAATAGCTTTGAATATCGCTGAATCAAAAAAAAAAAGATGGAAAAGATCGCCTAGAAGATGATAAGAACCAAATTGCAACAGTATTACCCCCGGAGCTGGTGGATGAAATCCCCAAATTCAAGTTTCGTCGGTTAGGTCGACCAACTGTAGACCGCATTCGACCTCTGCTAATTAATACTGGCTCAGCTGTTACTGCTAAGCACATTCTGAAGTCAAAAACTCCAACAACAGGTAATACTAACATCTCGTTTAAATCTGACCTAACTCCATCGCAACAGTCGTACCTTAATAAACTCCGCACCGAACTCGATGAGTTCACTAAAAATGGCAACACAACGAAGCCAATTAAATATGTTAATGGTACTCCAAGAATCGTGAACAAAAATTTTCGCACGCTCTCAGAAAAGGGTAAATTTAAAGCACCTGCAACTCTACTATCAGAACGTGAGAGGTCTAAGAACAAAGCTGAGCAGCTTCCAGGCTGCCACAGCAACTAGTCTGTTTGATATTATCTGTGTCACTGAGTCCTGGCTGCATAGCTCCATACTTGATGGGGAACTAGTTGACCAAGTTTACTCTGTTTTCAGAAAAGACAGGGATCCTGCTGTGAGTGAACGTGGTGGCGGTGTTTTTATCGCAACCAAGCGCTCCATTCAGGCAGAGCCTATCTCAACAGAAGATACCAAGCTGGAACAAATTTTTATCAAAGTCCCAGGCCTTCACAGTAACACTATCATTGGATGTGTCTACTTTCCACCACACTCTACTCTCGACAATTACCAGACGCATCTCGATACACTTCTTGACATTAAATGCAAGCATATAGATGCAAAACTTATGATATTAGGTGATTACAATTTGCCGACCAGTACTCCACGTGCTGATTGTGAAAAGCTGGTATCCGAAGGTTTCGCTCTTCTTGAATGCCGGCAGTTTAACAACACCGCAAATGACAACTTTAACCTGCTGGACCTCTGTTTTAGCGACCTTGAATTGTCTCTGGATAAAACACTTGCATTGACTACTGAGGATAAATATCATCCAGCTCTTGACATCAACGTTGATTTCGCACCAAGCCTCAAATCAGATAATTTCCCATACCTAGCATTCAAAGGAGCTGATTATGTCAACCTCAACACTTTTTTTCTTCGAACAAATTGGTCGGACCTTTATAAAATAGACCTAATAGATGACAAACTCACGTGGTTCTACAACAAAATGCAAGAAGGTATTGATCAATTTGTCCCAGTGCACAAGTGCAAGAAAGATAATTTCCCTTGCTGGTTCTCCAATGAACTAAAAGAAAAAATACGATTGAAAAAGGCAGCTCATGCTAGGTACAAGAAATGGAAAAGCCAAATCAATTACAGGAATTTCAGCCTCCTGAGATCTGACTGTAAGAAATTGAGCTTAAGGTGCTATAAAAGCTATGTCAACCGTGTAGAATCTATGGTCCAGTCTGATCCGAATTGCTTCTGGAAATTCATTAAAAATAAAAGACGCAACAATTCAGACATTCCGTCGAATGTGTTCTGGGATGACCTATCAGCTGACACTGGTGCAGATATAACCAATCTATTTGCATCCTATTTCGAAAGTGTTTACATCCCTGCTACAAGTGATAATGAATATTCTGAAATCGACCTCGACGAGCAGAAGGCCGACCTGAATGACTTTGAGGCCACCTTCGATAACGTATACAAGCAACTGATGAGCCTGAACCCTAAGAAAGGAGCTGGTCCGGATGGGATTCCTAATATCTTCCTCAGGAACTGTGCTACCGGACTCTGTGAGCCCATAACTCACATCTTCGACAAATCATTACAGCTTGGGACATTCCCAACAGACTGGAAAGTCTCATTCGTCAGCCCAATACACAAGGATGGCCCTAGATCATCTGTCTCCAACTACAGACCCGTATGTATTCAATCAGCACTAGCTAAGCTAATGGAGAAGGTAGTCTTACCTCAACTGACTTCCTCCTTTAAACACATTATCTCTACCAAGCAACATGGATTTGTAGGCAGTAGATCGACGACAACCAACCTGTACACCTACGTCAACTACATACTTAATGCTATGAACAACGGTTACAAGACTCATGCCATCTACACCGACTTTAGCAAAGCTTTTGACAGGGTAGATCATGAGATTTTACTAAGGAAGATGGAAAACTACGGTATACATGGACATGCACTCAGCTGGCTCCGGTCTTACCTAACAGGCAGACGTCTGCAAGTCAGGGTTAATGGTAACTTATCTGACGAATACATGGTCACTTCAGGTGTTCCTCAGGGGTCGCACTTGGGCCCTATACTCTTCAATATTTTCGTCAACGACATTGGGAAAGAGTTTGTTTCTGAGTTTATACTGTATGCAGATGACCTAAAAATCTACAAAACTATAGTGAGCGAATTAGACTGCGAGATCCTACAGCATGACATCAACACGCTAGCTACATGGTGCACAAACAACAAACTTGACTTGAATGTCAAAAAATGTGCAGTGATAGTCTTCACACGTGCTCATACCCAGGTGCCCACCAGCTATCTCCTGAATGGCGTCGAGATCGAACATGTAGACTGCATCAAAGACCTTGGTGTCTTAAATGACAACAAGCTTATGTTCACCAAACATGTAGACAAAATCACACTCCAAGCCCTCAAAATCCTAGGCCTTGTCACAAGAACATGTAGAGACTTCAACTACCCGCATACTACGGTTAACCTATACCTTACTCTAGTTCTGCCGATTTTGGAATACTGTTCGGTCATCTGGTCACCTTATACTGATATCTTAACCAAGCAGCTTGAGAGAATTCAAGACAAGCTATGTAAATATCTCTCAAATACATGCTGGTCGCGAGCTAATGCCTCCACTTTAGATGATCTTCGCAAGCACTTCAAATTAAACAATTTGACTAATCGTCGTCAGGTCGCCGACATGGCTTTTTTTTACAAGGTGGTCAATGGAATCATTGACGCCCCGGACATCTGCAGCAGCTTCGAATTTGCGCCTGCCAACATAATGTTGAGGCGCAAAAAGTTACTGAAAACTACTAAGTCTTCAAAAAACTATATGGTGAATGGACCTCATGACAGAATAGCAAACCTGGTGAATAAATTAAATGGCGAAGTGGAATTCTACGGTGGTACCTTCAGTGCTTTTATGTCAAACATTAAAAAACAGTTACTTATGTACACATAAACTACACAAAATTTTCTTTTTCTCGTTCTCTGCTTCAACTTAAATCATAATTTAATTTTCTTTAATTTATGTTAGTTAATTTTAAATAATCTTTTTTTATGTATATTGCCGATAGGCGTATGTTGACTAATAAATAATAAAATAATATATGGAGTAATATACAACCATGCAGGATTATATATAGCTCCATATACAATTATGTATAAGTATATATAATCATACATGATTATAAATGGAATTGAATATGAGGTTATATATAGTCATATATAATTATATATGATTATATATGGAGCAATATACAGCCAAGCAAATTATATATAGTTCCATATATAATTATATATGACTATATATGGAGCAATATACAGCCAGGCAAATTATATATAGTTCCATATATAATTATATATAATCATACATGATTATATATGGAATTGTATATGAGATCATATATAATTATATATGACTATATATGGAGCAATATACAGCCATGCATGATTATATATAGTCCCATATATAATTATATATAATTATTAGGGTGCTTCAAAAAAACTTTTTAATTTTTTTTTTAACTCTTACCCTCTCAAATTTTTCTATTTGATATAAAAAAAAGTTTTTTTGAAGCACCCTAATAATTATAGCTTATATATAATTAACATATGTATATAAAAATTTTTTCTTTGAAAAAAAATTTTTTTTTGGTAATCACAAAAAGTGTAAAATGATGTTTATAATTACGTTTAAATAATTCTGAAATACAAAATTTGTTACATTTCCTATGAGATGTTTTGGTCTGTTTTGCTACTACCTAATAGTAAAATTATTATTTAAATAAGTGTTGTATTATAATGAGATTCGGTAAAATAAATAAATTATGAATTATGACTATCCAAATATATTTTAAAATCAATTTTTATATTATTTTTGTGATAAACTCATAGGATACATTATGTAGATCATAGAATCATTATTTCCTAAGACAGCAACATAGCAGATAGAAATTTCAAGACACACGAAGATCACCAAAGTTAAGCAGCATTGGGCAGGGTTAATAGTTGGATGGGTGACCGCTGGTGTTATAGCCGTAAAATTATATCTAAATATTTTTTTTTGCATTTTAATTGGTTACAGAGAATTGCGTGGGACCATATTAAATACTCTATCTATAAAATTAACCCAATAATTAATTAGATGTAATAAATATATAATTAAATATTGTTATATATAATTAAATATAGTTATATATAATTATACCTAATTAGATATGATTATATTTGGCCATTTTTCATTAATAATCATATATAACCAATTTATATATAAATATATATAATTATATATAAACATTTTTTCTTGGGTTATGTTTGTTAAATTCAAGAAATTTCAGTTTTATTTAATCTATAAATGTTTCAAAAACAACGTTAATTATTTTTTATTTGATTTTACATTAAAATTTTTTTATTTGATGCCTGCCCCCCCCCCTCCCCCCAGACCAGCAGCACCCGCTTCGCTTGTGCCGCAAATGTCGGGGGCAGGCATCAATTCTTTTTCGATGCAGTACATTAAATATTTTACGTACTTTCGACCGGCTATAAAGAAAAATAGTATACACTACACGGGCAGAAGTTTGAGAGCTCTGAACTGCGTTTATATAATGTATAAATAAACTTTTGAACCATATGCATTTTCTGAATCCGCTTGACAAGCTGAGTCGAAATATAGCAAAATTTTTCAAAAGTTCCGTCATGAGAACCAATGCACTAGTTAGATTTCTATAAAATCTACTAAAAAAGCCTGGTCTCGAAGTATCAATTTGTTCGGGAGTAATCGTTGGTACATACAAAATGAGGTGACATCAGGACGTCCACGTAAAATTTTTTTTGGAAAGGTTTTTTTTTTTTCAAAATGGCAACATGAAATGATTTTAGAAAGTATAAGATGGTTTAATTTAAGTGCTTTCTTGGTTTACATCTACTTATATTATTATATAAGTGCAATATGGTTGTGATAGAGATATTTGAAGATCCGAACAAAAACAGTTTCACTGTAAAAAAATCGCGCCAACTCCACGTTCATAAGACTATTAAGAAAAAAAAAATTTTTTTTTTTTTCTTTACAAAAAGATATAAAATAGAAAAATTAAAAAATCCAAGTAACCGATATGATTGTATATGATTTTCGGAAATTAAAAAAAATTTTGTTGTAAATTTAAAAATTAAAAAAAACATTTTGGAACGTATTTAGTGTGCGTGGTTGCAAAATATTTTACTTTGAATGAAATTCGTAAAATCTATTTACTAGGACTTTAAACAAATTGAAATACACAATGACGCACACCAAGTACGTTCCAAAATTTTTTTCTTAATTTTTAAATTTACAACAAAATTTTTTTTAATTTCCGAAAATCATATACAATCATATCGGTTACTTGGATTTTTTAATTTTTCTATTTTATATCTTTTTGTAAAGAAAAAAAAAAAATTTTTTTTCTTAATAGTCTTATGAACGTGGACTTGGCGCGATTTTTTTACAGTGAAACTGTTTTTGTTCGGATTTCAGTATTTTTTGTAATTATAATAAAAATTTGCAATTGGTACTAACTTAAATCTCAAGTTGGCTGCATTTTTTATAGCAAACTATCCCCTTGAAGCTACAGTTTATGTAAAAATAATTGCAGCGCACCCTGGCGGGTGTAGATGCAAGCTGTGAAATTTATTTTTTAACTGTAGTTTCCCATCTATTGGAGGATTACCATGCATTCTCGAATTACTTAGTCTGTGGCATGTCACTTTTTACATCGAAAAAAAGTCAGGATCGAAATTTTTGAGCTTGCTATAGTTTGTGCTGATAAAATTTAATAATTTCAACTAAATTAATGGTTATAATTGAATATAATTAATTGATATCAGTAAAATAAAGTATGAATTACTGTTATAATATAAAATTTAGGAACAAGAAGTACCGTCGAATTAAATAAAATTTTGCAACCTCGAAATACCGTTCTGCTTACAGTAAACACACTCGGTAGTCTGGCGCTCCGTTTACAACGGATTTGAACGGAACTTGGTGCCAGATTCTACCGAATCTGTGGATCACAAAATTGCTTAACCTTGACGAGTCGGGTGTAAAGCACAACCTTACGCGCTTCGCGCTATTTTTCTTATTGAGAGACAAAATTTTTCTTATTCTTCTAATATAGATTATAAGGAATAATAATTGTCAACTATATACTAGAAGTTATTTGATAGACTTGCACAAAATTACATTTACAAAGCAATTCGGAAACAATTTTGAATAAATTTGATAAAAGCCCATTTAGTAAAAAAATTCTTAAAGTTTAAAATTTTTTTTCATTGATCAGCTTAAAATATTCAAAAGCATTATTTTTTGTCCCTTTTCTATATTAGTTTCTTCGTATACATGCAGGTTCACAATTTTATAAAAATCAATAAAAATATTCAATATTACTAAACGCCTCTTTCATAGTTATTATTTTTCAGAATAAACATAAATTTTAACACAGATACGATTTTACACTGTAAAAAAAAAACCGGTGTGAGTCCATGCGGTGTACAGTGTTAAAAATTCCGGTGTTAAATTTAACACCGAAATCGGTGTAGCAGTAACATCGTTCCAGGTGTAAATATTTCTTTTTCGGTGTTAAATCGGTGTTATAAATTTTCCGGTGTTGAGAATATTATAACTAACATAATTTTTACAATTACATTTTTTATGTTTATATAATTAAAAATAAATAATTAAAAAAAGTTAAAATTTAATTTAGGAAGTTTAAAATAATAAAATATTAAGTACCTAGGGAAGTAAAGTAAGAAATGTCTCAGATCACATGTAATTCGCCGAGGCGAAGCCGAGGTCAACAATTACATGTGATCTGAGGCTTTCTTATTTACTTCCCGTGGAGTGTATACTATTTTTTTGCTCGACGAAGGCAGGAAGCGGCACTTTCGTTTAGCGCAGCGGGCTGAAAGTTGACGCTTTCTGCCCGTCGAGCAAAAAAATGGCATTTTCGCTATTCGTCTGAAACTATCTAGTTTTGGTTGGCTCCAGACATTGAAACTAGCATTTTTAATGCAACTTATATAAAAAATATAATGTGTGACGCGGGATGAAATACGATTTCAGACCGAGTATTGCCAGCCCTCGCTTCGCTCGGGCAGGCAACTTCACTCTGGTCTGAAATCGTTTTGTTTCATCCCTAGTCACACAATATACTATTAATTAAAATAAATACATGGTAAAAAATTTCGATGTAAAAATGGATCTGGAGCACTTTACATGGCCGTATAGCGTGAAATAATGGTGTGAAATTCTCTCGGTGTAAATTTTCGATCCGTTTTATTTGAACACCATTATTAAAGGACAATTTTGGGACATCATATAAATAATCGGAAATTTAAAAATAGTGCATTTTAGTAATTATCTCATAAATTTTAAGTATTTTTTTTAAGATTTTCGGAATACTTCTAAGATAATTTTAGAATCAATGCAATTTATTTGAAGCAATTTAGTTGAAATTTTGTCTTTAAAATCTTATGTGGAACCTTTTTTGAATAATCTTAAAACATTTTTTTAACTATTTGAGGACAGTTTTAGAATGTTTTTACAACAAATTTGAAACATTTTTATAACAATTTTACGACAATTTTAAACGTTTTTTAAATGATTTTCCGAGAGATAATTTATTTTTGCACAGCTGTAGATTTGTCCCGAAATTAATGGATGAAAAATTTTTCGGAAATTTTTGGGACAATTTTACAACAATTTTCAACGTTTTTTAAATATTTAAAAAAAAAATTTATTTTTGCACGGCTGTAAATTTGTCCCAAAATTAATGGATGAAAAATTTTTTGGACAATTTTAGGACATTTGTGGGACAATTTAAGAATTTACGAATTACCCATTTACGGTGAAATTCAAAGAATTTTCTTTTATAATGATAATATAATGCTGTTGTGTAAGCTATGAGAGACTATGTATTACAATTTGAATTTATGTGCAAATGAAATATCTGAAATAAAAAAGCAAAGTTATCAAATTATTAATTTATCATGTTTAAAATATCCATTATATTATGAGAAACATTAGAGTTACGATAAAAATAATTATTATATTGTTCCTAAACATTTAATATTGTAAATGTTATTTAACTTGTCGTATAACATTCATTAAATCGATTTTTGCGTTATTTTATGTTGAAAATTCTTAAATCAATGTTACTTGTCTCATTTTGATAAATATTGAATATTAATTATGTTTTATGGATCATGTAATATTCATACTCCGATTCGGTGTAAATTTTTTCTACTGTTACACTGGTTTAACACCAGATTTTTAACACCGCAAAAGAGCACCGCTACACCGATGTTGATACACAGGTGTTACATAGCGGTGTTAAAATCCGTCCATTTTTAACACCGCTTTTTTTACAGTGTACAGAGTAAAAATAACTTTTGTTTGCGACTTCAATTATTGAATTTGATGATAATATTTAAAACTTAAAATAAAAATTTTAATTATAATTTTTAGGCATGTTTGGATTTGAGCCCCTTTATTGATAAAGATCGGTCGACAGCGTTTAATTTATGTTCCGCTCCAGTTATGTTCCATATTGAACATGATCCATCTATTCTAATCGAAGTAGATAAAGGATTGGCATCCGTTCACAATGTAGATTATGTCAAAGTAAAAAGAAATTTGAACAATTTTATTGTAACATATCTAAAAATAGCCTGCTTGAATTTTTTGTTTTGTATTTTAGGTATTTGATATAGTAAAAAAAGGTCCAGGGATTGAGTTAACGAAACAGCTTCAAAAAAATCATTCTCAAAAAGCTATGGAAATGCTAAGTGTATTTCAAGATAGCGATGCAAGAACAGCCTTGTCAAATATTATTGCTGCGATGGAAGATTTTTAATAAGTAATATATTGGGTTTTGTGCAGTAAAATATCAACTGATAATAACAATAATGATAATTTTTGTTATTACTATATTGTCAAAAGAGTGTATGAAACTCAGTATATATGCTAAAAGTAATATACACTTTAATTTGTAAATATATGGACAGTGAAATGAAAAAGAAATGAAAAAAAGAAGATATTCTCAAAGACTTGAGTACTTAATGGGTTTTCGGAAAGTTATTACACAGAAAAAAAAATGTTCTTGAATCAAGTATATAATTTTAAAGAATTTAATATTCTTGATTTGAGTAGAAAAAATCTTGATTTAAGGAAATTTTACCTGAATCAAGAATTTTTCGTCTTGATTAAAGATAATTACCCTCTTCAAAATTATATTCTTGGTTCAAGAATTTTTCTCTTGACTCAAGTTAATTTTTTTTTCAGTGTATAAATCATAACTAAATTAATTTTTTTATTAAAGAATTTTAGTGTTTTAGCGGAGACTTTCTCAGTTCTTTGATTTTTTTCGTCATTTTAATTATTTGACTGTTATTATTTTCAGCACTAAAAGATCAACAGAAAATTATTTTTTACCTTTTTGTTTTTTATAAAATATAAAGCTTTAGGAATTCATAAACAACTTGAAAACAACACTAAATTTTATAAACTGGATGTATATATAAAAATTTCATATATATTAACACAAAAAAACTTATCAATAAAAATCTAATGAATAATTATAATAACAAAAAATTGTAAATTATGATTATTAATAAATTATTTTTATATAAACATTAATATATTTGTTTGAAATACTGAAATAAATTTTATACTGTAACAAACTTAGTTATTTCCTGGCAATTTCCATGTGATTTTGAAATTAACTGCTTAATTCAAGCTGCTGGCATTTTTAAACTAATCAATCGATTCCGCTCGAATTCGAACTTGACTTGAACAAGCGTGTGGAGAATGTATATACTGAGTTTCATAAAGATCGCGTTATATCGTATATATATATTAGACTGATTAAAAAAAATCGACTATTTTTTTTTCTTAAATATATCGAAAATATTGTTGGAAATGATGAAAAAAAAATCCTGTGAAAGTTACAGCCCTTAAGATTAATATTAAGATGTCCCGCATGGTAAATTTCAATTTCCCGTATGATTAACATGGGAAAGCTTGTTTTTTTGAGTTTAGAATTTTATAACTCTTTAATGGTTTATCAAAAAAGCTAGACTAAATCATTTTCTTGTGTAAAATTGAACGCTCTACAAAAAAGCTTTCTTAGAATTTTTCGATAAACCGACGCGTTTTGAAGTTATTCAACTTTAAAATATAATTTATAATATTTTTTCATTTTTTTTCAATTTTTTTGACGAAACTATCAAGTTTATCAAAAAATTTTGTCAAATTTTACAAATTTTTTGTATTCTATATTTTTTTGGTTTAACAGATCCTTTTATTTAACTGTCAAATTTCTAATACTGTCATATCTTAATTTTTCAATAAATTCAAATTAATTTTATTTTCAATTAAAAATTATTTTCATCTATTATTTAATTGATTTTATAAGTTCATAATATTATATATTTCAAATTCATGCAATTAATTTTATTACTTTAATAAAAATGTACTGATTTAATTTTTTTATTTATCGAAGCTAGTTTCACAGTTAAAATCATCGAAGCGCGAAACAGAGAAGACATCGGTTGTACTATTTCCCTAGCGGTTTTGTAAATGCCGAAAAAATGTCGCAATTATACAGTATTAATGCGGTATTTTTTCGGTTGTTTTGGTCAGTTTTTTTATCGAAAAATTACGGAACATTTACCATAAAAATGCGATACATTTACGCTAAAAATTTAGAATATTTACGCTGAAAATGCGGCATATTTACGGTAATAAGGCGGTAAAATGATTGTATTAAAACCATATTTAAAAAATGGTGTAAAATTTAATATCGCTCGGACTGGGATTCGAACCCAAAACCTCCTGGGGACATATCGGCTACTCTACCATTTGAGCTACCCGGTCTATACCATATTGTTTTTTTGCTTGTTCTATATACATTAAGCCACACCGTCCATCTTACGATAAGCATATTTAAAATTAAATAATATAATTATATATGTGAAATAATATAACTTTTTGATTTTAGAAAATTTGCAATTTTCTAAGTGAGAAATTAAAAATTAAAATTAAAATTAGAATATATTTACTTAACATATGTATTATTTTATATTAATTACTGCTAAATACCTAATTAAAAAATAATATTCTACATATTTTTTATTCAAAAACAGTATTTGTTTTTGCAAAGTAGCGATGGAGAATAAAAAGCAAAATTTGAAATTTTTCATTTTATTCATTTCTAACATAGAAGTGAACTAAAAATAAAACTAAATCTTTAATAATTGTCCATTATGTCAGAAAATATTCGGCAAAATTACTGTATTATTACGGTAATTACTTGGAATTTTTTTGGTAAAATTTGGGCATTAATGCGGTAATTGTATAGTATATTTTTGGTAACTGTACAGCATAAGTGCAGTATATATACTGGATAACTACAGTATAAAAACTGGCCAAAACAACTATAGTTTAACCGCATTATTACCGAATTATAACGGTAAATATACGGCATGAGCATAAATGCCGAAAAATTACGGTATTTTTACGGCACTCTCAAAACCGCGAGGGTATGTCTAACACGTCAAGTATTTTAGGTATTTTACTTGCTTTTCTACGGAAGCCCGGTAGTGACATGTGTGCAGCAATGGTAGTACACTCTCTCCCTATCATGCTGTCATACATAGTATGTAATTTTTTTCTCATGAAGGTAGCGCCACTTGCTTAGTCCACATGGAAACTCAGAATTTGAATTAGAGTATGAAAAAAAAAATGTCTTACTTCCGTTTTCGTTCTGAACTGGCTTGGCTTTAAATTATTTTAATTAATTTGATATCATTATGAATCCTGAATTTATTAAAGTTCGATTTGATGATCAAGAGCTTTCATTACCTATAAATTCCAATGGGAATTTAAAATTATCTGTATTGAAGCAATATTTCCCTCAAGCATCTGGGTTAACCTATTCTGCAAATAATCAAAAATGTGGCTTGCCTATTGAATCGGAAGAAATTTTAATTAACCGTAAAATTGAGTATTATGATGTACACGTTGGACAAGGTATTATTTACACTTCTATTCGCGTTTTATAAAATAATAATAAGTTCTAACAATTATTTTAAGAAGTTATAATTACTATTCATGTTTTTTTTTTTTTCAGATTTAAAAAGTTCCATCTCAAGCAAGAAAAGAAAACTAGCCCATTAAATGATCGATAAAATCCAACTTAGCCAAGGAGTAAATTCTTCTAAAACTCACATGACGAAAATGAAGGTGTATATTTTTTTGTTTAATTGTTTATTTGTAATTTTTATCGTTAATTAAATTTAGCGTGTGTTTTATTTTTTTTTTTTAATTACAGAACAAGTGGGCTGATTGTTCTACTGTAGTCTCAGCACAACCTACATTAAAAAAAGTACGACTTGGATGGCTAGTAAAAAGAGGAGATCGTTATGAGCAAATGAAGAAACCTATAGGTGGAGTCAGAGAAGTACCTTTAGAAGTAGGCAAGAAATATTTAGTTAGTGATATAAAAAAAAATTGCGATAGAGGAGTTTTCTTGCAATAGCGAAGTATCATTTCAAAATTCGGATGTTCGTCTTGGTCTTTTTGATCGCATTATACTAACCAGCTTTAGAGACAGCAAGGGTATTTCCTGTGACTTGTGGACTTTTCTAAAAGAGCAAAAATTGAGATTATTTACTTTGTATATAATAACGTCTCCAAAAGGATGTGCTGAGACATGTGAACAACTTAAAACTATCCAATCTTCTCACCACGAGAATGCTAACCCTCAATTATCTCGGCCTAATAAAGATTTAAAAGGATCAACAGCAGTTTCTCACAAAAATTCCGCACCTTTAAAAAATACTATTTTTATGAATTATGAAGTGATCCACCAATCCGAGTACACTAGTGATTATTGCATATGTTATCTACATAAAAATGATTTATACAACCATAAATTGGATGAATATGGTTGTATGCCAATTGCTGAATTTAATCCGATTGATTCTGGTCATAAAATAGCTGAAATTCAAGTGGATGATAAAGTATTGTTATTAATATATATATCCAATGATGATTTGTCCCGAGACTTTAATTTCCCAGCAGTGGATATTCTTGATGATGACAACCATTATATATTGTATGATGTAAATGAATTTCATGGGAGATGTGAAGACAAAAATGGCGTGGGAGTAATAACTAACTGTACTGATTCCTGTAAACCAATTTTCAGTTGGTACAAGGATGATAAAATTGTCAGCCAAGGCTTATTAAAGTATTGGATAAGTGATATTGACCAAGATTCTGTTTATAAATGCATTGTAAGATGTAAATCACAGAATCTTGAGTTAATATCAAGTAACTTTAAGTGGAGTGAAAATAATAAATTCCGTGAATCTACGCTACAGACTAACACTCTTCAAATATTGCCAAATGCTATGAATGGTTCAATTAAACCAATTAAAAGAGAATTATTCAAAATTTTCCAGGACATACTAGGGGCTGGTGCTCAAGGAAAAGTAAAAAAAGGAAAGTGGTGTAATTTTAATGTTGCAGTTAGAAGTATAAATCTGTCAGGTGCTAATTTGAAATTAGCCTGCAGAGAGATTAAAGTTCTGGAGGACATTAGACACCCAAACATCGTACAGTTAATGGCATATTGCATTGATAAAAATTCTGTACACTTATTGATGGAACTCTTCCACAGTTATTCTCTCTCTGACGTATTTTGATAACGTATTCGAAAAAGCAGCTGCTTTAACAATATTAAAAAAACATAAAATTGCTCAGCAATTTTGTCAGGCTATTAATTATTTACATTTAAAAGAAAATTCAATAATTCACGGTGACATAAAGCCTGCAAATATTTTGTTACATACAAACGGAACTGTAAAAGTTTGCGATTTAGGACTTAGTAAGTTCAAGAAAATGTCTAGTTCTTTACGAACAACGGTTGGTGGGACTGGGTTCGTTAAAGGAACTCCGCTGTATATGGCACCAGAGTTGATTCTTGAAAACAAAGAAGCTACTGTCCATTCTGACGTTTGGTCTTTGACCTGTACTCTTATTGAACTTTACACGGAAAAATCTATTTGGGACAACGTAGAGGATCAAGGACAGCTGAAAGCTATGTAAGCTAAAAAAAAATTACCGGATTTGACAAGGATTCCACGTGAGTTGAAAGAAGTCGTTACTCAAGGTTTAGCTTTTGAACCATTAGAGCGATGCACCGTAAATCAAATCTTAAATATCTATGAGAAGTTTATTTAAAATTTTTGAATTAATGGCGGTTTTTATAATTAGTAATTTAGTAAAAAAGATTACTATTGTTTTTGAGTAAAAGATAACGTTCTTAAAGATTTTTAGTCAAAAATTATCACATTATTTAATTCTATTTTATAGATATAATTTTTCTTTACTTTAAAAAACTTTACTTTAAAAAATGCTAATAATTCTATATTGATGTTTGTTGTAAAATAATATTTTTAAGATTTTATGATCTCATTATTCTAATTAGAATTTTAGTTTTGAAACAGTGATTTTAAGAGAATTTTAAGAAACTCAGGTAAAGATACAAAGTATCTTCTGAGCATAATATTATCTATTGAAATAAGAAGATAAAAATATAAATATATATAATATTTATAAAGTTAATAGAGATGTCTATATAATATCTTTTTAATTTTATAACATAAGAATTAAGCAAACAATTTCATTTTAAACATTACACCTTTTACATCGAATAGTAATTATTTGATTCTAAATCTAGTAAATCTGCTAAGTCTATTTTCTCAGTTACTTATTTATTATCAGTTATCACTTATAAAGCTATTGATTAACAACAATTTCTTACTTATCCTGTTTATTTTATTATTACCAATATTAATTATGTTGATATGAACCACTTGTATATTCTGATGTTAATGAGTACTTAAAAAATTATTATTTGAATTATTTATGTTAATAAGTTTAATAAATTCAATAAATACAATATCTAAAGAATGAATGATATTTATTATTTAGTTGCTAGGATACTTTATCAATTTAAATAGATTTGACACCTACTCTTTATATGCGTCCATAAATATAAATTAATATTATGTCTAAATCAAATTATGAAAAGTATAAAAAAAATATAAGCATTGATGAGCCTTTTTTAGTAATTGATGATGTACCAGATGTAATAAATTATAGTACTCTTGTAAATTTAATTATTGAATAAGAAGCTCTCAAGGGTGAACGTGGTAGACGTATATGTTAATTTTTTTATTAATATTAATAAATTTTCAACTCCTACAGAAATTTTGAAAATAGACCATCTTTGGATTATGACTAATCTGACAAAACTCATATTATTCCACAATATTATGGACAAAATTAAAAACCTCGACAGCCTGGTAAATCTTCAAGATCTTGATCTTTCTTTTAACCGAATAAAAAAAATGGAAATCTAAATAAATTAATAACAAGATTTTGTGAATAAAATTTATCTTTTAGGTTTTATATTTAAGAAAATTTTAAAATCTGAGAACTGTAAATATCACAGGAAACCCTTGCATTTTACCAGACAATTATGATAATTATCTTGTTGCTTACAACCTCAAGTGATTTATTTTTCGTATGTCTTAATCAGCAAAGAAGAAAGAAATGACTCCATCAAAAAGTACAGATATGTTTCCTAAATATATTGTTAATTATTCTACTCTTATTTTATTTGTTTATAATCATTTTAAAATTTATTGTAGACAAGCTAACATTATTAAAGTTGAAGAAGTCGAATTAAAAATTAAAATAAAAATGGATAAACAACAGAAAGTAAATAGAAAAAGTCAATATGATTCTCTGTGTTTTGTTGATCAATTAGACGGGGATGAATTTTTTAATACTGTCTTTCAAGATGACTAAAGTTTGTTTTATTTTACTTATATCGGTTATGTCTAAGATCATAATTCATTAATATTAGAAGAATCATTTATTAATTGATTACTTATTAATAGATATATTGAAAAATCTAAATAATGATACCCTTGAAATATATGAAGAATATAAGAAAAAGTTTACAACAGTATGTCCAGGAATTGTACAAATTTGGAGGAGATCAACACGTTGTTAGGACAAAAGAAATTAATGAATTTTTTTTAGTCGTTCGAAAAGCTCGAGAAAATGTTTAAGATCATTGAGACAATAAAAACAGGAAAAAACGGAATTTTTGATAAATTTTATGATTTAGTGAAATTTGATAAAGAATTGAATGAACAAAAAATAAAAATAGATGTAAAAATAGCGAAAACTCAAGAATTAGCTGATGCTTTCATCGAAAGTTTGACGAATATGTGGACAAAGCTGATGTACAGCGAAGTTGTTTCGCATGAATAAATAGATGATATATTTGAGATTTTTAAGATAAATATGATTGACTTGAAGGATCCACTTGTAGAATTTGTACGAGAAATTTTTTCTCAAATATATGATATTGTTCTCCAATACCGCGAGGCAATAAGTACTGTGATTAATAATTATTTAAATAGTGTTGGAGATTTGACAGTGCCAGGAAATTATGTTGACAATTGTGGCGACGTAGATGTTCTAAACAATACTTTGATCATTTCACATGATATTCATATACAGGTAATAAAAAGATCTTTCCATATAGAAAAACTGAAAATGATATTTATATACTTTTTTCTTCAAAGATTGTTGATAACCGCAATGACAGTATCATTGAAAGAATAAACCTTTGGCTTGAAGAGTTGTTACATGAATTCAGCAAGTAAGTTTAACCGATAGATTTTTAATGAGTTACTTTATTAAATTATTATTTTTTTTTAGACAAGAATGGCTTCGACATCGTCAGCGAATACTCGAAATTTCTCATTTTTTGCAGTTTCAGCGAAAACCGATGCATAATGATTTTTGTATCAAAGACGCATTTGCATTTGATGTTGCAGCGTCTCTCGAAGGATAATTTTAATAATAATTATTTCACAATTTAAATATATTTATTTATTTATACAACGAAAGAAATTTTGTAATAGTACACATGATCGTTGTATTTATTATTTTAAATTATTAATTTATTAAATGTGTACAATTAACAAAAAAACAAATAATTAATATATATATATATATAAAATATTAAAAATTAGTCAAATCTAAATTCGCTTTGTTAATTTTCGTTATCTTAAAAATTTTACTTTTCAAAAATAAATTATATTATTCAAAATTGTAACACTCGATTAAGATAAAAATTAATTTTTTTTTTTTTTAAAGCTTCAATATATAGATGCAAATCTTCATGAACTTCAGGCTGAGAGATAAAATTTGTAAAACGAAGGGTATCAGCATCTCGATTTTTCTTCAGCCATTCAATTAATTCACTTCTCAAATTCATTTTAGTGGCATGTCTTCCTACAGCTAAAAATAAAATAATTATAAGTTATAACATACAAACTATTATATAATTTAATTTTTTATTTTGCACTCATCGATTTTTATATTGTTTGCGTGTGGAATTTTTTTTGTGATAGTTTATTAAAAACGAATCCTAAAAATTATCAAATGGCTGTCAGTTTCAGTAATTCAAAAATATAAAGTTTTTCAAACGATAATTTAACAGAATTTATTCCGTTTTATTTAATAAAGTGATCGATTTGTTATCAAAGAAAAAATATAAAAAAAAAATATTTCGATATTTGGAATTACTTTTTACGCTTATTAATGACAGATTGTTACTTCCAGATGCTGTTTAGTGTAACAATATTTAATTCGATAATTAATTAATTAAAAACAAAAAAAAGAAAAGGCTTTTGCTAACTTCGTGTTAACTGAGGATCAGTAGCGTTGATATTTTGACTTTGCACATGACAGTCGTTTTTCGGTTTTTTGAAAATTTAAACTAACGGCTCTTGCATAGTAATTATATTACATATAATTATATTATTGATTTGAGTCAGTAAATTTTTCACTTGAGACCAAGTCAGGGCTGGGCCCAAAGCACAAAATGCAGTGATAGATTAGGCCCGTTAGCTTGAGGTGATCATCTGAAGCGTGGATGCATCATCGGCGTTAGCATTGGTCCACCAGGGAATCCCATTCGAGTCGCGAATGCTGGATGCATCGCACCTGGGGACAATGCCCCGAGCATACCTGCAATACCACAAAATATAATCAATTATGATATTCCGTGAAATGATATTGTTTTTATTTTATTTATTTGCATAGAATTGTCATTCTAATAATATTTATGATAATAATAATAATAATAATAATAATAATAATAACACTAATAATTATAGTTAATCTATATCTGGTACAATTTAGAAAGAAGGAGAAAACATTGAAGCAGGATGCATGCAGATTATTATAATCAAAGTCTTTTTTAATGATTAATCACTTACACGTTTTGTGTAAAAAATTTTTAATTAATTAATTAAAAAAAAAAATAAATAAAATAGAATTACTGAAAAGAAAATTTTTTGACGTTAGAGATCCGAAGACTCCGATACCCGTACTCAAAAATAGAATTAAAATTAATTTATAAATTATTGATAATAATGATAGTAAATATTTAAATAAATAAAAGCGTTCATCAACTACTTTAATCACGACACCAGGATTCCAAGCTATAAAATTGCTCACCCGTGTGTCTGATGAGGACCACGAAACAAATCAATCAACGGCCCACATCTGTAGACTGTAGTAGTTGGAGTCTGAACTTTTTCTTTCAGTATTCTCACTTTGAACTCATTGTACTCAAACATCTTCAAAAAATCTTCTTTAGTCATTTCCAGACGCTCAAATGGTTGCCTTTTCCTTTACAATGTCCTTCTACAAAGATTCAAGAAAAGGGAAGTTCAGGGTTGAAATTTTCTTATCTCTAAGATGCAGAGACAACCTCCGTAGACACGTTCCATTGCTTCGCTCAGTATGTGAGCACTGGAGTGCCAAATGACTTGTTGACCATCAGGGCTGTCAAATTAGAGTAATTCCAACTTGCAATCACGTTCTAAAGGTCTGTCAAGATCCCACAGTTCATTGTTAATCTTAGTAATCATCGTATTGTCAGCAAGACGACAATCACTACTCACGATTCTCAGGATCTATCCAAGTTTACTATATATGAAGACTAATTTTTTTATGATTTTAATTTTTGTCATAATTTTAATTCAAATTTTTGTTTTTCAATCAATGTAATCGCATACGTGCTAGAAAGAATATTTCAAAAAAACAACAAAATTTTTAGAGCTAGGATTACGTGTAAGAAACACTCTGAAATCACGTTAAGCTATAACTTAATAAAATTGTTTTAAGACATTGTTTTAAAACAGTATTCCAAGAATAATTAAAAGATTGAGTATTTTTGTTTTCGATTTTTTTTAAATATCTTGATATTTTGTTTGAAACTATGTATAAATTTTTAACAAACTTAAGATTTTAAAATAAAGTGCAAGACTTTCTTCGACATTCAGAGGTAATTGTATGTCAGGTATCAATACACCTACCAATTGACAAAACAATTCATTGTACAATTTAGGCTCCAGAGTATAATCAGATTTGAGAATATTAACAGCATTTTCATCAATTGGTTTCTTGTAATCCCTTGCTCCAATTAGTTCAGGAAGATAATACAAACAATTTGGTTTTCCTGGAGCTATATGACGACTTTTTTGTTTTCTTATACGATGCCGATTCCACTCATGACGAATCATTTTCAATTCAGCTCTAATTAAATGTCCAAAACAGAAGCGTAAACATTCATCATGTAATATTGATGAATCATTATAAAGACCTCTCTCGCGTAAATCTTTAAATTAATTGATCCAAAAATCCAAACCATGACGTCTAAGTTGAGACCAATAACTTTCTATACGCTGATTAGACGTACTTTTGCCTTTAATAAAACTTTTCCAACCAGCTAAATTATCATCATTATGAAAACGTAGACTTTGCTGAAGAGCTTCAACAATACAATTTTCTGTACCACAATCTGATCGAATTAAAGTTGGAAGTAACTTTAATCTTTGTACCGCTTTTAAAAAATAATGTGCAACAATTTCCGGTTTATTATTTGATGTAGCGACATCCAACCATGTAATTTTTCTAGAAAATCCATCAAGACATCCGTGAATAGCGAACCCAAAGGGTTTCAATTTATCGTAGCCATCAATGTGCCAAAGGAAATTAGGTCCAGGAACAGAGTATTTACGTCTCAATAATCGTCGACGAGACCTCTCTTCGATAGAATCTGGATCAACTACATGTAAAATTTTATTAACTGTACTCCTCTTTACTTTTAAGCCATAAATCAGCTTTAAACGTTGACACATTCTTTTATAGCCAATACAGGAACCACTACTGTTTATTTCGTCAATCACGGCAGAACCAATTTTTTCCAAGAAATCTTCAACAATATATTTACGCTTCAGTCCAAGTTTTTTAAGAATTCGAATTAAATTTCGACGAGATATTGAAATGTTGTGATATTTACATAGAAAATTAACTATTTCATTATATGTAAACCCTTCGTTAAAATCCTTCCTTATCAATAAATCACGTGCCATCTCTTCCAAGTTTGTTGACAATTAATGCTGAAAATTAAATAAATATAATAATATAATAAATACTTAAAAAACATATTATTCATAAAAACAAAAACATGAGAAAATGACAACAATAAATAGATACTTAATGTTTGATGATCCCAAATTATTTAAATTATTGATTCATTTATTTAATCTAATAATAATATTTTGTCCCTCCCTCCCATACTCTGGCAAATGCCACACTTAAGTGCGTGCTCCTTATGTAGTCTCCACGAAATTTACTATAGCCAATTTGGGGCTATACAACAAATTATAAATTACAGCGTAGGTAAATCCACTTAAAAACATACACATCATATATTATGATTATTATTTATAAGAAGAAACATTTAGCGCCACCTTTAGATTAGTGAGATAGACATATTAAGTATGTCAACGGAGACGAAAAAGTCAGTGCTACTATCACTCGTATAACATGTCACTACCGGGCTTCCGTACTTTTCCTTGCGTATGACTATATTTTTGTTACTCGTTGTTTCTATTGTGTAAAAACTTGTGTACTCGTACATATATAATTAATGACAAATATATTTATAGAGAATCTCGGTCTTACAAAATTCAAACTGTTTATTAACATTCAATTAACAAGTAAATAATAGTAAAATAATGACTTATTTCTTAATTTATTATTCGTGAAATAAGCCATTATTCGATTTTAAATACGTGAAATTAACAAAATTAATTTAATACAACTTTATCATTAATAATCTCAATTTTTTAGTTATTAAATTCTATTTAAACATTGAATGTTATGGCTTCGATTGTTTTAAAATCATTATCAATCCTTTTGGGAATATTTTTCGTTTTTGTTGGAACTCTCAAAATTACATCTTATCTTAGCAAGGATCTTCACAAAGATCTTGTAAGTATCGAATTTTTATTTACATATTAGCAGGTAGCGAATTATGATTATCAAGAACAGTATATTAGACATTTCAAGGGAGATAACTAACACATCCAGTGATATTGTTATAGGCCTCTTGTGTTGCTCATACGATTTTTTTTTTCTATTTATATGTACTTGTGCTGATGATTTTAAAATTAGAAATATCTGAATATATTATATAGAAATATATACTACTTTTAATGTTTTCTTTCAAATGTATAGAGGCCGTATTCCGGATATGTTAGAATTAAGTCGACACAATAAGAAGTAACCCCGGGAAAAATTCATCATGTATATGACCATATATTTATGATCATACGTCAGTTTTAAATGTGTCTTGTATGATTAGATAAAGACAAATGATCTCATGTGAATACGAGAAAAATTTTTCAATATATTTTTGAAATTTATTGAATAATCTTGTTACAGCAATGATCAAAATAATTATTTCATTGATTCGATGATTAGTTCTGACTTAAAATAAAAAAAAGCTCGCCTAGTTTAATACCAATCTCTTCTACAGTCACCCAGCCAAAATTTGTTCATTTCCGGCACTGCTTAACTTTTCCGATTCGCATTTCATTTATCTTTTAGTATATCTATACACTAGGTTGGACCAAAGAAAGACTATTTTTATCGTTAGATATTATTTGTGAACGATTAAATTTATTTTTTAGGTCAAATAAAGAAGAAAAAACAAAAATAATATTCTATTATAAAACCAGTATGGCATCGATTACTTAAACGATTTATTTATTAACGAAAAAAAATCAGACAGATAGAATTTTTATTAAATATTCATAAGTCCGCCGTGAAAAATAAAAAAAGAATTTGTCGAAAACTCAATTTTTCGATCTTTTATAGCTAAAAATGGTGGAGCCATACAGTTAAATAATTATACCTACAAAAATAATTGAACATTTTAGATAAATCTAATAAATCTGAATTAAAATTAATTTATAATATTTTAACGCTTCTGCTTCAAAAAATTTCAATCGTTGTAAAAAACCGAAAAAAATATTAACAAGCTCTTTTTAAAGAAAAAAATTTTTTTTTATTGATGCTCGTTTTCTTTTGGGCTCAAACATAAAAAAATTTATGACCCCGATATTGGCACATAGCCGACAAAAATAATTTTTAGATAAGGATATCTCGAGTCGGAATGGAGCTACGGCAAATGGACGCATGTGAAATTATTTGGCGCGAAAATATCTATATGTAAAAAATTTTTGAAATTTTGAAAATTTTTCAAAAATTTTTTACGACGAAAAATAATTTTTGGAAAGCTCTCTAAAAGTTCTGGATGATCCAAATTTCTTAAAAACTAATTATTTTCATTTATTTGCAATTATTTGTATGTACGTTTTTTCAGAATGCGTTTTTTCTGCTGGGACCTTCGGTTCAAAATAACTCCTTAAAAAATGATTTTTTTTTTAAATAAAAAATTGTACATACAGTTTTTATAAAAATACACATGTACATTTTTTTATTTTTCTAAAATTTGAATATTTTCAAAGATATCCGTATCCAAAAATTTTTTTTAATTTTTGGATGCGGATATGAATTTGAAAAAAAATTTTTTTAGAAAAAAACAAAAAAGTACTTGTGTATTTTTCGAAGAACTATATGTACATTATTTTTCTTTGTACTTTTTAAATTTTTTTCAAATATATTTCAAAATTTTGATTTTTTTAAATTTTAGTCTAAAATAAAAACTTGAAAAAAAATTTCTTTTGTTTAAATGAAATATGTACTTACTTCTTTCTTAAAAATCTTCATGTATATTTTTAAAAAACACCAACAATGTCTATTATATATGCCTAATATCTATTAATAATTATAAAAAAACTACTATTTAACTTCTTAATTTAAAGAATCCACAGAGTGTGCCATAGAACTACTTATTATTGCATACTAGGAATTCAAATTGCGCGCTCTAATCCTGAACCAATAAGGAATGAGTCGAGTTTTTATTTACAATTATGTTTATGTAAATGGGTCATTCCATGTCAAATCGACCAATAGTTGGAATCGACCCCTTTCGATTTGGATGAATTTTGGTCAAAAGTTTTCTTTTATCATAAAACGAAGTTCTGCCAAAGGAAAAAAAATAAAAAATTTTTTTTCGAAAGATATGCAAATTCAAAATTTCGCGATTTTTCCAGTTTTTAAATTTTGTTTTTGCAATATCTCGAATGCTATTATAGATACAGAAATGGTCTTTCATTTGTTTTAAAAGGGGACACTTAGGGCTATTGAAAAAAAAATATTTAGGAAAAAAATTTTGAAAAATGCCACATTTTGAATTTTTGAAAATCGACAAAAATGAAGACCGCCATTAAAATTTTGGCTCAATTTTTTTTGTATGATACCTTGTACTGATCTTAAAAGATCCTGAAATTTTTGAAACAGGGATTTTTTTTTCAAAAATCAAGAATCAAGATATTTTGCATACTATTGTCAAGATAATTTAATGGAGATTAATTTGACACTTTTCAAAAGTTGATTTAATGCAATAGAAACGGAAAAAAATATCTAAATAGGTCAAAAAATTTTCCTGTCCGTCATGTATCAAACTCTGAAAACACTGTAACTTGCGAAAAAATGCATTAATTGAGTTAAATTTTTAACTTCCCGCTAAGAAAATCGAAGATTTTCAAAAATCGGGAAGTTATTGGTTTTACCCCGTTTTTCGAAAATCGAGTTTTCATCAGATTTCGACGTTTTGAGGTCCTAGGAAGCATCCCTGACTACTCCCACGAGGTTTTCACTATGTCCGTATGTATGTATGTATGTATGTATGTGTGTGTGTGTGTGTGTGTGTGTGTGTGTGTGTGTGTGTTTGTGTGTGTGTGAAAGTATGTGAACCGCTTATAACTTTTGAACGGCTGATTCGATTTTATCGTGATTGGTGCTATTTGAAAGGGATTGGCCAAACTTAGATTTTGAGTATAATTTGGACCGATTCGGATCAGTAGATTTTAAGAAATCTTAAAAAAACTAAGAAAAAAAATTTTTTCAAATGTGGTTTTTTTTGGATAACTTTTAAACGGCTCCACCGATCGATTCCAAAAACTAATTAGCTCTAGACAATAAAAAACCACGTCGATCGCCACCAAGCTGGTCAAAATCGGTTGATTCGTTCGAGAGATATCGTGAACAAAAGAAAACCGAAAAAAGTGTTTTTTCGGGATTACTCCGAAATTTTTGGTTCGATCAATTAAAACCTGAAAATAACTTATGAGGACAATAAAACTGCGATGAATGCCGCCAACCGCGTGAAAATTGGTTAATCCATTCAAAAGTTATTGCGGTTTGAAAATTCCAAAAATAGTGTTCTATGAAACTTCTATCAGACTTTTGAGCTGGGAGAGCTCAAATGCATAAAAATATTATCTCAATGAACTCAGCGAGCTCAAAATATCACATAAATTATATTTTGAGCTCAAAAATCTCAAAAATATCATAAGTACAATTTTAAGCGCCCAGGTATGGAATTAGCGGGAAGTTACAGGGATGGCCTTTAAGGTCAACCGTTTTACTAATTTTTAACTTCCCGCTACGAAAATCGAAGATTTTCAAAAATCGGGAAGTTATTGTTTTCACCCCGTTTTGCAAAAACCGAGTTTTCATCAGATCTCGACGTTTGAAGGTCACAGGAAGCTTCCCTGACTATCCCCGCGAGGTTGTCACGGCGTCTGTATGTATGTGTGTGTGTGTGTGTGTGTGTGTGTGTGTGTGTGTGTGTGTGTGTGTGTGTGTGTGTGTGTGTGTGTGTGAAAGTATGTGAACCGCTTATAACTTTTGAACGGCTTGACCGATTTCATCGCGGTTGGTGCCATTCGAAAGGGCTTAACCAAACTTAGATTTTGAAAACTATTTGGACCGATTCAGATAAATAGATTTTGAGAAATCTTCAAAAATCTGAAAAAATAAATTTTTTCAAATGTGGTTTTTTTGGAATAACTTTGAAACGGCTTAATAGTTTAATTCCAAAAACTAATCAGCTCTTAACCTCAAAAAACCACGTCGATCGCCACCAGTCCGGTCAAAATCGGTTGATTCGTTCGAGAGATATCGTGAACGAAAGAAAACCGAAAAAAGTGTTATTTCGGAATAACTCCAAAATTCCTAGCGCATTCAATTCAAAATTTGAGATTCTTTGTGAGGCTTGAAAAACTGCGTCAAATGCTGCCAACCGCGTGAAAATCGGTTTATTCATTCAAAAGTTATTGCGGTTTAAAAATTCAAAAAATAGTGTCATCAAATCCCTATCAGACTTTTGAGCTCGAAGAGCTCAAAAGCATAGGAAAACAATCTCTTTGAGCTTGGAGAGCTCAAAATAACCCATAAATTGTATTTTTGAGCTCGAAGAGCTCAAAAACGCCATTGGTGCAATTTTAAGCGCCTAAGTATAGAATTAGCGGGAAGTTGCAGGGATGGCCTTCAGGGTCAACCGTTTTCCTAATTTTTTTTTTTTAATTCTTTGAGAGAATCGTAGGTCACCGAATGCGAATAGCTAAGTAATTCAGTGTCCTTTATGTACAATTAATAAAATAAAACAAAAACCAGAAGACTGTATATCTATATATATTGTGTACATTTATCCCACTAGAGGCGCTTGAGCATTATCGTGCTATTTCAGCTGTTTTATAAATTTTTTTTCACATTCTTTATTTTATTAATATTTCATAATTAAATGAGCATTATTATTTTCCAAACTTTTTTTCATTAATTACTTGATTTTTTTTTCTTCGTATGAATTGCAGCGAAAAGAATACGTTAAATATGCCAAAGTATTTCCATTCGCTGAGCTACTTAATTTCAAAGTACCAAGTAAATGGTACAGAAGGGTGGTTGGATCATTAGAAATCATCTGTGGTTTTACTATGGCCATTGTCCCCAACCGTGAGTTTTCAAGAAATATCAAAATTACTACATCAACTGGCTCCCAGAATTGGACGTAGTTATCTTTTCAGGAAAAATCAAGAATACGTCTAATGTCATTTTGCTGTGCCTGATGTTAATGGCTGTTTATTCACATCATCGGCTTGACGACAAACTGGAGAGAACTGCGCCGGCACTGGTATATATCATTTAATAACCAATTTTTTTTTACTTATAATTATCCTTATCTCTTTTTTTCTTTCTAATATATATTAATTGGCTGTTTGAAAATAAATTTTTTCGGACAATTCGTAAGAATCTTTTTCTTCGAGAATGAAATACGAGGACATTTTTTTTAATTAAAAAAAGAAAAATACATGCCGTATGCCGCTCGATGTTTATTTAAAAAAAAAAATTTCTTTCTTTCGAAAAAATGTTATAAAATACACAGATTTAGACAAAAAAGATCAAATTTTGAAGAGAATTTTATTATCCATAAAAATTTTTTAGAAATAAGCATTTTTATTGTTGATTGATCTAAAGTGTACAATAATTATGTTCAATTTATAACACGGTAAGGAATTAGATAGTTGTCGGCGTCTTTGTGCAGTGTTGCTTCTATGCCTGAGTTTTTTAAAGTAAATACTGTTTAGTTTAATAGATTTTTAAAGTACTAATAGAAGACATGCCTTATTTTTTTATGTACTGTTAACTTGAGGTAAAGATTTGACTGGATTGTTCGGAGGTATGTCTGTTTTTTTTTCCTACTAGGCGCTATAGTTGCTTACAGTGGTGTTTCGGTTTCAACTGTTAAAAAAATGCTACAGAAATTATAATTATAATTATGAGTGTATTTTTACCACACAGGAAAAAAAATTAACTTGAATCAAGTAAATAATTTTGAAGAACTTCATGTTCTTGATTCGAGTAGAAAAGTTCTCAAACTAAGAAATTTTTCTCGGCTTAAGTAAATTTTATTTGATTAAATAATTTTTCGTCTTGATTCAAGACAATGAAACTTTTCAAAATTATTTTCTTGGCTTAAGAATTTTTCACTTGATTCAAGTTGATTTTTTTTCTGTGCAGTAAGCATTAGCTTCTGCAGTTTGAGAGTATGAAGAAAAAAAAACTCCCATGTTTATATAGATCAACGACATTTTTATTGATGAATTTATCAACGTAGTTCAAATTCTTTAACTTTTTCAAATTTTCGTTATTGATTTATACTTAATTTTTCTGGTAGTAGTGTTAGTAAGTCTTTTTTATAATTTTGCTAGAGATGGTTTTCAGAAAAAATTTATTTTTATGTTTGAATTTAGAGTTAATTGAAAAAGGGACTACTTAGATTGATTTACTAAATTTCATGTGTGTAAGGCTTTTCAAAATCTGAATGAGGCAAGGAATTTAATTAAACATCGGATGTCATGGCACCATGGTCACTGTCAAACGGAAGAGCTTTACATTATGCTTTTTTTTTTTTTTTTAAGGTAGTTGGTTCGCAAAATTCACATTTTACTAAAATTATGAAAATTTTTTTATCAAAAGATAAATACATTAATAGCTCACAACCAAAATTTCAGATCGATTCACCACACCGTTTCTGTTAAATTAAGTATGAAATCTAGTTAAATCACTCGTGTGGTACGAAAGATTTCATACTAACTTTATCGGCTCTCCGTACTTTTACGTGTAAAAGAAACAATTTCAAAAATTAATTACTCAGAAACGGTATGGTGAACCAATCTGAAATTTTGGTGAAATATGAATTTTGCGAACTAACTACCTTAAGCGGTTATAAGCGGGACTAATATCGAGGAACTCGTTATTGTAGAAAATAACCAAAAATTTGAATATTTTTCAATCTAAAACTATTGTAGCCTATAATGGTCCTTATTTTTTTATTATCGCGCTCAATGTAATAGTTACGGAACATTATCAGTTAAATTGCGATTACTATATAAAATTTCGGTTTGTGTAACAAATGGACATTGTATGCATTAGTGGGTTATATCCTGTGGCAATATTATGTATTTAACACGCTATTAAATAATACGGTCGTGATAGTCTTAAATAATTAATTTACTTTCTCAAGATTTTTATTTTTTTAAAACTATTATAAAGTAAAACAAGCTCTTATTTACCTCTTATAATCCACTTTTTGAAGTACTTATAGCACGTATTAGTTAATCATTTTTAATGATTTTCAATATATTTTAGGTATTTTTATTCATGTTGACCGGCAGATTAGTTATCGACTCACAGCTTAGCGATCAATCAAAAGAAATCGCTACAGTTAATGGAATGGATGAAAAAATTAAAAAGCAAGAGTAAAATATTGTGAGTAATAATTTTAAATAATAAGTATAAAATAATTGTTCAAATGTTTAGTAAAAAAATTTTTATTTTTCAGCAATTCCAAATATTACTATTCATAATGAATATGAATAATGGAATAAAATTTCGTTTATATATTTAGACGATCTTTAAATCAATGAGTACTGAAGATATAATTTTAGAAATAAATTTAATACTTTGTAATTTTTCTTAACATGTAATTACCATTGTTACATTATTTATTAACTTCAAAAATAGTGAATATGTCTATAATAGTATAGAAATTTGAATCATTGACGATGGAAACAAATACATTCTTGCTGACTCTGGTTGAATTCTATAAATCTATGGATTCGGTCCTGATTCATTCCAACGTCAGTAGTATTGACTTTAATTCTGTCAATATAATGAATATAGAGAATGTTATTTGATAAGAATAAAAATAATATTATTGATTTAATTAGTCAAAAAAGTATTCATGATCAATCAAGTACAAAATTCAGTTAAATTATGTAAAAATTAACTAAAAAATGTTTTTCACAAATTAATTGCCAAAGCTGATTCCAAAGGTGTAAAAAATAGAAATAAAGCGTTTTACAACAGTCAAACTCTAGTTTAAATTTTCTAAACATATTCCTTATTCTACTTAGAGATTAAATGTAATATTTCTTCAGTTTTCACGAAAAACAAAAATTTGGAAAACGGATGACCCTGCAGACCATCCCTGGAACTTCCCGCTATGCACCAATTCAAAATGCTTGAGAAATTATCTATTTCGAAGTTTCGAGCTCAAAAACACAACTGGTATACTTTTCCGAGCTCTTCGAGCACGAAAGCCTCGCGTAGTTTCTGTTGATACTGTTTTAACCACAGTATCCAACGTAGTTTTTCAAGCACAAAAAAATTATTCATTATCTACCAAACGATTCGACGTAAAATTTTAAAGTCATAATAAAAAAACACTTTTTGAAATTTAGAAAACGAAATATCTTGTAACTGGAGGTTTATAGTTTAATTACAACGTCATACTCGGACTTGTAAACCAGTGCCCTTGGTGGTCGGCAAGGCAAAATTTGTACGAGGACAAGATATCTGACCGCGCTGTGTTGCTTCGACAAACTCTGTTTTAGCGCACGAGCTACAGTTTGGGACCAAGTGGAGGTGGTAGGAGAGCACTTCGGAAAGAGCCTGAGTGGACTCGTTCTCTTCTGTTGTCGGCAGCCAAACGAGTCGGTCGACTCAAAGATATCGCTGCAAGTACGCACAACACCTGGGAAGCGTCGGCGATGGTTGGGTGGACTGGTGTCCATCCTCAATGAAAAACGGAAGACCCAGGCCAGGTCCTGTTGGAATGGTCTATGAGGCGTTCTCTGGTTGGCCAGGAGGCCAGGAGGCCGGTGCCGTACTACCTCGTGGATTCTGTTAACTTCAACTACAGGAATTCTTAACCAGCGTCCATTCACCGTCGAGTTTGTCACCCAGCATTCAGCAGGCATATCATCGAGTACGTTATTTTATTAGTGAGATTTATATTCATTAAATGTGTGAATTATAATTGTAGAGTCAGTGAATTTTTGGTATCGAGTCTTTGGAATGTCAAGTCATTATTCTCTAAATTTAACCTTGAGGGTTATTGTAAAATATTAAATTAATTAGCTCTATTGTTAAGTGTAGTCGTTGTTTGTGTTGGGTGAATAAACCAGTTGTTAATAAGGTCTATCTCTTATCCCTGCAGCACCGAGAGGCTGAGTTCCCAACATCTTTATTTACTCTCAGTGGCGCCGTTTTAGTGCCAAATGTCAAGTGGAGTCGTCCCCAGGAGGTCACAAACCTGGGTAAGGGTTCCCTTTATAATCTCACAAACAGATTAGCCGATATTGACGGCATTCGATACAAATTTATGAGCACTAATAGTCATTATGTTACGTCAAAAACGTTCCAATAAGAAATCTTGAAGTTATTTCACACTTCAAGTGTTGAACATTGTTTTTCAACAATTTTCGTCAACGATATCTCACGAACGAATAAGTCGATTTTGATTTTTTAAACAGCATTCCACGTCATTTCTTGAGCTTAAGAGCTGATTACGTCATGGAATTAATCGATAAAGCAGCTTAAAAAATATTTTGAAAAAATATGGTTTCCAAAACTTTTTTTTTTGAATTTCTTAAAATCTGTCACACCTTATTAGTCCAAACCTACGAAGAAATTTAAGTTCCGCTGAAACCTATCGAATGAGGCCAATCTCGTTCAAATCGGTTAAGCTGTTCAAAAGTTATGAGAGGTTTACACACCAACCCCCCCCCCCCACAAGGGGTGGGGGAGTGCTATTAGAAATAGATCGCAAGACCAAAGACAGTACTGTCTTCACCGATGCGGTAAGATCAGCAACCACGAGCATGGGTCCCTTCAAAACCTTGACGCCTACGATGGCGATTGAAATTCTCGACTTCGACGGAGTTTCAACCGAGGAAGACGAACGTGCAGCGCTCAAACGCAACCTGACTATTGGTCTGAAAATTAAACGCGTCAACTTAACTAAGAAGACACCGCGAGGTTAACGGGCAGTCTTTTGTGACATCGATGAAGCCAGTGCAACCAAAGTCCTCGATAAGGCCCATATATCAAAGTAGGTTGGGTAAACTGTTGCATTAGACCGATTGCAAGAGTAATCCGCTGCTTCAAATGTCTTGGTTATGGGCACTCAACTCAGCCGAAGCTACAAACATTGCAAAAATGACGCGTGTTCTCCAAGAGAACCCGAACAGGTGTGTGCTGGCACAGAATCTAGTACGTCAGCGTGTCTTTGAAGACAAGACTGACGTCTGCATCATCTGTAAACAGCACTCAAACCCCCGGATTGAAACATGGTTCACGAATGAAACTGGCACGGCAGCGATCTGGGTTGTGAACCCGAGCAAAGTCATCAACTCATCACCAACAACAGTGGAAGCAAAGCAGGATTTGTCTGAATCAAAACCCTTACGACCTACTTCGTAAGCGTTTACCTCTCTCCTAACGTAGGGATCAGTGTGTTCCTCCCGAAGCTGGCCAGCATCGAAAACACTATCAGCGAGTTACAGGGTAAAGTTATATAAACGAAGTCGCAGATTTCGCATCAAGACTTGACCTCACCGTTCTGAATATTGGAAACACCTCGACCTTCAGCAGACCAAGGTATTACGGATCCATCCTCGACATCTTGCTGGAGACCTCAAAGTCACCAGCAGGATCAAGAACTAGAGAGTATCGGAAGAATACAGTGGTAGTGATCATCAACACATAACATTCAGTGTTGTAGTCTTTTTCACTTCCGCAACGCAAAAGAACTTCAAAGAACGAAGGTGGAATGCCAAAAAGCTAGACCAAGAAGCTCTAAGAGAATTTTTTTCGCAAAACTCGGCAACCCTCAAACGCTACCCTGCTCCCAATTTTAACATCTCTTGTGATGTCTCAATGATACGCCTGAAAAGCCGGGGCACGCACAGTCCGGTATACTAGTGGACATCGGAAATCGCGGCACTCCCGAAAAGATGCCATGAACTTCGACGGGAAGTGACAATAGCCACAACACGCACCCCAGCAAAACTATCATACGCAAGTGAGTACACAGAGGCCAAAAAGGCACTTAATCGCACCATCAAGACAACCAAGGCGACGCTATGGAAGGAAATCTGCAACGACCTGAACCAGGATATCTGGACTAAAGCCTATCAAATTGTCACCAAAAGACTTAGTAAGGCTGCATTAAAAGCACCGAAAACCCTAGCTGAAATGGACAGCATCGAAGCGGAGCTCTTTGCTCTACCACTAGCCGCGAGACAAAAGTCACTTCACAAATAGTAGCGAAGTTTCACTTTTCTCAACCAAGCAACTGCAAGATGCAGCTAGGTCCCTCAAACCAGGAAAAGCACCAGGCCCCGACGGCATCTCAACTTCGGTGATTAAGATCACAGCCCAAGAATTTTCGGATCTACTGCTGAATTCTTACAATGCATGTCTTGTAACTGGCACATGTGCTATCGTCTGGAAACGTCAGAGACTGGTCTTCTTGGACAAAGGCAAAGGAATCTCCATCACATCCTCGTTGTTCAGGCCACTCTGCATGCTTGACATCACTGAAAAACTGCTCGAAAAGCTAATACAGGCTAGGCTGTGAAGTGACATCGACCTTATAGGAGGCTTTGCTGAAAATTAACACGGCTTTCGGAAAGGCAGATCAACGATCGGCGCAATCAAGAAGCTGGTAACCTCAAATCGCGCTAAGTCTATATTCTCCTAACGCTAGATGTAAAGAACCCCAGCAACAGCGCAAAATAGGAGGACATCCTGGACGCACTGGAGCACCGGTTCAAGACAAAAAAAAAGGAGAACTTGGCCATAGTCGACGACTATCTTGACACAAGAACGCTAATCGTGGAAACCACAGATGGTACACAGGAGTACTCGATAACAGCAGGCGTACCATAGGGTTCAGTCATAGGCCCCGACCTATGGAACACGGACTATCACGAGCTGCTGGAGATTCCACTGCTGAAATAGGTACATCTAACGGGTTTTGCTGATGACGTCGCGGCCACAGTAGCGGCAGACAGCGTAGAAGAGGCTGATCTTCTGGTTCGGTCGACCATCGATACCATAGTTCAAGACTGGCTTGAACAACATTAGATAAAACTAGCTAAACACAAAACGGAGATGGTTGCACTGACGCGCCAGAAGTGGTTCTCAAAGCCCTTCAACGTGGACATTGGCGAGACAACATTAACATCTACAAGAGCACTACGCTACCTAGGAGTGACGATAGACGAAATACTACCCGTTCGCAAACACCGCGAAAATGCATGCGTAAAAACCAGCAAGACGGTATCCAGCCTATCAAGGATCATAGCCAACACAATGGGCCCACGAACTAAAAAGAGAAGGTCTTTCTGGAAGTGATCAATCGGTTGATTCGTTCTAAAGATATCGTATGACAAAATTTTATTTACATACATACACACGACTGGACGTCCAGCCGGATATAGTCGCAACGGCTTTCAAGACCTCAAAACCTGGAGATCTGATGAAAACTCGCATCCTCAAAATCGGACAGAAAATTATACCTACTTTCGAAAATTATTAATTTTCAAAGCGGGAAGTTAAAAAAAAACGTTTAGTAAGTATTTATCTAAAATTTCCAACTCATTTTTTTCTGTATGGCATTTTAAATACTATAAAAGTTCGCTATATTCTAAATCTTCACGCCAGATGTAATTCTACTAGTTGTTTTTCAAGTTATGTTTCAAAAGAAAGTAATTTTTTTTGGGGAATTTTGTAAGACGTTTTGAAATTTTTCATATTAATGAAATTAGGTACTAAGAAAATAAATAAACGCAAACAAGTCGTTAAACAGATAGACTTTTATTATTTTACTATACATGATACTGCATTACCAAGTTTATGTCTAACAAAAAATATGGGTTTATTAAATTTAAGTTATATTACATAACTAAAGTTCGAAAAGTGCGTTCACTGTGGTCGTTTACTGAAGAGTGAATATTATATTCAGCATAAGATGGTGAAATAAATTTATCTTCTGGTTCATTTTTAAACACTGGTTCTCCGAAATATGTTCCAACCACCCATCCGGGATAATCTGCCATAAGACGAGCTTCTTCATCACGATTCTTTCTTACTTGCTTGAGAAATCTGCAAATTCATATTCTAATTCAAGATAAAAATTTGATAATGTTTATAACTGTTTATTCTAATTGTAAGAATAATTTTCATTTTCCAAAATTAATAATAAAATGAAAAACTTAAAACTTCTTTTAAGGGGGTATTCTCGTCTAGAATTTTGAAAAAAAATGAAAAAATTTTTTTTTCATAATTCGATAGTTTAGATATTCAAAAATATCTCCCTGATAGGATTTTTCAAAATTCAAATTATTTTCAAAGTTACAGCCGTTTTAGTGTCGTGGCAATTAGACCGGGTTGAGCGGACGATTGCAACAATAGACTACGGGCGGTTTTAAAAGTTATGAAACCTATTTACGAATGCTTATCAGATGATTCTTCATTAGAACGTTGCTTGGGCAGCGAAACTCAAAATAACAACGAGTCACTTAACTCTTTAATATGGACATTTGCACCCAAACATATCCATGCCGGGTCCCAGACAATTGAGATTGCTAATTGTTTAGCAGTTTGCATTTTCAATGAAGGATTTTATCCTATTTTACAAATAATGAGTCTAATGGGAATAAAAATAGGTCTGGAATCCCATGGGTTTCCCAGATGCTTCAAAAGAGGAAAGAACTGCTCGTTATACAGAGAGAAATGCTGAAAACAGTCAATATGAAGTAGAGGAAGGCCCAATGTATGAAGCTGGGATGGCTGATTAAGAGAATGTAAGTTATACGTACTATTTTATCAGTTGCGCTGCCTGAAACTGAACGTTAAACTTTAAACGCGTTTTTCTCGAAACTACTTTTTTCGATACGGTGATGCAGATATCTTAGGTTCTAATCAGCCGATTTACTTGAAATTTAGCATGAATATTTTTCAATTATCTCGCTTTCGCACTAACCAATAAAAATTGAAAATTTCAAATTTGTAATATTTTTAAAAAATTGAAGGAAGTTGAAAAATGAGTAAAAAAATCGACTTCTATTTTTAAACAGCCGCCATTTTATGAAAAAAATTTTTTTTTTTCAAGTTTTGTTGGTTTGTGCGACAATGACATTTGTACTGATCAATAATTTGGCATTGTTTTTTTTTTTTTCAGATGGATACAAAGGGAGAAATCCTTTTCACGAGGACACGGCCTTTTTTTTTTCTCTACTTCAAGGACTTATATCTTTTTGAAAATTTATTTTTTTTTGAAATGTATTTTTTTGTATTCTTGAAATATCAATAAAAAAATGATAAAAAATTGTATGGTAAAAATATTAACTGCTTCTTTTATATTAATTGCCAAAAAACGCTCGAAATTCAGACCTCTAGACTAGAATACCCCCTTAATTAAAAATTAAAAAATGATGACATCTTAATAGTTTAGAACTTATTTTGTAACGGAAAAATATATACTAAGCTCTTAGAATCTACTGATTAAAATAGATAAGTGAGATATTCAGTTTTGAAAAAATAAAAAAAAAAAAAAACGTGGTTCGTTAAAATAATTTATCAATTCTTCATTTGATCGGATTTTTTTCTGAGAATTTTAATGAAGCTCTCTTGAGGAAGTACGAGCGCTAGGCGGGGTGGGGATAGGTATCGACTCTAGCGCGGTAAGGGGAGAGCAGTAACCATATGATTTTTCTCAATATATAAATATACATTTAACATTGGCTAATGGCGGCATTTATTTTTCTTTTAATTAATACACTTTAATTAGTCGGGCAAGTAGAAATTTTTTTGAATAAAATTTATCACTAATATATTTATTTTCATCCAGAAGTTGTTTAAAAATATTCACCGACAGTTTTACGAGAAAAATACAGAAATGTATCAATGTTTGGAAGTTACCCCAAAAGACCAAAGTTAAATTGCTCAACTTCAAAGTTAATTATTTATTTAAATAATCGGGCAATCTCCTTCAAATTTTCGGAATTTTTTTAGACATATTTAAACTTCATATTAAAAAAAAATCAAGCCTTTTATCAAAAGTTGCCGTGGTGCTCGTACTTCCTTAACCACGCTAAATGTCGTCAAACATTCTAAAATCGGTTGATTTGTTTGATTATTGCAGTTTAAATATTTTCAAGAAAGTGTTTTTACTAAATAAAAACAAGACTGTTGAGCTTAAAAGCGTTCATTAGTTTTATTTTGGAGCTTAGAGAGATCAAAAACGTCATAATAGGTGGAATTTGGAGTGCTTTGCATTTGAAATTAGCGGGAAATTGCAGGGATGGCCTGTGGGGTCAATCGTCTTACTAAGTTTTTTCTTTCTAAGACAGAATAAACAGCCCAATGAAAGTAACTTTTTTTATATGAAATTTAATAGAGAATTAATTGTGTAAGTAATTTAAATATAACTTATCTGAAAAAAAAAAAAAAAAAAAAAAAAAAAAAAACAGTTTTTTACCTATATTTCATCAAAATAAACCAATCATCCGGTAATTAGATATTACACAGAAAAATAGTGGCGTAACAGCGCTGAACGGATAATCGAGCGCCCAAGTATTGTTTAAGACCAGTCTTTATTTACATATGGGCAGATCCATTAGTTTTCAACGAAAGTAAGCGCACTTAGGTCAGCGATTTTGATGCCGATTTTTTCCTCGAAAATACACCTCAAAAGAAGACGGTCCTGAAAATTTGAGCCCGAAATAATCAAATCCAGCCGCTGGAGAATTTTTTGAATTTTGGAAAAAGTAGATTTTTCCTTGATTTTCAATTATTCATATCTCAGCTTCTATATAACTTAAAGACCCCTACCAAACGGCATTTTTCTCAGTAGACTCTCTACTTTTAAGAAAAAAAAAATAGTTATTTGGTCTAAACTTATTTCGGACTTAGCTGACAGCCTCTAACTAACGAACTGTTTTAGTTAAATTTTAGCTATTTGTAAAACACTATTATATGTACAGTGTTTTAAGTTAAGGGCCGATCAGCTTCCAATATCTTCTATTGGGGTATACTTTAATAGAATTTTTGATACGCAATTTTTCCTTGATTGCTTCTGTTAAGTAAAGTTATAGCCATCCAAAACCTATCGAATTGTAAAAAATTGCTATTTTCAGATAGCTAGAACTTTTTTCTCCGAGCTTCGATTTACTTCAAATTTTCAGGAAAGTTGCTTTATTATATCCTTAAAAGTCCTGAAAATTTGAAGTATGCTATCGAGTTTGTATTCGAGTTATAAATTTTTTAATATCGTCAAAATTACGTTTAATTTTATATAGAATTTATTATTAATCTTCAGCGGAGGGCATATAATAATAATTATCTTATAAAATAAATATAATTTCCGCATTATAATCGATAATTACTTGTATTTTATTTCTGATTATTCCGTAAAACTCCGAAAAATTATGAATTAAGTCATTATATTAGCAAATTTGAAAAATGTTTATTTATAAATTTACTTTAACTACTTTACAATCTTCAGTTCTTCATTAAGTAGTATGATAATGAAATTTTATTTGAATACATACTATCAATTCTATAAAAATTTATCGGTTCTACATCTTTTTTTATTTTTTATCAAAATACTGATTTTAATTTTTATTCCAGGATTATTAACAATGAGGAAGAGAAAAAAGTTTTGGAAAGTTACAGCTGAAATGAGAGAAATCATAAAAAATTATTATTTAGACGAAAAAAATTGTTATATTTGTCCCGGTATAAAGCAATACAAAAAAAAAAGTGGAAGTGGTTCCGATTCAGGAGAATTGGTGCAAAAAAAATGTTATTGTATACGCTTAGTGATTTATACAGCAATTTTATTGAAGATCATTCAGAATACGATAGTTTACCAAAATTTTCTTTCTTTGCCTTATTGAAACCAGAAGATCGTGTTTTTGCTGGTGATCCAGGAACTTATGAAATTTGTGTCTGTTCAGAACATGAAAATGTCAAGTTAAAGATATCTGCGTTGAAAACTGACTTAAAATATAGAGATTTATTTGCAGTCGCAGTTTGTAACGTTGATAATGCTGATTGTATGCTACATAGATGTCATAAATGTCCTGGTGTAGCAGATATGAAAAATTTAATAAATGAATCAGAAATATCTATTTTTGATGATTTAGTTAATTACAAAAACTGGGATACAGAAGGCAGTAGAGCAGTTCTTAGAAACCATACTGAAAGAAAAGAAATATTTTTAGAAACTTTATTTTGTGATGTGTGGAAATTGACCGTGCATCATTACATTGCAGATTCACAGAAAAATTATTTATACGATTGCAAAAATAAATTAGAGCCAGATACTTGCATTATTACCATGGATTTTGCTGAAAACTATTCTTTTATTATACAAAGATCTGTTCAATCATTTTACTACAATAACACTCAAGCAACACTTCATCCTTTCTACATTTACTACAAAGATCCTCAGGCAACTGATAAAGAAAAGCTCTAACAAATGAGTTTCTGTGTGATAAGTGATACGACTGATCATGTAGCTGACACTGTACATGCTTTTCAAGAAAAACTCATGAAAATAATAAAAGAGGAATATCCATGGATAAAAAATGTTATCTACTTTTCGGACGGCGCACCTACAAAATATAAAAATAAGTAAGAATTCTTAGAAATTTTTGAGTTCCAAAATATGCTTAAAAAGCAATTAATACTAACGTTGTTTTCGTCGATTTAAGAAAAGTTTGAATTTTGAATAAATCTTTAATTTAATACTTATATTTACTTTTTATAAAGGAACAATCTAGCAAATGTTTGTTGTCATGAACAAGACTTCGGCATTAAAGTTACGTCTTATAATTTTTTTGCCACTAGTCATGGAAAAAGTGTATGCGACGGAACTGGGGGTACGATCAAGAGAAAAGTAATGCGACATTGCATACGATCATCTCCTGATCAACAAGTAACAACACCATTGGAGTTTTATGAATATGTTTTCAGAGAAATGAAAAATATAAGGTACACATTAATAAAATTATAACTCATAGTAATACTTAGTGTAATTAATACTCTTTATTTCCAGAGCAATTTGGGTATCTGACGCTGAAGTTCAAAAACATAAAAAAAAATTGAAAAAACGATTTGATACTGTAAAAACCATCAAAGACACTCGAATGAACCATTCGTTTACACCGATTAACAACAATTCTATGGAAGTAAGAATGACTTCTTTTGACAAAGATTGTAAAGTAGTTAAAGTAAATTTATAAATAAACATTTTTCAAATTTGCTAATATAATGACTTAATTCATAATTTTTCGGAGTTTTACGGAATAATCAGAAATAAAATACAAGTAATTATCGATTATAATGCGGAAATTATATTTATTTTATAAGATAATTATTATTATATGCCCTCCGCTGAAGATTAATAATAAATTCTATATAAAATTAAACGTAATTTTGACGATATTAAAAAATTTATAACTCGAATACAAACTCGATAGCATACTTCAAATTTTCAGGACTTTTTAAGGATATAATAAAGCAACTTTCCTGAAAATTTGAAGTAAATCGAAGCTCGGAGAAAAAAGTTCTAGCTATCTGAAAATAGCAATTTTTTACAATTCGATAGGTTTTGGATGGCTATAACTTTACTTAACAGAAGCAATCAAGGAAAAATTGCGTATCAAAAATTCTATTAAAGTATACCCCAATAGAAGATATTGGAAGCTGATCGGCCCTTAACTTAAAACACTGTACATATAATAGTGTTTTACAAATAGCTAAAATTGAACTAAAACAGTTCGTTAGTTAGAGGCTGTCAGCTAAGTCCGAAATAAGTTTAGACCAAATAACTATTTTTTTTTCTTAAAAGTAGAGAGTCTACTGAGAAAAATGCCGTTTGGTAGGGGTCTTTAAGTTATATAGAAGCTGAGATATGAATAATTGAAAATCAAGGAAAAATCTACTTTTTCCAAAATTCAAAAAATTCTTCAGCGGCTGGATTTGATTATTTCGGGCTCAAATTTTCAGGACCGTCTTCTTTTGAGGTGTATTTTCGAGAAAAAAATCGGCATCAAAATCGCTGACTCAAGTGCGCTTACTTTCGTTGAAAACTAATGGATCTGCCCATATACATAGATATACCAAAGATTATTCAACTTTATTTTTTTATTAATTATAATTGAATGACATCGAATTACACAACCATTTTCAATAGGGAACTGCGCGCTATAGTTCTGATGGTTATAAGGAAAAAAAATTAGTGAAACGGTTCACCCTAAAGGCCATTCCTGCAACTTCCCGCTAATTCCATACCTGGGCGCTTAAAATTGTACTTATGACAATTGAGATTTTTGAGTTCTTGACTTTTTGAGATTTTTGAGCTCAAAATATAATTTATGTGATATTTTTAGCTCGCTGAGCTCAAAGAGATAGTATTTCTATGCATTTGAGCTTTTCGAGCTCAAAAGTCTGATAGGAGTTTCATAGAACACTACTTTTAGAATTTTCAAACCGCAATAACTTTTGAATGGATCAACCGATTTTCACGCGGTTGGCGGCATTCGACGCAGTTTTATCAGCCTCATAAAGTTTCAGGGTTTTATTGATCGAACCAAAAATTTCGGAGTCATTTTGAAAAAACACTTTTTTCGGTTTTATTTCGTTCACGATATCTCTCGAACGAATTAACCGATTTCGACCAGCTTGGTGGCGATCGACGTGGTTTTTTATTCTCTAGAGCTGATTAGTTTTTGGAATCGATCGGTGCATCCATTTAAAAGTTATCCAAAAATAACCACATTTGAAAAAATTTTTTTTCTTAGTTTTTTTTAAGATTTCATAAAATCTACTGATCCGAATCGGTCCAAATTATACTCAAAATCTAAGTTTGGCCAATCCCTTTCAAATGGCACCAACCGCGATAAAATCGGATGAGCCGTTCAAAAGTTATAAGCGGTACACATACTTTCACACACACACACACACGCACACTCACACACACACACGCACACTCACACACACACACACTCACACACACACACATACATACACAAACACACACACACAACCGTCGGAAGAAGCCAAACTCCCACCGGGCGCGTTCCCAGGTGGCGGATAGGGTGGGTCCTAACCGGTCGTAAGATCGGCGGATTGGGGCGAAATAAAATAGCCCTCGCGGACCAAATCAGGCATCGGAGCTGAAGAGTAACAGCCACCGTCCGTGTACCCTTGTGGGTCGGAGAAAGCTCGCTGTTCTTCGGAGCAGAGGGTAAGAGCGAAATAAAATAGCTCTCGCAGTAAAAAACGAAAACTCCCTTTTCGGCAGGAAGGGTTGGTCATACTATCTGACCTAGGGTCACGTACGCAAGCAGATACGGTGACGCTGCTCGAAAGAGATGTGCGAAATGATCCTTATAGCGCGGTGTACGTGGTAACTCTCGGCATCTACGTGCCACACCCACGGGAGCAAGAGGAAGCCGATAAAGGAAGCAGGTGCAGGGTCGAAGCGGTTGAGATTTCCCGCTTCAATGACCGAAAGCTCTTATAGCAATGGAGGTAGCTGTAAGAGTGATCACCCCTCCACTTCCGGAGGCATCGCGTTCGGAGACGACCTTTTGCTTTTGAGTATCACTCAAAATCATGGAAGAAACGAAAAAAGAAGAAAAGGACAGGAGTATTAGTGGGCCTCACGCCCAAGAAGCAGCGATTACAGCAAGCGCTGAGATGAAGCGGACGCAAGCGCTGGAACGCCTCGAAAAGCTGACCAGCGAACTGCATGAGTTTGTCCAATCAAAGGTCAATATCCATAAAGAGGTAAAGGCCAAGGCAACCGGGGTAATTAACGCCCTTCGAAGGTTTAAAAAACTGGACGAAGAATGGCAGTCACTTCGACGACTCACTCCTCGTCTTACGCCGGAGAAGAGCAGTCAACTTACTGTAGAGATCGAAGAATCAATGGACACCGGAGGCGATGGTGACGGTGAATCTGATGCTAAAGACGAAGGTCATACTTCCTTCAAGTCTAACAAGAGGAAGGACCAAAACTCCCCAGATGGAATAGATGGGCGATTGATGAAGAGAAAGGACTTGAAACCAAGTCCTCCGAAAAACGTTATGAAGCAGAATGCCGAAAAAAAAGACGCGACTGATTGGAAAGATGTCCACACAAGGAAAGAGAAATGAAGGCTAGCCAAAGAACAGCTCCCAAAGGAGCCATCAAAGAAGCCCAGGCCGGAGCCTAAGCGCAAAAAACCGCTCAAATGGATCAGACGCGACGCACTGATCATCCGCCCGGCCGAGAAAGCAAAGTACGCCGAGATTCTGCGTCGCATAAAGAAGGACGTGCTTTGCCTCGCGCATTAGTCTACTTGCTGCCCCAGTCTACCGCCCAGGAATCGAAATCCCCTGCTATAGCTACTGGGTAGTATTGCTTTGCGTCTTCGGTCAGCCGATCCAGGAAGTCAGGTCCCAGGTTCGCACAACGGTGGACAAGATCAACAAGACCAGAAGCGGGGACTTGCTGATTACGATTTCGCGGAAGAGCGTGGACAAAGGCCAAGGCCTGTAACAGACCATCGCAAACATTCTTAAGGAGGAGGCCAAAGTGATCTGCGAAGGGCCACAAGAAGACATCGAGATCCGAGACCTAGATGACACCACAACAAAGGAGGATATTCAGGCTGCCCTGCATACGGTAACCAAGGAGCTCTGCGAAATACCACCAGAGACAATCAAGATCCGCAAAGCCTACAGAGGTACCCAAACCGCTGTCGTGACACTACCGGCTGCAGCAGCTCAGAAGATATTAGAAGGAAGCGGTAAAATCCGAATTGGCTGGGTCAACCGCCGAATTAGAGCCACGAGGAAACCTACCTAATGTTACAAATGCTGGCATTTCGGGCACCACGGATCCCAGTGCAGAAGCAAGACAGATCGATCCAAGCTATGCATCAGATGCGGCCAAGAAGGACACAAGATTGCGGACTGTAAAAACCCAGCGAAGTGTGTATTATACGCGGAAAATAAGAGCGCAGAGAACGCTGACCATCACGCCAGCACATTCAGGTGCCCGGTATACAAAGAGGCACTCCAGAGAATGACAAGCAATCAAACATGAGGATATTACAGCTTAACCTCAATCACTGTGAGGCCGCGCATGACCTGCTCGTGCAGACCGTGCGTGAATTAGAGCTTGATTTAGTAATAATAGCAGAGCCATACAGACACCTGAATAACCAACCTTGGGAAACTGACAGCACCACCAAGGCTGTCATCTGGTCCTGTGGCAAACTCCCCTTCCAGAGCATAGTGAGCAATGACAGCATCGGCTTTGTAGCAGCCTCTATTAACGACATCCGTTTTTATAGTTGCTATGCACCACCTAGCCTTTCCATTGCGGACTTTACTGACTTCCTGGATCGGCTGACCGAAGACGCAAAGCAATACTACCCAGTAGCTATAGCAGGGGACTTCGATTCCTGGGCGGTAGACTGGGGCAGCAAGCAGACTAATGCGCGAGGCAAGGCACTACGTGAAACAATGGCCTCACTGGACGTGGTCCTTCTCAACATCGGTGAGACACCAACATATACCAAGGGAGAGGCTAGTTCGATAATAGACCTCACATTCGTCAGCAGCAGCTTATTGAAAGGAAACTATTCTTGGGAAGTCTTAAACACCTACACCGCCAGCGACCACAGTGCAATACTTTGGGAAATATCGGCTGGCCGGAACCCTCAAAGAGCAACTAGACAAACTAATGCAGCTGGATGGAAAGTGAAAGATTTTGACTCGGAAGCTTTGGTAGTAGCCTTAGACAGTGACTCGACTATCATCACAGGAAAAGCTGTAGAGAAGACGAAGGACTTAATGACGAGAATTGCCTAGACGTGCGACACCTGCATGCCCCGTAAGCGTGGCATCAATAAAAGACCATCGGTACACTGGTGGAATGATCAGATTAACGCCCTTTGCACAGCTTGTCACAAAAAGAGAAGATTATCACAGCGTGGCCACCGATGACCTAACTCTGCGGAGCTGGTCGCAGAATACAAAAAGGCCCATCGAGAACTGAACAAGGCCATCAAAGATAGCAAAAGACGCTGTTGGAAGGAACTCGTCGATGAGGTAGAAAAGGACCCATGGGGCAGACCGTATAGGGTGGTCATGACCCACCTGAAGCGCCAGCCAATGCCATCACTTACGTGTCCACAGCTCCTGGAAAGAATAGTTTCTACGCTATATCCTCGAAAAAGTAAGTTCGGCTATTCTTCATTGCCAGTAAATCGAGAAGACATTCCACCTGTCACAGAAGAGGAACTAATGGAGGCGTGTAACCGAGTAGGGAATAATAAGGCGCCGGGATTGGATGGAATCCCGAATATTGCATTAAAAACAGCTATTAAAGCAGCGCCAAATCTATTCTTAGATACCTATGATTCGTGCCTTAAAGAAGGGATTTTTCCTAGAAGATGGAAACAGCAAAGACTTGTACTTCTCCCTAAAGGGAAGAAGCTACCGGACGAGCCATCATCCTACCGACCACTCTGCATGCTGGATACAGCAGGTAAGATATTGGAGCGTATAATGCACCAACGAATAGAAGCAGTCGTCGATCCACTCCTAGCAGAAGGCCAGTATGGTTTCCGGAAAGGACGATCAACGCTGGATGCGATCAACCTGGTGGTCGATACAGCTAAGGAGGCAATCGCTGGAAAAGATGGGAACGTGGCAGAAAGAAGTATTGTTTAGTGGCTGCCTTGGACATCAAAAATGCCTTCAATTCCGCTAACTGGGACTGCATCATGCGAGCTCTCGAAGATAAAGAAGTGCCAGGATACCTGCGCAGAATGGTAGCAAACTATTTTACAGACAGAGTCCTCAAATATGACACGAAAAACGGTCCAAGGGAGTACGACATAACCGGAGGAGTGCCACAGGGCTCGGTTTTGGGTCCTTTGCTGTGGAACATCATGTATGATGGTCTCCTGAGAGTTGCATTACCGTCAGAGGTGAAACTTGTTGCATATGCCGATGATGTAGCGGTAGTGATTGTCGCGAAACACTTGGAAGAGATCAATCTGGCTTTCGATATCACATTTAGCCGGATTAACCTATGGATGGAGATGATGAAGTTGGAGTTAGCCAAGCACAAAACTGAAGCTGTGCTCATCACCAGCAGAAAGATCGTAGAAAACATCAAGCTGAATGTCGGCGAGCAGGAAATCGCATCGCAACCATTTATCCGATATCTGGGGGTGACGCTGGATGCCCGATTGAACTTTAAACAACAGGTCGGACACGTAAGTGCTAAAGCATCAGTGGTGGTAACTTGTCTATCAAGACTTATGCCGAATGTTGGAGGCCCGAAGCAGAGCAGGAGACTATTGCTGTCGTCAGTAGTCACATCAGTGCTCACATATGGAATATCCGTTTGGGCAGACGCGCTGGAGACCCAAGAATCATGGAGGAAAGCCGGACCGGTCTACCGATTAAGTGCACTGAGAGTTGCAAGCGCCTTCCGCACAATATCCGAGGAGGCAGTGTGCGTCATTTCTGGAACTCTGCCTCTTAGAGTCCTAGCTGAGGAAAGACAGAACCTATACCACCGAAAGAGGTCATCTACACTGAGCGCTGAAGAACTGAGAACTGAAGAGCGACAACATAGTATAGCAAAATGGCAACAACTATGGGATGCTGCGGAGAAGGGAAGATGGACTCATCGACTTATACCAAGGATTGACGTTTGGCGTAACCGGAATCACGGCGAGGCCAACTACTATCTGACCCAGATGTTGTCAGAACACGGCTGTTTCCGGGAGTACCTTTATCGCTTTAAGCACGATAATTCCCCAGAGTGTACGTCTTGCCCAAGAGTTGCTGAAAATGCGGAGCACGTTTTCTTTGAGTGCCCTCGTTTTAACCCACAGCGTGATGAGTTAGAAAAGATCCTAAACAAGAAAATCACACCAGAGTCAATAGTAGAAGAAATGCTGTCATCCAAAGCTGCCTGGAACGCCACAAGCACGTTTACCACCGAAGTGCTTACAGAGCTGCGTTCCATTGAAAGAAAAAGGACAAATGACAGAAACTAGAAGGAAGGAAAAATAACACCTTAGCTACCAGAAGGAATAGCAGTAGCTAGATCCTCCCTTTACGAAGTAATGCCTGACGGCGGTTTCCATGAGGGGTTAGAGGAAAGAAGAAAAGGGGTTTAGGGTTTAGTGGGTAGGGGCGTTAGCGTCGAGTTTTATTATGACGCTGCGTCGATTCGCCACATATCCAGGCCGAACAGCTATGCCTGGAATCCGTAAAAGGGATTCCCCCCCCCCTAAAAAAAAAAAAAAAAAAAAAACCACACGCGCACACATACAGACACAGTGACAACCTCGCGGGAGTAGTCAGGGAAGCTTCCTATGACCTTCAAACGTCGAGATCTGATGAAAACTCGATTTTTGCAAAACGGAGTGAAAACAATAACTTCGCGATTTTTTAAAATCTTCGATTTTCTTAGCGGGAAGTTGAAAATTAGTAAAACGGTTGACCTTAAAGGCCATCCCTGAAACTTCCCGCTAATTCTATACTTGAGAGCTCAAAATTGTACGTATTACGTTTCTGAGCTCTTCGAGCTCAAAAATATTGATTTCGTGTCATTTTGAGCTCTCCGAACCTAAAAATCTGATAGGAGTTTAATAAAACACTATTTTTTGAATTTTCAAATCGCAATAATTTTTGAATAAATGAACCGATTTCCACGCGGTTGGCAGCATTCGACGCAGTTTTTTAGGCCTCATTAAAAATCTTTAAGTTTAAATTGATCGAACGAGAAATTTCGAAGTAATTCCGAAAAAAACACTTTTTTCGGTTTTCTTTTGTTCACGATAACTCACGAACGAATCAACCGATTTCAACCGGGCTGGCGGCGATCGACGTGGTTTTTCTATGTTAAGAGCTGATTAGTTTTTGGAATCGATCGGTAGAGCCGTTTAAAAGTTATTAAAATAAAACCACATTTCAAAAAATTTTTTTTTGTATTTTTTTTTAGATTTCTCAAGATCTACTGGTTCGAATCGGCCCAAAGTATATTCAAAATCTAAGTTTGGCCAAGCTCTTTCGAATGGCGACAACCACGAAGAAATCGATCCAGCCGTTCAAATTTATAAGTGGTAGCGCACACACACACACACACACACACACACACACATACACACACACACACACTCACACACACTTGGGGCAGAAGAGATACTGCTACCGGGCGCGTCTCCCCGAGCGGATGGGAGAACGCTCGCTGTCCTTGGATGACACTTAATCTCTTAGTTGATGAGGTACAGCGGGTAGGAGCCAAGCAAAATAACCAAACAAAATAAGCTCCCGTGGACAAAACTCCCCTTTAATGGGTTGGTCACACTAACTGACCTAGCAAGACGATTGGTTCCTGCTGTAACTCACTGTGAGTGTCCGGAACCTGTATCGTAGTTTCCGACGATGCAGGCCACGGCTGATGTGAGCTTGCTCTGCCGAGGTGAAACTTACAGCAGTGGATCAGGAGCCAGCCACTTCGGGCCTTGATCAGGAAGTACGCAGTGAGTGTTAGAGATCGGAATCTTCACCGCTCCGAGCGAGTCTAGTCCGTCCGTGTATTCCGGGACTGGCTGAGTGTCGGCTAGGCCTCAGGGAACTGGGGTAGGAGTACTATCTCCGAGGGTACACCCGTTCCTAGTTATGACAACCCGCTCCACTCCGTACGATGCGCTGGTAAATTAAAAAAGTATGAGTATCCCACAGGAAACAAACAAGAGGGGAAACGGGCTACATGCCCAACAAGCAGCGATTGACGCAAGCGCTGAAATGAAGCGTTCGCAAGCGCTCAAACGCCTTGAAAAGCTGATCAGTGAGCTGAATGATTTCGTCCAACCAAAGGTCAACATTCACAAAGAGATAAAATCCAAGATGACTGGTGTAACTAACGCCCTTCAAAGGTTTGAGAAGCTGGATGAGGAGTGGCGCTCATCATTGCAGCGCATTTCTCATGCTACACCGGAGAAAGCCTGTCAGGCTGTCGTCGTGACTGACGAAGCAATGGACACCGGAGCTGAAGGTGATGGTGAATCAGTCGCTGAAGACAAGGGTGAAACTGACACAAGGCCTGGAAAGAGAAAGGACCGAAACTCGCCAGAGCCAACCGATAAAGTCACAAAGAAGAAGGACTTGAAAAAAAGCCCTCCCCAACGACTGGCAGGGCAGGTCGACGAATCTAAGAAGACGACTGACTGGGAAAAAGTACAGTCTAAGAAGGAGAAGAGAAGGCTAGCTAGAGAGCAACTCCCAAAGCAACAGCCGAAAGAGCCCCGGCCGGAACCTAAGCGGAAGAAACCGCGAAAATGGACCAGGCCTGACGCTCTGATCATCCGTCCGGTCGAGAAGGAGAAGTACGCCGAAATATTGCGTCGTATAAAGCAGGCCGTCCCTGACGAACAGGTCCGCACAACCGTGGAAAAGATCCACAAAACCAAAACTGGGGACATGCTGATTACGGTCTCAAAGACGAGTATCGACAAAGGCCAAGCCTTGCAAAAGACCATCATGGATATTCTTCAAAAAGAGGCCGAAGTAATCTGCAAAGGACCGCAGGAGACTATCGAGATCCGAGACATTGATGATGACACGATGAAGGAACACATTCAGACTGCCCTGAAAACCGAAACCGGAGAAACTTGCGAAATACCACTAGAGGCTATCAAGATCCGTAAGGCCTACAGAGGTACGCAAACGGCTACAGTGACACTACCAGCAGCTGGATCACAACAGCTACTGGAAGGAAGCGGCAAAATAAGGATTGGCTGGGTCAATTGCCGAATAAGAGCAACTAGAAGACCAGTCCAATGCTTTAAATGCTGGCACTTCGGACATGTTGGGTCCCAATGTAAAAGCCAAGTAGACCGGTCTAAACTCTGCATCAGATGTGGACAAGAAGGGCACCGTATCTCTGACTGTAAAAATCCTGCCAAGTGTGCAATATGTGCTGAGCAGCAAAGAGCAAAGGTCGTGGCTCACCATGCCGACACCCACAGGTGCCCGGTATTTCAGGAGGCGCTCCAGAAGTTGACGAACAAACAACCATGAGGATACTACAGCTCAATCTCAACGATTGTGAGGCAGCGCATGACCTGCTCATGCAATCCGTGCGAGAATTAGAGCTTGACTTGGTTCTAATAGCAGAGCCATATAAACACCTGAGTACCCAACCCTGGGAATCTGATAGCACATCCAAAGCTGTCATCTGGTCATGTGACAAGCTCCCTTTCCAACACTAGATGTAGTTTCGCTCAACAGTGGTGATACGCCGACCTACACCAAAAGTGACGCAAGCTCAATTGTAGACCTCACTTTTGTCAGTAATAGCCTTGCTAGAGGTGACTACAACTGGAAAGTGTTGGACATCTACACTTCCAGCGACCATCATGCGATATTCTGGGAAATATCAAACGACCAGAACCTCAAGAGACCAATCAAGCAGTCTAACATCGTTGGTTGGAAGGTGAAATCTTTTGACCCAGAAGCATTGCTAATAGCCCTCGATGGTGATCCGATCAACACTGGATGTGCAGAACAACATACTAAGGACCTGATGAGAAGAGTAACACATGCTTGTGATGCCAGTATGCTTCGTAAACGTGGCATAAATTCGAGACCTTCGGTGCATTGGTGGAACAACCACATCATCGTCCTCCGTAAAGAGTGTCATAGAAAGAGAAGAATCTCCCAGCGCGGCTATCAACGGCTCAACTCAGTGGAGCTGATCGCAGAGTACAAAAAGGCGCGTCGTGAACTGAATAAAGCCATCAAAGAGAGCAAAAGAAGATGCTGGAAAGAGCTTATATACGAGGTGGATAAAGACGTGTGGGGTAGGCCTTATAAGGTGGTTATGACCCACCTGAAAAAACAACAAATGCCATCACCTACGTGTCCTCAACTTCTTCAGAAAATCGTCACTGCACTGTTCCCACAGCAACGCAACTTCGATTACCAGTTGGCGCCAGGCGAACTGGACGAAATTCCACCTGTCACTGAAGAAGAACTGCTGGAGGGCTGTAACCGTGTAGGGAATAATAAAGCGCCGGGATTGGACGGAATCCCTAATATAGCCTTGAAAAACATCATAAAGGCAGCTCCAACATTATTCCTCGACGCTTATAATGCATGCTTCAAGGAGGGGACTTTTTCTCGTAAGTGGAAACAGCAACGATTGGTACTGTTACCTAAAGGGAAGAAACCACCAGAAGAACCGTCATCTTACCGACCAGTTTGCATGCTAGATACGGCGGGTAAGATATTTGAGCGCATAATTCACCAGAGAATTGAAGCAGTCGTCGACCCACTCCTGGCAGACAATCAGTATGGATTCCGGAAAGGACGATCAACCCTGGACGCAATCAAACAGGTTGTTGATTCGGCCAAGGAAGCAATCGCAGGAACCAGATGGAAAGGTGGAACGAAGAAGTATTGCCTGGTGGCGACACTAGACATCAGAAACGCCTTCAACTCCGCCAATTGGAAATGCATCATGCAGGCCCTCCAAGAGAAGAATGTACCAGAATACCTGCTTAAGATCGTAGCAAGCTACTTTGAAAACAGGGTCCTGAAGTATGACACGAAGAACGGTCCGAGGGAGTATGATATTACTGGAGGGGTACCACAAGGTTCAGTTCTAGGCCCGCTCCTGTGGAACATTATGTATGACGGTCTATTAAGACTAACTCTGCCAAGAAACGTCAAACTCGTAGCATATGCAGATGACGTAGCCGTAGTGATCGTTGCCAAACACCTTGACGAGATAAATCATATGTTCGATCTCACTTTTGAGCACGTTAACCGGTGGATAGACGCAGTGAACCTGCAACTGGCGCAACACAAGACTGAGGCAGTACTTATTACCAGCAGAAAAGTGGTAGAGACCATTAAGCTGAAAGTCGGCGAACAAGAAATCACATCACAACCTTATATCCGATATTTGGGAGTGATGCTTGATGCCCGACTCAACTTCAAGCAGCAAGTGGAACATGTCAGTGCCAAAGCGTCAGTAGTGAGGGCTAGTCTCGCACGACTGATGCCGAACGTCGGAGGCCCAAAACAGAGCAGGAGGCTATTATTGTCATCAGTAGTCACATCGGTGCTCACTTACGGAATATCCATTTGGGCCGACGCATTAAAGACGCAAGAATCATGGAGAAAGGCTGGACCAGTATATCGACTGAGTGCCCTACGAGTAGCTAGCGCCTTCCGCACAATATCAGAGGAAGCAGTGTGTGTTATTTCCAGTACTCTGCCTCTCAGAGTCCTAGCTGAGGAAAGACGGAACCTATATCAACGAAAAAGGTCAACCACACTGAGCCCTGAAGAACTTAGAAGGGAAGAACGGCAACACAGCATCGCAAGATGGCAACAAGACTGGAATGCTTTAGAGAAAGGTCGGTGGACGTACCGTCTCATACCTCGGATTGATGTGTGGTTCAGCCGGAGTCACGGTAAGATCAACTATTATTTAACGCAGATGTTATCAGGACACGGATGTTACCGGAAGTATCTTCACCGCTTTAAGCACGATGATACCCCAGAGTGCCCGTCCTGTCCAGGGGTCAATGAAGATGCGGAGCATGTTTTCTTTGTGTGTCCACGTTTCAACCAACAGCGCGATGAGTTGGGGAAGATTCTGAAAAAGAGAACCCAACCAGAGTCAATAGTAGAAGCAATGTTGTCGTCAGAAGCTGCCTGGAACGCCACAAGCACTTTTGCTACAAAAGTGCTTACCGAGTTGAGATCCATTGAGAGGAAAAGAGCGAAAGACAGAATCTAGAAGGAAGAAATAACATCTTAGCCACCAGAAGGAAGAGCGGCAGCTAATTCCTCCCCCCGCGAAGAAATGCCTTACGGCGGTACCATGGGGGTTTCAGCGGATAGAAGAGAAAGGGGTTTAGGGTTTAGTGGGTAGGGGCGTCAGCGTCGAGTTTTAGTATGACGCTGCGTCAAGTCGCCACATATCCAGGCCAAACAGCTATGCCTAGAATCCGTAAAAAGGATTCCCCCCCTAAAAAAAAAAAAAAAAAAACACACACACACACACACATATATATATATACATACGGACATCATCGCGAAAACATTTAGGGAAGCTTTCTAGGATCTCAAAACGTCGAGATCTGATGAGAACTCGATTTTCCAAAAATGGGGTAAAACCAATAACTTCCCGATTTTTGAAAATTTTCAATTTTCTTAGCGGGAAGTTAAAAATTATCTCGATATGTCAAGTTTTGCGGGCGTGATCGGACCAGATTTGCACATACAGAAATCTAGACAGGCGCGAACATATTTTTCAGTCATATTTGTTCATTAATTTGTTTTTCTTTATACTAAATAAAATAAATGTTACATAAATATAAAATGCGTTGAAAGGTGTGTTTTTATTGACGTACGTGTATTCATATTATTCTATAGTTCAATATGAATAAAATAGAGACATTTTTACGTCAAAAAGCTGCTTGATTTGAATAAGGCGAGGGTAGAGCACTACCTCAACTACTTCGGGTTATAGGGCGTGCAATTTAGATCTCAAGTATTAATATATTTGTAGATATTCACGTTCTATTATGAAAGGAATTTCTATTTCATGAATCAATTATTAAATATTATATAATTGTAATTAGAATTCTTTTTTCAGCATATAAGCTTTAGTTATTTCAAAGTGATAATTAGTATACTTACTCTCGATCTCTTTCTGCAAGGAGCATAGGCATAATTGCCAATTTAGCACTTCTCAGTTCAACTTGATCTCTCCGTGCATACCTATAATTGAAAAAATATCCAATACCACCAACGACGGTTGTTGCGATTGTTAATCCTGATGCGACAGCAGCTATAAAAAGTATATGTTATGTTGAATGCACATTTAATTTAATAATTGTCAGATACATTAAATATAAGTCTGTTGATTTCTAAAGTTTTTGATGTCTAATTATAAATAAAGTTTACCAGACTAATTAGCTAGCCGAATGATCAGCTCAACTAAATTATACAGTCAATTGATTGAGCTTATTCTCTTTATTTTTGACCATCCCTGTTTAAAATTTCCAATAGGATCCCATCAAAAGCGAAAAAAGCCACTTAGAAAACCCATAAATTTTATTGGTTTTTAAGTGGCTTTTGTCGCTTTTGATAGGATCTTATTGGGGCTTTTCAACAGGGATAGTCAACCGATTAAACTCTACATCCCTATGATATTGACAAATTTATTTTTATCTTTATCTCAGGGTTTCATTGAGATTTCTAAAACTTACTATTGATAGATAGATATTCGAAAAAATAAATTTGCATATCAGTTCGCAGATATGTATATTGTAAAAATAATTTCGATAAGTGATATAATTATCTAAGAAAAAAACTAATAAACCTATAAGTAATTGTTAATTAATTTATAAAAATATTTTATGTTGATTAGGTGGGAAAAAATATAACATTAATTTCGGTTTGTAGGAGATATTAGATTATTGGCAAATAATTTTGTTGGAAAATAATTTAAAAATTTAAGAATCTTTAATACATTAACCGTTCAACGATAAATTTTAAATTTTGCACTGAATTGAATATGATCACACATATCACAATTGGAAGTATAATTTCTAGTGCTGTACAATTTAGCCGACTAAACCGGCCATAAAGTTTAACCAGGTTAATTAGTTCATCGGCCAGTTGGTTAATCCAAATTCACCGTTTAAACCGATTAACTAGTTAATCGGTTTAATTAGTCGAACTGATTAACCAGGTAAAACTGTTTTCATTATTGTTTTATTTAAATCTATGACAACTTTCCGAATAAAATTAAAACTTTTCGGATTTCTATTTAAATATTAAAAAACATTAAATTAATTATTTGGTCATTTTTATTTTAAGTGATGCAAATTCCGATTCTGGAACTTCAAATAAACGAAAGCGAGTATCTAAAAAAACCTATTACTCCCGGGAAGTAAGTATTTATATTATTTTTTAGTTCAAAATACGAAATATTAATTTTCATTTTATAAATTTTTTTTAGAATCCTAAATTTGAATCAATCACTGCATCATGTGTAATAATGATTGCATTAGACTTGTTACCTCTGTCTTTTGTGGAAGGTGATGGTTTTTTACAATTTATAAAGACAGTTTGTCCAGAATATACAATACCAAGCAGAACAGTGATTCAAAATTTCTCAAGTATTACATATGATTTTGTGAAAAAGGAAATAGTTTCTGTCTTTAAAAATTTTCCTTTCATATCAATAACATCTGACGCTTGGTCATCCCTTTCAACAAAATCATTTTTAACGATAACTGTTCATACAATTGATGATTTATATAATTTAAGTTTTTTTACTTTAGACACTTTGGAAATGCCCGAAAGTCACACAGCGATTAATATACATGAGCATTTATCTTCGCCATTGAAAGAGTGGAATATTTTTGAAAAAATTGTTGCAGTGGTTCATGATAATGCTGCTAATATGGTTGTTGTTATACGTCTTGATTCTCCAGGAAATCCCAAATTTGCAGAAAGCTTCCGTTGTTTCTCACATACTTTACGATGTGCTATTGCTACAGCTTTGAAAGAAAAAAATATAAACGACCGCCTTCATAAAGTTAGTGCCATTGTAGGACACTTTAAACACTCTAATATTGTAACTGACGCTTTGACAACTGCTCAAAAAGAACTGAAGCAACATTGAAATGGTATTGAATCAAAGATCAACATCATCTTTGGAAATTCAAAGAAAATTATCTTTGAGAAAGTGTGATTGGACATATTTAGAAAATATTATAAAAATTTTAAAACCATTCAATTTAGCGACAAATTTAATGAGTAGTGAAACTTATTCCACTATTGCTATGGTGCGACCAGTTATACGCTCAATTATATCGAATTTTTTACAACTCAATGAACAAGACTCGGAATCTATTCAACTACTAAAAGAAACATTAGAAGAACAACTCCAAACTCGATTGTTAGATGAACAATCGCTAGAATTGTTTGGGATTGCGTGTTTCTTGGACCCAAGATAATGGTTATTTATAATTATTAAAATTTTTTTATATATCTTGATATATATTATTTGCCTTGAGCGCGAAGCGCTAAGGCATAGCTCTATTAAAGTCTAAATATCAAGTTTCCCATTTCGTCATGATGAATGATGTTTTTTAATGTATTTTTTAATTTTTATCTTAGATACCAAGATTTAAAAGAAGAGACAGCAACGTATCGTTCCAAAATAGAAGAAAAAGTCTTAGACTTGATAAGAGAAGATGACAACCAGGCTGCTAATCAATCTTGCTCTAAAATCAACCAAAGAGAAAAAGATCTGGACTATCTTTTTAATCCTGATACGCTTTCCCAAAATTTGAGAGGAATGTCAGTTTTGATGGAAATGATGATGACAGATTTGCAATCGAAATTGCCAATTATGAAACGGAAGCAGTTATTCCGAAAACAGACAATCCTCCTTCTCTTGCTAGACTAGCAAAGAAATATTTATGCATTCCATCGAGAAGTACTCCATCTGAACGTGTTTTATCAACGGCAGGGAACGTGATTTCAGCAAAGAGAAGTTGTTTATCACCACATGCAGCAAACATATTAATATTTTTGTATAAAAATCGAAGCATTATCTTAAAAAACAAAAAAATTATCATTCAGTTGTGTAAATATCCATAATAAATGATTATCTTAAATTAAAACATAACTAAATAAATATTAGTGTAAATATGTTAAAAATATTAGATTTAATAATAATTTATTAGTTGTATAAAGAAAAATGTAAATTTACTATTTAACCGATTAGCGGATTAACCATTTAACTGGTTAATCAGTTAGCCGTTTAATTAATTTAACCGATTAACTAGTTAATTGGTTTAACCGGTTAATTTGGATTAACCAGCTGGCCGATGAACTAATTAACCTGGTTAAACTTTACGGTCGGTTTAGTCAGCCAAATTTTACAGCACTAATAATTTCCCCCTTTGAAGTAAAAATTGAACATTGTTTTATCTAGAAAAATTAAGGTTAAAAACAACATAGATTTTGTTGAACCTAGTTCATGACAACCAACAATTTAACTTGAAAATATTGAAATTATATTGATAATTTTTCACCTTAAAAAAATCGCATTGAAAAAGACTTGCGACAAGTTTTTGTTTTTTTACTGATAATTTTTTTTTTTTTTTGATAACACATTAAATTCTTTGAAAACAAACTTATTGATGGGATGTATATTAAAAATATTTGAACTTCTTTTTTCAATTTCGTTGCATTATATACATAAAAAAAAATTACGTTAATAAGTAGTAACCTATGCTTTCAAAGGAATTAGAAAAAAGTACATGACAATTAAAAAAAATTATCAAATACAAGTAAATTGATAGAAAGCGACTAAGTAGCAAATTTTGATCAAATAAATAAATGCATTTACAATGTCGCAATACGTAATGAAAATAAAGGTAGAGTTAAATGGTTAAATTTAATTGACTTCGAAATCTATGGATTAAGTAGTATTTTAAAATAAAGTAAAATTCACTAATCACCATAAAATTATTGCAGATTAAAGCAGGTTATGCCATCAAAACTGAAATAAACCTGTCTGAATATTTTAATTTAGTATACTTTTTCATCATCTCTATAGAAAGAATAGATTCTTTGACATATTATTAATAATACGTACCCGAAGATAGCTAAATTTAATTTTTACTGTTAGTGACTCATATTTTTATTAAGATTATTTCGATCAAAACATTAAAAAAAAAAAAACATTCTTACGAGTTAAAATTCTACGAAGGGCGACTCGTGAGGTTTGAATAGGGTTGTACCCTCCTTTTGGTGGTAAATCTTGAGTGTAGAAATTTTTGGTTGTTGACATTTTTATCAAACTACAACAACTTTATTTAAGTAAAGAAAAAAAATAATTTATCATAAAATTTTGAAGAAAAAACAGATTATTCAAGGTTGGACTGTACTATATACATACAAAGTTTCCAAACGTCGACTACATCCTCAAGCGCTGCGACTAACGAAAAATTGTTGACATTTCATGTCGGTCTCCCTGAAGTTGGCAACCAAAAATCAATTTTTATTAATTTAATATAAAAAAATCGTTTGTTCGTCGTTTGTTCTTTAATGTTCGTTGGAATTTTTTATTTGTTCGATTATTGTTTATTTATAAAAAATTAAACAAAATTTTTTTCTGAAGTTGGCATTTTATGCCTCAAATTATAAATTTTTTTTTTTTTTCTGATAGCTTGACATTTTTTATTGTTTGTTCGATTAATTAAATTATTTGTTCGATCGTTTTTATATTTTTAATTCATTTTTTTTCAAAATATTTTTTAATATTCATATTCTTATTGCGCATGCGCTGAATCAAACAACTCGTGGGAGGGACAAAATGCAGAAGGGGATGGGGACACTTTGCCGACAAACTTTGGGAATTTTAAGTTTATAAGTTGGCATTACCACGAACTCTTATAAATCCATTAAGGAGTTCACACATAGTGAACAGAATGTCTTGTGCTGCCGTCTCTAGGATTATTAATGAATAGTATCATTTAAATTTTTTTACATATGCCGCCTGTTACTTCTGGATAAAGTAGGAAGTTGTATGATAGTGTTGCAATCAGTTAATAGATGGCTGATATACCCTTTATATCGAAATAAAATACTTTTCTCAAGACATATCTGTTTTAAGTTATAAAAAGCTTGATATCTGATGATATGTAAATCGGAGTCTATTATTAATTTATTTATATTTACAATAACAATAAATTAATATAATAAAAAATGTATTGAAGAAAAATTAAAATTAAATGAAAATAATATAAAATAACGAGTTTGTTTATAATTAATTTTATATTTATTAAAGTGAAAAATTATTTAATTCAATACAAATACAGCGTTTTTCGGAGTGACAAATAATAATTACTAATAAATAATTTTTTTTTTTTTTAACACGCTTTTATTAACTTCACCTGTATGTTTGTATGTTTGTATGTATGTTTGTATGTAACTCTCCTTCGCATAAAGAGACTACCATAATGATATTATTTAAATTTTGATTATTATCAACCTAGAACCCAGGTGATGACCTTCCTAGTCATCCTCTGATGACCATCCCGAAGTTATATCTCGAAACCAGGTGTTTTCCTCCGTAGGTTTTCATCGGGAATGGCACAGATAAACCCGTACATTAACCCGGAATCCTCTGATGACCATCCCGAAGTTATATCTCGAAACCAGGTGTTTTCCTCCGTAGGTTTTCATCGGGAATGGCACAGATAAACCCGTACATCAACCCGGAATCCTCTGATGACCATCCCGAAGTTATATCTCGAAACCAGGTGTTTTCCTCCGTAGGTTTTCATCGGGAATGGCACAGATAAACCCGTACATCAACCCGGAATCCTCTGATGACCATCCCGAAGTTATATTTCGAAACCAGGTGTTTTCCTCCGTAGGTTTTTTACACGCTTTATATTAGCTTCACTTGTATGTCAGTTTGTCAGTATGTAACTCTCCGTGGGTAATTTGCGCGCCTGAATATTTTTGATAATCAACAAATAATAGTTTAAAAACTAAAAATCACGCTTTTATAAATAAACCAAACTAAAAGTAAAAATAAATAATAGTTGTAAAAAACTAAAAGATAGAAAACCAAACTAAAAATAGAAAATAAATTTTAATTAAGAATAGTGTTAAAATTTCAATAAATATAAATTAATAATAGTGTAAATAAAAAATGTATTTTATTTTAAAAAAGCGTGGGGTGCATGGTGTCAATAGTTATAAATATTTTATTGACAGATATGAGTAGAGTGATTATCATTTTGATATCTTAAAAAGCACCCCACGCTTTTTTTAAAATAAAATACATTTTTTTATTTACACTATTATTAATTTATATTTATTGAAATTTTTAACACTATTCTTAATTTAAATTTATTAAAATTTATTTTCTATTTTTTAGTTTGGTTTTCTATAAAAAGCGTGTTTTTAGTTTTTTTAAACTATTATTTATTACATGTGCAGTTGAAACTATTTATTTAACATTTCAGAAACTTGCAACAAAGATGATTAAACTTGTGTAGCAATCTATTTCTTTAGTTTAATAATTTATTCAAGTTATAACTATACTCTTTACAATATTCGAATGAAGTTAACAGGCGAGACCATCTTTTTCTCGCTTTGCTCTCACGGAGTTCAACGGAACTATCTCTGTCGCACTCCTAACAGCAGAGCAATTGCAGTTTCGATTGGTTTGACGAAGCGAATGAAATTTTTGAAAAAACCGCTTTGTGGTGAAATAGTTTATTAAATTATCTATTATCTCTAAAAACGTTTTTTTCAAAATTTCCATTCGTTTCGCTAAGCCGATTGAAACTGCAATCACTGGTCTCGGCTGTTAATAAAGTTTCACAATAATTAATCAATCCCGTAGAATATAGTTATCAGTAAAACGATACAATAGATTAAGTTCGTGTATAAGTATTAATGTCAAGATGGTACTCCGCGGTTACAATAATCCGAACAAAAACAGTTTCACTGTAAAAAAGTCGCACCAAGTCCACGTTCATAAGACTATTAGGAAAAAAAATTTTTTTTTTCTTTACAAAAAGATACAAAATAAAAAAATTAAAAAATCCGAGTAACCGATATGATTGTTTATGATTTTCGGAAATTAAAAAAAATGTTTTTGTAAATTTAAAAATTAAAAAAAAATTTTAGAACGTATTTAGTGTGCGCGGTTGCAAAATATTTTACTTTTAATGAAATTCGTAAAATCTATTTACTAGGACTTTAAAAAAATTTAAATACACAATTACGAACACCAAGTACGTTCTAAAATTTTTTAATTTTAAATTTACAAAAATTTTTTAATTTCCGAAAATCATAAACAATCATATCGGTTACTCGATTTTTAATTTTTTATTTTGTATCTTTTGTAAAGAAAAAATTTTTTTCCTAATAGTCTTATGAACGTGGACTTGGTGCGACTTTTTACAGTGAAACTGTTTTTGTTCGGATTTTAGTATTTTTGTAATCATAATGAAAAATTTACAATTGATAACAACTTAAATCTCGTGTTGACTGCATTTTTACTGCAAACTTTCCCCTTAAAGCTACAGTTTATGTAGATGTAATTCCAGTGCACCCTGGCGGCCATAGATGCAAGCTATGAATCACTTTTTACTGTAGTTGCGTGTCTATAGGAAGGATTACTACACATTTTTATTTTATCTAGTCTGTGGCGCTGATATTCCCTATCGAAAAAAAGTCAGGATCGAAATTTCTGGGCTTACTATAGTTTGTGCTGATAAAATTTAATAATTTCAAGTGAATTAAGTGTTATAATTGATTATAATTAATTAATATCAGTAAAATAAAGTATAAATTACTTTTATAATATATTATTTTGGAAAAAGGAGAGCCATATAATTAAATAAAATTTTGCAACCTCGAAATACCGTTCTGCTTACAGTAAACACAGTCGGTAGTCTGGCGCTCCGTTTACAACGGATTTGAACGGAACTTGGCGCCAGATTCTACCGAATCTGTGGATCTAAACGCTGCCTTAAGCTTGTGCTTAAGGTGCACTTACACTTAAGCCCGAACTATGAATTGTAATGCACCTAGTGCATCCAGCAGGTGACGCTACCTGTTATTAGAGCGCTATCTATTATGAGAGCGCGAATTCAAATGAAATATTCAAATTAATAAATATTAAATGATTAAAATTAGTTAAATTTTATATTCGAAGTAAATATTCAAATCATTTATTTAATGCTTTTACTCTTACCAGTTGTCATGAACATCTTTTAGTTAACTCTATTTTATTTACAAAATAAAATAAAAAAACATATTTTGGTACAAGAGGACATTCTAACCGAATTCTCAGAACCCATAAAAAGTACTTGAATAATTCAAGGACTATTTGTCGCCACATGGAACTTAAAACCCTATGAGGAAAAGTCATAAAAGACACGTGTGAAATTCAATAGACCCGTGTTCTAAAGTAACAAAGAATAATACAAAACCATATGTAACTAAACAAAAATAAGATTGTTAAATAACATTTACTGTTAAAATCTAACTTTATATAATATTGTAGTTAAGCAAAATTAAGTTAAAATAATTAATAATTATTATCTTGTATTTAATTTATAATTAAATAATTATTATTTAATTAATTTACTATTGATTTATTATTGAATCATTATTTGATTATTATTTAATTTATAATTAAACGATAATGTCTATTCTTTTATACATGATAATGATTAAATTGACTTATAATTTTATTAGAAATTCCGATTGTAAAATAATAGAAATAATATTTAATTCAAGTTATTAATTAGTCAAACTCAAACATTAATCCAACATATTATAAACAATATAATATATATATTTTCATGTTATAGTTTATTATAATTTGTAACGTCCACGTTTTCCAAAAAAAAAAATTATAAAAATAAAATAATTTATTTGTCCCCGGCTCGAAATTTGCTCGCCGGAGTCCAGGGTCATAAACGGGGATTACATTATCAATAACAAAATAATAAACAAAACACTTTATTTTAAATAAATCAAAGAAAAAAAGAAAACCTCTTTATTGGCCTGAACATGTTAATAAACGATATAAACAATATAAACAAATTAAACAATATTAACAATATATTAGAACAACTCTTCTCACACATACTCTCACTCGCCGTGAGCGTCAAAATCGCGAACTAAACTTCAAAAGCTGGTTCCCCGCTTCCCCAGGAGACTAGCCGTCACCCCTGGGCCTAAACCTCTACCCCGAGAGCGAATGGAGAGTGTCCTCTTCGCCCCCACCTACACGGCTTATGATCACCTACCGTACCTCAGCTGAAGGCTTCGGCACGGGGAGAAGCACTTTCATCCGGTCGGTTCATGATACTTACCTGGGCCTTGGTCAGACTCCAGGTAGAGTATCATCCTCTGGAATTACTTGGTGAAGAGTATTCGCCCGAGTAATTCTCCCGAGAAAGAACTGCTTGCTTTATCGAGCCAAATTTTGGCGTTTATCATTTTTTTGCCTAACTCTCTTGTAACGAAAAGGAAGAGTCGTTTTAGACACCTATCCGGTGTTCTCGTACTAGCATTCAAAAATAATTATTTATTATTTTAATCGTAATTTCCTTCATTTTCCATCCATTCGTCTCGCCAAATTCTAAGTTTTTATTTTCGAAACTCAAGTCTTTATTATTTTAATCGTAATTTTCTTCATTCTCTATCCATTCGTTTCGTCAAATTCACAATTCTTTATTATTTTAATCACCAATTTCCTTCATTATATATCCATTCGTTGATTTTTCCATACTAAATTGTCCTCGGGACTTATAAAATTTTCGCTTACCTAATTTATTTCTTACAAAATAATAATCGTCAATTCTTTCATTTTATATCCATTCATCACCTTCCCATACTAAATCTTGTTCGGAACTTAGAATAATTTTCCCAGTATTTTTAATTTCTTTTACAATTAATTCGTTCGGCTTCGTAATAATTTCTCACACGCTTAATTTCTTAATTTAATCATACCTTCGGTAACAATAATATAAAATTATTAACTAAATAAATACAATAATTAAATAATAATCGCCGCACTAATAACAATAATTGTTTCTATTAATTTTTAAGTAATTAACTAAAAATAAACTAAAATACTCAAATACAAAAAGTAAAATCTGGGTCATAACTAGAAATTACTAGGAAATTATTTATATGGCAGAACAACGTTGGCCGGGTCAGCTAGTATATATATATATATATATATATATATATATATATATATATATATAGCCTTATATATATATATACTTCTATCTATCTATACCCTCATACCTGCTGATATAAACAACTGAATGGTCGATCCGAATTAAACAGAATTAAATTTTAATTCTTTTGAATTCAGTTAAATTCTGTTAATTCGGTTTTCCTAACTTTAAAATGAATTCTGTTTAATTCGGCTGGTGAGCCAAGAATTTAAGCCGAATTAAAAACAAAAATTCAAAATTATTAATTTCGGTTCAATTCTGTTGAATTCGGAAATAATCTTCGAATTCTGGCTCTGACTCCGAATTAGACCGAATTAAAACAAATTCAAAATCATTAATTCCAGTTAAATTCTGTTAAATTCGGAAAGTAATCCTAAAGGAATTTCTCGCTCTGACTCCGAATTAGATCGAATTAAAAAATTCAAAATTATTAATTCGGTTTCAATTCTGTCAAATTCGGAAATAATCTTCGAATTTCATCTGACTCCGAATTAAACCGAATTAAAAACAAATTCAAAATTACCAATTCAAGCAAATTTGGAAATAATCCTTGAATTTCTGGCTCTGACTCTGAATTAGACCGAATTGAAACAAATTCAAAATTTTCAATTCGGTTCAATTCTGTTAAGTAGGAGATAATCCTCGAATTTTCGGCTCTCGACTCCAGTGGGCAGAATTAAAACAAATTCAAAATCTTTAAGTCAAGTTTCTATTCTGTTGAATTCTGCAATAATTCTGGAATCTCTGGTTTTGACTCGAGGTTAGACTAAATTAAAACAAATTCAAAATTTTCAATTTGGTTCAATTCTTTCAAGGAATTCGGAAATGATCCGCGAATTTCTGACTCCGACTTCCGACTGTGACTGAATTAAAAATAAATTTTAAATGTTCGAATTTCGTTGAGATTTCTATTAAATTCGGAAATAATCCTCGGATTTTTGGCTCTGACTGCGCTCGGAATTTAACTGAATTAAAACAAATAAAAATTTTGTTGAAATCTGAATATTTTCGTATTAATTAAGGAAGTTCGAGCGGCCAACTAATGAGTCAAAATAATGTTAAAAATTTTTTTTTTTTAATTTTAAGATCTTCCCAATATTCGTCAAAATTAACTTATTTTAATTTAAAATAATTTAAACAATTTAATAATTGATGATTTTACTTATTTAATAAAGTAAAAGTAATAAAATAACTTTTTCGTATTACTTGCCGGAATAAATAAACAAATTTGGCAATAGCGCGCTTGATTACTTACTCATAACAGAGGGCGATGGATGAGTGTTATTGAGGTTAAACTTATCTCTGTAACTATACTTCTATCCTCTTTCTTTTTTCACCGGCTGTTGACGCCCGATGTTGTCAAATCTTTAGTATTCGAATAAATAGCTGACGCAGTAAACGAGTTACAAACATAAAATTTGACTTTAAATATTTTCAAAAAATTATATCGGTAAATATTATTATTAAATGTTGTTTTTTTATATTTTGCAATAATCCAAGTTTCTTGTGTATTATGTTTTTTATCCGTTACAAATTGGGAGGTTAATATTGAAGAAAAAAATAATTAAAGTCTCGACAAAAGTTTGTCCGCCATAAGAGCTCGTGTATAAGGAGATAAAAATATGTGATTTTTAAAATTTAATATCTAAGTAAGTAACTAAGCGGGTGAATCATTTTACCCAAACTTTTGGGGATTAGATAAATGACGTATTTATTTATACGTATACTTAATTTCAAAAGCTCAAAGTTGGAAGTATTATTTTTATGTTAGAATTCGCTTGAACTTCCTTAACAGCCGAGACCAGTGATTGCAGTTTCAATCGGCAGCGAAGCAATTAGGAAATTTGAAAAACGTTTTTAGAGATAATAGATAATTTAATAAACTATTTCACCACAAAGCGTTTTTCAAAAATTTTATTCGTTTCGTGAAACCAATCGAAACTGCAATTGCTCTCTGTTGGGAGTGCAACAGAGATAGTTCCGTTGAACTCCGGTAGAGCAAACCGAGAAAAAAGATGGTCTCGCCTGTTAAGTAAATAGTACTCCTGAAATGAATAAAACTGTTTACTTAGATTATAAAATAAAAATTTTCTACAGCAAGTAATTATCGAACTTTCATTGCAGAAAGGCAAATGAATATTCATTAACTGAATTTTTTTTCTCTAATTCAAAATTTTTCATATCCGAGAAATTTTTCTACTTGGCTCTAGAATATTTTGAACTCTCCCTTCCCGACCATACATAGTATATTATCATCTTTAGAAGTAAAGTAAAAAAATGTCTTAGATCACATTTCAAAAATTGTTGGCCGAGGCGAAGCCGAGGTTAACAAACATGTA